>NC_022016.1:54534276-54546939 GCF_000317375.1 Microtus ochrogaster | reverse complement strand
CTATATGGTGTCTGTCCACAGAGAACGGAGGTCACGGGTAGGGTCCTGGCAGGAACAGCTTGGAGCTATTCCCAGGTTCCCTAAGGGCTCAGCAACACGGAAGGGCGACCAGTGGTGGGCATTCCAGAAAGGGGACAGCAACGCTCAGGCCTGGGGGTGACAGCAATCTGAACTGAGCGAAACACAACAGAGGGAGCGGGGAGAGGGACAGGAAGCAGGCAAGGGTGGTTGGTGATGGGTTACAGGATGCCTGGGAAGCCAGCAGGAAAGCACAGGCTCATTCATTAGACAGAGGGGAGCCGTTCGAGGCTCTGAGCAGGAGAATGGCGTAGTCGGAGCCGTGCCTAAGAAGGAGAGATCAGCTGCTGTTTGCTGGCAGCTTCGGAGTGGGACAGGAGGTAGTAGGATTAATTAGCAGACTGGTTCTAGGGAACCGAGGGGCCTGGGCTGAGAGTCTTATCAGCTCAGGACACACCCACCGCGTACTCTGCCCATCCCCAGGCCTCACTCCTCCTGTTTCTGAATGACTGATTCAGTTCCTTTGAGTCCCCAGGGCTCACCAGGATCTGAAGGCCTTCCAGGTCCCCAAGGCCCAGCGGTGAGTGAGTGGGAGGGCCATGGAGATGTGGAGGGGGCGGGGAGTCTCCTGACTCCTCCCTGTGGCCTGGGGACTGGAAGGGTGGGTTTCAGTTATATTCTTCTCTGTGGCGACAGGGTCCTCGAGGAGAGCGAGGCCCCCAGGGGAGCTCTGGTGAGAAGGGTGACCAGGTGAGTGATGCTTGGGGGCGTGGCTGAAGGGGCTGGGGGCGTGGCTGAAGGGGCTGGGGGCGTGACTGAAGAGGCTGGGGGCGGGGTTGAAGAGGCTAGTTCTGGTTCTCCTACCCACCCTCCCACCT
Organism: Microtus ochrogaster; assembly: GCF_000317375.1. NCBI lineage: Eukaryota > Metazoa > Chordata > Mammalia > Rodentia > Cricetidae > Microtus > Microtus ochrogaster. Next base: position 54,546,043 of record NC_022016.1, on the reverse strand, counting down.
CCTAGCCAGAGCCTCTCCTACTGGCCATCTTGGGTAGATGAGGACAAAGCCTGCAGGCTGCTCCACCCGTTCCTCTTCCCACCCAAGTGGCCAGGTGTAGGGGTGACCTCCTCACTTCTTCCCCTAGGGATTTCAAGGCCAGCCAGGCTTTCCAGGCCCACCGGTGAGTAAAGACACAAAAGTTCCCTGTAATGTGGTCCCATTGAGAAGAGCAGGTCTTGCCAGTACCCCCTGGACGAAAATGAACCTGGGAAGGGGAGTCAAGAGATGGGAGGACAGTGTAGGTGGCCGGACAGTGTAGGTGGCCGGACAGTGTAGGTGGCCGGACAGTGTAGGTGGCCGGACAGTGTAGGTGGCCATGATAGAGTCTAGAAGCCAGATGTAAAGAGCAGACCTTATGGGTGGCCACAGAGGACCAGACAGACAGAAGAAACACACAGAGAAAGAAGGGAGATGGAGCCCCACTTTTATTCCTGCCTGCTTCTTTGTCGATCCAGGGTCCCCCAGGATTCCCAGGCAAAGCTGGAGCCCCTGGTCCTCCTGGTCCCCAAGCAGAGAAGGTGAGCAGAAACCCACATCTGAGCCAGGAAGCTCTCATGACTCTGTTCAGGCCTTCAGGAAATCCACAGGCAACTCCATTGCACTAAGGCTGGGCTCAGCAACCAGTGGCTCCATGGATGGCCCTGTACCCTCCCATTGCCCTCCCCTTGCTCTCCCCACACCCTTGAGCAGCCTCTGCGTATCCTGGGCTCCCATTTGCCAGGAGAGTGGCAAAAGCAGGGTGGGGAAGGAGGCACAGGAGCAAGAGAGGTGGGTAACTAGACTGTGACAGGCCAGCTTTGCCTAGCTTCGTTTCTCAAGAGAGAGCAGAGAGGGCAAGGAGCCAAGGGAAAGGATGGAACCGGGATCCCTCAAATGAGGGCACAGCTAGAGGTGGAGCGTGCCTCTCTTCTTAGGCTGTCCCCAAGGGCCAGAGGACACGGGAGTCACCTGTGACTTTGTGATAAGACAGAGACAGCAGCCGTGGAGAACCACACTCGTTACTCTGAGACTGCCTTGTTAAACTGGACACGTAGCCCTACTGTGGCTTGGAGAGGACACCCCTGACTCTGTAGAAGCTGGGCCTCCTTTGTGTACCGGGTGGGAGCTGTCAGACACCCCAAGGTTGATGTCTGAGCTTTGGATGGAAGAGGGGGTGCACAGGGAGCTGTGATGTTCTGTAGTCTCTGGGAGCCTCTTTCCTCTGACTGTGAGAAAAACAAGTGAGAAAAAAAAAACAGTGGGGAGAACCCAAAAGGTAGGGAGCCATCAGAGCTGAGTTCCCCACTGGAAGAGAGGACAAGCCCCTCACTGCTTCCCCAAGCCAGGACCCATCAGCCATAGGCAGATCTCTGATGGCTGACAGCTCCCTCTCATCCCTTCCCTGTGGAGTCCTCCTTAGGCTGATCATTGCAGAGAACCCCAAACTGTTGGCAGGAGATGCTCCATCACAACGCTCAGTGAGGCCGACATTGGCTAGAACCGTACTGACCCCTTCTGGTGGATGGCGGTATTGCAACACCCCTGGTTTTCTCCCCTGTAGTTCTTTCCCTTTTCTGCAGCCCCCTCCACTGATCCAGGGCTGTGCCTCTCTCTTCTGCCCAGGGGAGGTAGCAGCCTTTCCTTAAGCTTCTTACATCCCAGTCCGCATGCCTGTTCTCACCGCTGCCCTGCTTTGGGCCTTAAGGGGCCATCCAGGGACTGTGGCTGTATTTGCAGGCCGTTTTACAGTCCCTGAGCCTTTTATTAGACAAAAGTTCATGTAAAATCTCAAATAATACAGACACAAGGGAAGATGCTCTGTATAAAACCTGGAAGAAGGTTCTGAAGTCCTATCCTCTGGGCCAGAAACCTACTTCATGTGCCCAGCTTCAGGGCTCCCCAAAACAACCCCTTGGACCCTGAGATGTGATTTGAAAGGCACTGGGCCTGCTTGACAAAGTGCAGCTTGTTATTCAGGGCGCTTCCCAGTCAGGTGACCACCGGCCCAGCTTCCTCTCCCAGTCCATCAACCATAAGGGCCCCAATACCCAGGTCAGGCAGCCATGTGACCACATGCAAACCTTTCTGCCCTAGGTCCTCTCTAGCTTCCTCCTGCCCCATCCCAGGCATTCTTCAGAGTGTGCTTCCTGGTGACACTTCTGTGGCATTTTCCCTGAGCCCCGGCCACCATGGGTCTCCCACCCTACCCTTGGGCTCCGCAGCCCCATCTTTGCAAAGCAGATATGGGGTGTTGCGCTGCCATTGGCTCCAGCAGGTCGTGGTACTCGAGGGGTCATGCAGGAATCTCCCCCACTTTTTTCTCCTTGAGGTGTTAGAGCCCACAAACACGGCATGTCATTAAAGTGATAAAGATTAAACACATCCACCCATCCAGGTGCCAGTCCCAGGGACAACCCTGAGAAGAGGTTGGTCTGAGCAAGTTCTTTCTCCATAAAGCAGTGAGGAAAATGGTGGTGGTGGGGGGCTTGGCAGACGAGGACAGATGCTCATCAGGTCAGGACAGAACTAGGGCTGGGAGCCAAATGCCCTGACTTCCAGGGGTCCATGGTCCCCTTTGCCCTGATTTCACTGGGTGTTCTGGTTTCAGGGCAGTGAAGGGATTCGAGGTCCTTCGGGCTTGCCTGGTTCCCCTGGGCCACCAGGCCCTCCTGGGATTCAGGTGAGTGTGTGCCCTCAGCGCCTGGCAGGTATGAGGGATGGAGTGAGTGCCTATGTGAGCAGACACATGTGTGGCAGGGATGTGAGCTGGGTAAGAGGTAGAGAGAGCCGTGGGGCTGGATCCGCCTTCCAGAGATAGTACAGCATCCAGAAATGCCTTTCCCCTGTCTGCAGGGCCCGGCTGGGCTGGAAGGACTGGACGGGAAGGATGGCAAGCCCGGCCTGAGGGTAAGATGGGGATGGGGGGTGGGGTGGGCAGGACCCCTCCCTAACCTTCTCCTGATAAAGTGTGCTGAGAAGTCACCCCTTCATCAGGGTGCCTAAGTGTCCTCCTAGGCTGCTTCTTCTCCCAGATGGCATCAGACTTCTCGGGTCTCTCACTCCTTCTAATAGATTTAGCCAGGTTCAGTGGATTGGTCTCAGTGAAGACAGAATGGTGACAGAGATGCCATTTATATTCCAAAACTTGGGCAGCTAGAGAAAGGAAGCTAGGTTCTGTGGAGAACCAAGCTGTAGCCATTACAGGCCTGAGCAGGCCCTGGCTCCTTGGTTGAGTTTTTTTCTGGAGAATCTGTGAGAGATGGGAACATGGCATACAGGGAACATTGAGGTCAACTCCTATCCTTAACCAAAGAAAGAAAATCCGGGCCTACAGAGGGGCTGGGACCCATTCACAGTCCCCAGCCCATCAGAGGCCGAGCCAGGCTGAGTTCCCTCTGCCCCACCAAATCCTGAGATGGGAGACTCGGACAAGCAGAGGCAGAGGCAGAGGGGAAGGAGTTGGGTGGAGGCCAAACCAAACTTCCTCAATGCTCCTTCTCTTTCCCTAGGGGGACCCAGGTCCCGCTGGCCCTCCTGGACTCATGGGACCCCCGGTAAGTTGAGAGCAGGAAGGAGCCAGGAGCTCCGAGCCTCCTCCCAGCCATCCTCAGCCTCCCAGTCCTCACGCCAGGACTGTGATAGACTCCATTGATTTGGCCTGAGCAGGGTATGGGGAGCATCTCAGAGGAGGTAAGAGAAACATTTCCCTGCTTTTTCTTCCAGGGTTTCAAGGGGAAACCAGGGCATCCCGGCCTCCCTGGGCCTAAGGTAAGGGGGACTCTGGACAACGGGCATCCCTATTCTCTTCAGGCCCAGTCCAGCTAGACATGGCAACCCAGCCTGGGTCTAGGATGTCGCCTGGTCCCAGAATGAGATGTTACTCCAGCACCCTAGCTTCCTGAGGCCACTAGGGCCTGCCGACCTGAGTCAGGACTCTGCTACCTATCAGCCGAAGGGTGCCAGAGACCCTCTGGTCAAAGCCAGGGCAAGGTGGCAGAGTTCACTTTATCCAGGCTCAACAGAGGGTGGAGATACTAAACTCCACTGTCCCCTCTCTCTTTTAGGGTGACTGCGGAAAACCAGGTCCCCCTGGCAGCAGTGGCCGGCCAGGTGCAGAGGTAAGGACTGCTGTCACACAGCCTTGGGCTCTGCTGTGTCCCAAGATGAAGCCTCTCCTTCCCCACACTGGCAAAGTGGCTGCCTTCTCTCCTTGGCTTTCTGCTGGGAAATTTCACCCCACACTGCACATCTTGACCCTTTTCCATCTTGAGAGGTGTAACTGGTCCTCTCCCTAGAAGGACAATTCCACAACCACCCAAAAGACAAAGCCTGGCCTTCTTAAGCCGTGGAAGGCTAGGGTCAAAGTTCAGAGCTCTGTCCAGCCCTCTGGCCATTGCTGCAGGCCACTACCCTCAACCCACTCCTACCGATCAGCCACACATATGCAGATCAGTTGGTTTCTGTGTCACCTCTTTCTTTCTCTGATTCCTGCAGGGTGAGCCTGGTGCCATGGGACCCCAGGGACGACCAGGACCCCCAGGTCATCTTGTGAGTTAAACTGGTTTTGTCTCTGCTTCTATGAATTAGGATGCCCCTGGGGATGGGGTAAGCTGGTTATGCCACAGTAGCTGTCCTAGCCAGGCAGAGGTATGAGGGGCTTCAGGCTCATCTGACTCAGTGGTTTTTGCTTTTTGCCACTTTTGGGGTTCAGTGTGCACACTCACATTTGCTGACCAGACATGAGTCATTCCGTTAGTCAGGAAGTAGTTATTAGCGATCTGCTGCAGATCAGGGCCACAGCATGGAGTCAGACAGACAAGGGCCCTTATCCCACAGGGCTTCCCAGCAGGCAGAGGAAACATGTGTCTGAAAGGGGATGTTGCAGGGAACACCTGGGAGGTGGGGAACGCTAGGACAGCAGTACCCAGCCTGTGGGTTGAGATATCAGATATTGGTGTATCAATTCATTATGATTCATAACAGTAGCAAAATCCCAGTGACAAAGTAGCAATGAAATGATTTTATGGCTGGGGGTCCCCACAACATGAGATATTAAAGGTTGAGAACCACTGCTTTAGGGGAGCCATTGCTGGAGAAGGGACATGGATACACAAAACCAAAAGCTTTGATGTGTCTGAGGGACCTGAAGACTGTCACACTGGGGTAGCTTGATACATGTGTGACCAGAAAAGCTGAACTTTGAAAACGATACCTCTGTGGTGGGTGCAGGCAGGTATGCCCAGGAAAGGGCTGGTAAGTGGCAGGTGGGTGGCTGGGTGGTGGGAAGGAAGAGGGAACAGAGGGCTCGGGATCTAGGGTGCACTCAGAGGTAGGGAGCTCGCTCTGAAGCAAGGGCAAGCTGAGCGGTGGAAAGAGAGGGACCAAGAAGTTCTGCTGAGTGCCTGGGTGGGCAGGTGGTGGTTTTGCCATTAGGGGGAATTGGAGAGCATATTTATTTAGCAATACTGTATTTTTCCATCCACTTTTCTCATCAGTGACACAAACGGCTGCCGATTGTGGCCTTTGATCAGTGTGACGGCACCAAGCCGACAGGGCTCCCGAGAGCAAATCCACTGGTGTGCTAGTATAGCATGGCTGTATAATTTTCAGGAGGTGTTTGGGAACATTAAAAATAGCTCATGACAAAAAAAAAACCCAGGAATTCTCAGGTCCCCGTTTTGTGTATCTCAAGGACTACAGAGACTCTGTGCTGGGGACCCCAGGGCTCCCCCCAGGCCCGTTCACATTAAGTGTGAGAGAGTCATACACTGGACGGTGGGCCTGGTAGAGATTCCACAGGGTGGGGGGCTATGGATGAGGACCTGCTGGGCTCCCCCGTCATTCCTCTCTTCTACCCTGGTCCCTGCTATGTGCTGGTTCCAATGAGCATCCCCACCCTAGGAGTCTTACATGAGTAGTATAGGTGCCATGGTGCCAGAATGTTCTGGAAGGGGTGTGGAGGGATGTGCTCTGGGGAGGAGCTGAGCACTCTTGGATTCAGAGAAGGTATTGTTGTGCTGAGGGAGGTGACCTTTGGACTGTGGGCATCTCAGATATAGCTCCAGCAGTGTCAGGAGGGGACAACCCCGGGCGGGGGGGTTAGAGTGTCATTGCTTCCCAGAGTGTGGGGCTCCAGAGCTTTCCCATGTGGATGCTGGGTCAGCCTTTCTGTTCTGTCCCCAAAGATCTCCCCCTTCCGTGATATGGAAAAGGACTTTGGAGACAGCTGGATTCCCTTCTGTGGCTGTAGAGGATGGGGGACATGGTCTCTGGTACCTGTTGTCCCTGCCCTTCACCTCTACAGTGTAAAACCTCATTACTGGTTTTCCCTCCTCCACAAAACAATGGGAGGCTGGGCTGCCTTTAGGGAGCACAGGGTCTCGGGAGAGGTCCCAGCTAGTGGTTCGTCCTCCGCTGCCTTTGGCCTCTGCACCTCACAACCTAGGTGCACCTGTCAGTGAGCACTGGGCACAAGGGTCCTGTCTATTCAGCCCCTCCCGCCTCTGCTCTGGAACCAGAGCTCCTGGTAGAAGTTCAAGTGTAAGACAGGAAGGAAGGGGAGATTTCGGGAGGAGAGCAGAGCGAAAGCAGCGTAGGGATGTTCCTGCTGCCGCGCACACCCCCTCCAGCCTGGGCTTTAGGTCAAACCCCTTACCATGCCTTGTCTCCCCTGTCCCTAGGGGCCACAGGGGCCTCCAGGCCAGCCGGGTCCACCTGGGATCTCCACTATGGTAAGTGATTTTCTTCCAAGTACTTCCTCGAGGAACATTGAACATTGTCTTTTCTGCTGTGGGCTCTTTCCAAAGCCAACGGATGGAGAATGTTTTTGTTCTCCCTCCTTCTTAGCAGCAGCCTCTCACTTGTCCTAAAGATCTCCCTTCTGGGATGAGGCAAAGGGTGGTTCAAGGCCATCCTAGGGCCATCTGCCCCTGTGGAGCCTGGCCCCTGGAACATGGTGGTGGGGGTTGGGTTCTGCCTCTGGACTCGTGGGTTCTGCTTCTCCTTTCCCCGCTCACTTTCATCCTATTTTTCAGGGCCTGAAAGGAGATCGGGGAGCCCCTGGAGAAAGGGGTTTGGCAGGCCTCCCAGGCCAACCTGGCACACCTGGACACCCTGGCCCTCCGGTAAGACCCCACATCTTATAGCCCAGCCCAGGGGAGAGGACTTGACTTTATCCAACACACCTGGGATCTCCAGGAAAGGAGAGGGTGTTAGCATGGCAGGGTAGCAGCATGGGCCTGTGTCTAGGGATTGTATTGTATCCTGAAAGACAAGCCCTGCAAGCCAGCACTGAGCCAGCTGCACGCAAGGGCACTGCCTCAGAGGACATATCATCAACCTAATGCAGACCCCTTGACGAGGTGCCAGGAAGAGAGGACTTGGTCCATGTGTTGGCCCTGCCCCTGCCCCAGTGGAGCTTGTCAGTAACCACAAAAAGTCTTTGAAAATGTCAGGAACCAGAAATACTGTGCTATTACTGTAACTTTCAGAGCGCTGCAGAAGCCAGACTTGATCTCAGCCCGTTTAGCATTCAGAGTGATGCTATATTGGTCACTGACTGTGCCGAAGCGAGCCTTAGCTTATGTTGGATGTGTGTTTTCTCTTAATGTGTTCTGCAACACTATTTGGAGGTCCAATTGTCCCTGGGGTTTCAGATGAGGAAATGAGGGTTCAGTGTGACTGAGCTGATGGCTCTGAGTTACACAGCTAGTAAATGGGAGAGCTGAGACTTGATCCCCAGCCTGTTTCACTGCAAATTCTGCACCCCTTCGCCATTGCAAATTTTGTGCCCCTTCACCAACCTGCGCTGCTTTCCCTCTATGGAGGTCCAGACAGGCAAACCACATGAGTGGAGCTGCTTGCTGGTCTTGGGCATGTAAAGGTTCTGAGAAACCAAAGAAGAGGGCCCAGGTCTCTATGACCGGGCTTTCTCACCAAGCAGACTTTCCTCCAGAGCACAGTAGCAAACCAGAGCTGGTTGTTAGTCCCTGGTGAGATGGATGAGGACATGCCATGTGGGCATGGTCACTGGACCTATTTCCCAGAGGGCCAGGGGTCAGCACTCACGCTCATTGTGAACTCCACCCCTGGGAATGTCATCCCTTCCAGGCTCCCTCCCTCCCTGCAGACTCAGGAGCTGCCAGAGCCCTGGCAGCCTCTAACCCTTGACCTGCAATCAGAGATTTTCCTTCTCCAGCAGCCACCAGAAAGGCCTGGGCAACTCAGGGGGTCAGGGGCTGGACAGCCCTGAACTGTTGTAGTGTCGTGGGGGAAGGAAGGAAGTCAGCTTGTCCTGGCCAGTCTCACTGAGGACAGAGGCTCACCGTTCATGTAGCCCTTCAGCAAGCATTTATTGCACACCGAGAGCCAGGGAAAGCATACAGTTCTCAAGGAAAAAAAGACACCTCTGCCCTCGTCCGTCAGGTTGCAGTGGGGAGGGAAGGGAACTGCAGGATCAGGGTTCCTTGATAGAACAAAGAGGTGTGAGGGAGGTAAGGTGGGGTTGACTGACTGCTCATTCTGCTTCTAATGCTCTCTGCTCCCCAGGGTGAACCTGGGTCGGATGGTGCGGCTGGCAAAGAGGTACAGTTACGCTGCTCTCTCTTCCCCTCGGGGACATTTCTTCTTGGTCCTCATCTTGTTCCATCCCTCATTCAGTAAGCGTACGCCATGGGCACAGACTATCTCCTATAGAAACTATACCCATAGTTTCCAATTTCAGGTTGATTGAAAATATTCAGGGAAAACTTGCATGTGTCCCCACGCCTGCTCACTGTCTTCCTTGACCACGATTCCCTACACGGCAGCATTTCCACTGGTCGCTATTGTTGAGCAGGTCAGAGGTGACGTAGAGCACACAGACTGGTTGGTACACACAAGTTATACCAAGTGTCACACCATTTTACAAATGGGACTCGAGACAGACTTGGGGATACACGGGGATCCCGGAACCGTCCCCTATAGATATCTAGGGCCAATTACATGCAAGAAGCTGGTAACTCTTGTTCTCATGGAATAAGAGGACCCTGTTTCTGGTCAGAAAGAGATAACAATGATTAACAGTCTCCAAACAAACGTTCCCTGGGCCCCCACCGGGCCCTCTGCTCTTTTAGACTGGCCTTCCCACTCTGACTTCTTGTCATATCAGTTCATCTGTGACGAGGGATCAGCCAATGCTATCAAACAAGGCCATGCCCCCGGGGACGTCATCCTCCCTCCCAGCTGTCAGCCCCCTCTGGTCGGAAGGGAAGCTGTCATCTCTTCCCACACAGCCCAGCTGGACATAACCAGGGTCCTAGGGCAGAAAATGGTGGTCCTTCCCACTGCACCTCCCCTGCTCCCACCTCAGGGAGCCTCAGTGATGCTGCCCAGACTTGACTCCAAACTTCTGCTTTCTTATAGGGACCTCCCGGAAAGCAGGGGCTCTATGGACCTCCCGGCCCAAAGGTGAGCGACCTCTCGCTGGGTCTGAAAAGAGATACTCAGGAACCCCAAGTTGCAATTGTAGCCACAGAGGAAGCCTAGGGTGGCCAATAGTCAGGAAAGGGACATGTGACCTCACCTGGGACTGTCCCATCTATATCTTGGGGAATGGAGGTCTCACTAATCCCCTCATCATGGCCCACTCTGGCTCACTCCAGGGCCTCTGGGTTGGTCTAGGAGTAAAAAGAAGTCCCTTCGCCTAGTCACACTGATACTAGAGTGTGGAAGCGGTGCTATGGGACTCCAGGAAGGACTCCTAACTCTAACTGGCCATGAGGGAGGAAGGCTGCAGGAAGGACAAGAACACTCAGCATAGAAAAGCAGAGAGGTAATCATCAGGGCGCTGAGGCTGGGAAGGCCTTCCAGACAGCAGATCCAAGCAACATGGATCTGCTTGACCAGAGAGTGACAGGCAGCTAGAGCTGGCAAAGGAAGGTGTGAGGACGGCGTTATGGTCTTGCCTGGGCAAGGAAAGGGACCTCCCTACTGAGGGTATGTGGGAGCCTGAGCATTTCCCAGCAAAGGGGGATGCAAACATTGCCTTCCAGAAGCACTGCTCTGAGAGGTGGTAAGACATAGGAGCCTGTATCAGCTCAGCGGGGGATGCTGGGCACCTGGGGAAGGGGCTGACATACTGTGACAGACTTGGAAAGTCAGTAATGCTGTCTGTGACTTGCTGTCTTTGTAGGGTGACCCAGGACCTGCAGGACAGAAGGGCCAAGCAGGAGAGAAGGGACGATCTGGCATGCCGGGGGGACCTGGCAAGAGCGGTTCCATGGGACCTATTGGGCCACCAGGTCCTGCAGGAGAAAGAGGCCACCCTGGGTCCCCAGGGCCTGCAGGGAACCCTGGATTGCCTGGTTTGCCAGGCTCTATGGTAAGGGGAGGCCAACAACCATGGGCTGGCACATGGTTACTTTAGCAACTCCTGCTGACATTCTCCAGGAAAGAGCTCAGCTCCAGGTGGCATCTAGTTTTTCAGGGGAAAGTGGGGGAGCTTCAGGTGCCCCTCCCATCCCAAGCTGCATTTTAGCACAAAATGTATTGTACTATTTCAGGGTGGGTAGCACTTTGGATTAAGCCTCCGTGGGAGGCTCCCAGGACCTTTACCCTCTGCTCCATCTTTTATTTCTGGAAATCAAGTCTGTTCACTGGGAAAGTGCCATGCTTGGACGTATAATTGAGGCCAGGTTTCTTCTCTTTCATCAGGGAGACATGGTGAATTATGATGACATCAAGAGGTTCATCAGACAAGAGATCATTAAAATGTTTGATGGTAATTGGCAGCCGGCTGGGTGGCAGTGGGTAATGTTTGCCCTTACCAGCCATTTCTTCACCCGGTCCTGCCTTCCTTTTCCTTAAAGCTCCAGTGTCCTCCCCTTCCCACCCTCGCACATTTTCAGACAGCAGGTGACAGGCATATGCTCACCTATCCATCAGACCTCCCTTGTCACCTGCTCTGTTCAGAGATGAATCGGTTCTCTTCTGCCCTCCCGATCCCCCACTCGAGCAGAGGAGGTTAAGAAAGCCAATTTCAAAGGAGCCTGTGTAGTGGCACTTCTGAGGAGAGGGGCGAGCAGGCAGAAGGTGCCGCTAGGGTTGGTTTGAAGCCTTTTTCCTGCTTGTGTGCTGTGGACTCAGGGGAACATGGATGCTGGGCGTCCTGCTTAGGAAAGAGACCTCTCTGGACCACATTCTGAAGCCAGTGGTGGACCAAGGGTGATGGTTACAGGAAAGAGATGCCCAAATCAGATCCATGCTTCTGAAAGGTCTGAATGGGAGGGCACATGGGGGCCACAACACAAGACCTCCCTCGGGAGAGCAGCCCATGCTCCCCAGCCTGATACTTCTCTTTGGAGGCTGTCCCATGCTGGTGGCATGTCTGCAGCATCTGCAGCCACTCTGAGCACCTGGTCGCCCAGTGACCTGGCCTTTGTCTTTCCTTACAGAGAGGATGGCTTACTATACCTCCAGGATGCAGTTCCCCATGGAGGTGGCAGCAGCTCCGGGCCGGCCAGGGCCGCCTGGAAAGGATGGTGCTCCAGGCCGGCCAGGTGCTCCAGGGTCACCTGGGCTCCCTGGTCAGATAGGCCGAGAAGGACGCCAGGGTTTGCCAGGAATGAGAGGTAGCTCTGCCTTCTGGATCTCTGGGGTATAGGGTATCTGCAGCTGTGCATGGGCTGGCTGTTGTGACTCTCTTTCCTCTCTCTCTCTCTCTCTCTCTCTCTCTCTCTCTCTCTCTCTCTCTCTCTCTCTCTCTCTC
>NC_022016.1:54526774-54534176 GCF_000317375.1 Microtus ochrogaster | reverse complement strand
TGTGTGTGTGTGTGTGTGTGTGTAGCAATTCACACGGCTATCATTTTTCTACTTAGAGATAGAACTTAACTTCATTTCTGTTGTCGCAGGATTACCTGGCACCAAAGGTGAGAAGGGAGATATTGGTGTTGGCATCGCAGGAGAAAATGGTCTTCCTGGTCCCCCAGGTAGGAGAACCCAGTCTTTCAGACCACGAATTCAGAACAACAGAACCCACCCTCTCATCACCCCCCCCCCCGCGCTTCTTTACAACATAATCATTAGAACAGCAAATAATGCCAGGCTAACTACCACTTACAGAAATGCTCCCAGCTCAAGATACGGTGCTAGGGCCTGAAGGGGAGGAGAGAGAGACTGTCTGCCTCTGTCCTCAGCTAGGCTCGCATGATGCCGTGTGTGTTGGGGGAGGGACTGCATGCCGTAGGGACCAGAAATCCAAGTCTCAGACCTGTTTGGCATTTACTGGTCCTGTGATGTTGATGAGGTCACTTAAGCCCTCAGAGTCGTCCTCCAAGATGAAAGGTCAGAAAGTTGAGCGTGGTTAAAACCTGGTGACCAAGCCCTGAAGCTCAGCTTCGCTACTTACCCATGGGTATTACCCACGTGGGACTTTTCTGAGTCCTGTCATTCTCCCTGGGAGCTATTTTGTGGATGCAATGATGTATTAAAGGCTCACAATCCTTTTTCCTGATACACAGACACTCCCAATAAAACCAGCCAGATGTGTGGCTGTCCTTTTGAAATCAATATGAGGAGCAGGCAGGTCTCAAAAAAAGCATGATTCAACATGGCAAATATGCATGAAATGAAGGTGTTACTGGTCACAGCCATTGTCTCTTGTCATCTGGGTCTCCTGATTTCCCTTCTGTGGCTCTTCTCTCTGTAGGTCCTCAGGGACCTCCCGGTTACGGCAAGATGGGTGCCACAGGGCCAATGGGTCAGCAAGGCATTCCAGGCATCCCCGGCCCCCCAGGCCCTATGGGCCAGCCAGGGAAGGCTGGCCACTGCAACCCCTCAGACTGCTTTGGGGCCATGCCAATGGAACAACAGTACCCCCCCATGAAAAACATGAAGGGACCTTTCGGCTGAAACCACCACCTGCACAGAGATGAAGGACTCCAAGAGGAATTAGTGGGCAAAGCTTACGGACTCTGATGGGTTGTGAATGTTTGTGCTATTCTTTCGTTTGTTGTTGTTGCTGTTAATATTTTTTTTAACAATAAAGAAACAAAACTATTTGTAACCCCACTTCCATGGGGTTCTCCTGGTGCTGCAGCCGCGTCTTCTCTGTCATTTGGTCCTAGAGTTACGAAAGGATGTGTCCCCATGGTCTACGGCCAGCTTGTAGGTTTGTGTTGTGCTAGGCACAGGCCATCCACTTGCCCTGCTCTCTCTCTCTTGCCTTGGTAGGGAAGAGGTACTGCTCAATCTCCGGAGTGAGTCAAAAGCAGGTTCAGAGACCGCCGAGACACTCTCAGAAAGGCTGCTCCCTGTCTTCTTTCTGAATGAACCCAGTATTTGGTAGCCCATTCTTCTTTGTGTGACCTGAAGCTGAGCCAGCTAGCACCTGGGAGATGTCACCCAGGGCTGAGGAGTGCTCATCCACCTGGACACCCCTCCATGCATGCAGGCTCTTCTCAATGCCCCAGTAATTTCATGACTAGAAAACCGGCACAGACAGGAGGAAAGACAGCCTCGGCCCCTGTCCAGGCAGCCAGGGGGTGTTTCTCTGGGAAATGAGATGGAACCTCTTGCCTGTGCCTACGCTGGGCTCTGTTACCAGCCTTCCAGCTTCAGGCAGACTTTTTAGACTGCAAACAGTGCCTTTTGTTATTCAAATGTTCGTGATGTATGTCTCAGGCCGGGCCTTCAGAAATAGCTGGGGTTAGATCGTTGAGAAGGGGTCCCAGGCAAGCCACGATTAGATCTAAGCTTGTGGTCCACCAACTCCACCAGGGGATTTCTATCTGCTGTGCCCTCCATATGTAAAAAGGACAGGAAGAAAAGAAGAAGACAATGCACTGCGTATTCTAGGAGCGCTCTGTCTCGGGCGTCTTTCTTCTTTGCTCCTCAGATCACTGGTCCTGATGGGCCGGCTGCCCTGGAGGAAGCAACAGGGTACATCCAGGGGGACTTCCAAAGAAAGCCTATTTCACTGGCCCTGGCCTTCTGGAGGGCTTATTCAAGTTGGATAAACTTCAAAGGGATCACAGAGCAGGCTCAGAAATGTACTCAAAGTCTAGATGTTTATCCAGACTGCCTGAAGCCTTCAAGCTGGCTGTCACATCTCTCCAGAGCTGGCATTTCAATACATTTTTGAACATTCCCTTCTCTGGTCGGGTACCAGCCTATGGGTGGCTCTTCAGAACCTTTGCCCTATTTTTTTTTTTTTTCTGGCCTGACACAGAGGTGTGCCCGTGGCCAAACAATGCTAACAGGCAGGCTCCTGAGTCTGCCAAATGCCTCCCCATTCTGCTCTTAGAGCCAGGGGAGTCCATTCTCTTTTCATCTCTCACCAGTAACTCTCAGTTAACTCTGGTTCTAACAGAAAACATTAAAAAGCAAATACATCATCATTGCATTGAAGTCGCAGCCAGGTTTTGGACGGTGGGTGAGGACAGATGTTAAAGCGCTCCCATTGGAAGGCCTCACTTCTACCCTCAGCCCAGCCTGCAAAGCAAACTGGAGAGGGGTCCTGTGACCAGAAGCCTGCTGGCGCAAGTAGAAAGAAAGAGAAGCGAGGACCAGCTGTTGAATCCTGCAGGTTGGCTCTGAAAGCCAGGGGGGTAACTGACATGGGAGACATCAAACGCGCACCCTTTGAGGGCCACCAGGGAATCGATCCTAAGAAACGGTGCTTCCTTCGCTTTCCTTCCTGGGGCAAATCCATGCCGCTCTTGGGGATTCTTCGACAGGCTAGGGTTTATAGGCTTTTGTGATCTGAGTGGTTGTCTCCCTGGAGTTTGAAATTGCTGTCTTTTCTTGGACCATGAAGAACCAGATGGAAGCTGAATTTTATAGTCTCTTCTTCTGTGGTCAGCAGAAAAAAAAAAATCTGTGCATCTTGCTCATCAGCTCAGGAGCCGTGGGCTGCCTGGAAAACAGGGAGGGGTGCCTTCTGCTCTCCTCGGCAACGCTTCCACTTCCCACTCTGCTCCTCCGTCTCCACTTCCCAGTCTGTTCCAGACTTTCAAGGTAACGCAGAGATCATTCAAATTGATGAAGTCTAACTTGAAGAGCCTGTTTCCTTTTCCTGGTTTGTGCCAGGAACTGTACTAGGCTCTGGGGAATCCTGAAAGAAACTGGACAGCTATGGACTCAGCCTCCACCATGACGACAGAGACGGCAGTTCATTAAATGATTACAACAACAAGGGATGGGGGGACGGTACCCCGTGGCTGGGGAGGTGCAGCGCTGTGGGACCTCACTGTCTAGACAGAAGTTGATCCAGGCACAGGGAACAGCATGTGCCAAGGCCCAGAGAGACTTGAGTGCAGCAGGTGGGTGGGGAAGCCACCGGCCGTGGGGCTGCATTCCTTAGCACGAGCAATGGTCACACAGTGGGTAACCGCTGGTGAGTTTTAAACAAAGGTTTGCCTAATGAGGAGTTTGCGGGTTGCGGTGTGAAGAATGGACTGGAGAGCCCTTAAGTTATAGTCCAAGGCTGTTGCATATTTATTTTGCAGAGAAAAAAAGAATCCCGTGTTGGAAGCCTGGGGAGCTGAAATCCTCTCTTTTGTCAAAATATTTTCCTTCCACCACACTTCAACACAATTCAGTAGCATTCTCGCTTCAAACGAGGTCTGTTAACCCCTTACAAGAACAGCTCTTTTTTTTCTTTTATACTGTTCCCATGGTGCCATGATGTAAGGGGCCAGTGACCAGACACCTGCGTGCGTTGGTCTCATTTTACAATGGGCTCTATGGAAAGCGGGAACACCTCCCTCCAGTCCACAAAATCCAAAAGGAATCCAAACTTCAAACCTGGATCTAGTTGGAATCAAAGAGAATTCCATAATGAGGTGGGTGTTGGTGTTCCTTCCCAGCATGCCACACGGGGAGCTTGGCACCCAGCCAGGTGGCACTGGGGGAAGAAAGATTTTCCAGTGTGAGGCCTTCCATTACCAAGCTCTGCTTCTCTGATGGTCAAGCACATGCCTTCTGTGATCTACCCGAAAAGTCTCGCTTCCCGGAGAAAGGCAGCAAGCCAAGCTTTCTCTCTCCTTCCGCCAGAGCTGAAACAATAACAGGAAGACCCCACCCACCGCTGTCTGCTTCAGGTGGTTAAGGTTTGGAAATGAGAGCGGCTTGTTTTTCTGTCTCTTTCATCTGCCCCTCCAAAATAAACACACCTGCGCCCCCGCTGGCTTTGGTTGGAGTCTGGCTGCTTGAGAGGCTCCTTGGAAGCTCCTCCTGACCCCCAAGTAATGCAGACCTCCGGCTGTGAGTTCTCCTAAGCCTTTTTACTGGGGTTTAAGAAAGCAAAGAACTTTCCTGAGGTGGGTGAGATGGCTCAGTGGTGACTGGCAACGCTGGTGACTTGTTCCCATCCCTGGGACCCACGTGGTGGGAGGACAGAAATGACTCCCTCAAGCTATCCTAAGACCTCCGCACACTGGCTTAGGCAGGCAAATGCATGCACAGGTGTGTGTGCACACACACAGATGCATTCATAAAAGGATGGACACAGGTGGTGGTGACCCCTGAGCTCCTGAGGAACTCAGACTAAAGTGTCTGTGGAATTAGTTGAGTCACATGACCTCACTTCGAAGGTGAGGTGTTATTCTTTGACCTTCAGCCCCTTTCCTCAGAACTGCTTCCTTTTTGAGATTTCACAGATCAGTCCCACCCACAGTTTCTGGAAGACACTATCCGATGAGAGGCTGCATTTGCTGAAAGTATCCTCTTCACTGGGGCCTGCTGGCTGACTAAAGGCAGGAGCAAAGCGTGACGTCTCCATTTTTATTTTATGTGTCTCCTTTTGCTACTTCAGACTTTGGGTCTGGGGCCTGGATGGCTCAGCAAGGAAACACAGCTGCTGCCAAGCCCGATGACCTGGGTTTGATCTTCCCGGCCCCACGTGGTGGAAGGAAAGACGTGATTCCACTAAGGTGTCCTCTGACCTCTACATACGCACATTGACACACGGGTGAGTGAACTCATCCACAGCACAAAATAAATAAGATGTAATAAAACCCTTGAGTCAAATTCCTGCTCATCTCTGCGCGTCAGCGTGTTAATCATTTAAGGAATGTTCTGCAGCACTGGTGATCTTCCCCATTCAAGATGGAAGACAGCAAGATAAGAGGGACTGAGGCATCTTCAAGATTTGCAGAGATGCCATAACGATCGCTGGAGAACACAAGGCAGGCGTTAGGGGATTGCGAGAGCAGTCACGTACTCCAGGAGGCAGCCTAAAACCATCAAATGAGGGAATTTCAGCCAGCAATCTTCTGCGTGTAATGCTTAAAAATGAACCATAAGAGTACTTGGAACTTTAATCTGGCCACAAAGCTAAAAGGTATACTGAAGACGGTGAATATTTCAGTCAGCTGTCCCTTGCCCGAGGTGAACTCCCAGTCACACATGCAGTCAACTGCTGCCTAGCAAACGCCCATCCTGGGTTTTAGGCCGCATGGAACTGTGAACAGTGGCGTTAACAGACTGCAAAGTTTAAGTAACGGTAATAGAAAGTGGCCATTTCTCCCCCGGTTGGCCAGAAAAGTTAGGGCACACGTTTTGAATCGAAAGCTCACCTCATCCTGGGACGCTCACATTTGGACAAGGACTTGAAGTGACCAGTTCCCTCCCCAGTTTGTCTGTTTTGCCCTGCCCCCACTCCCAAGCTCATTATTTTATTCCCAGGGGTGTTTTGACGGCACACCTGTGCACAGCACAGATGCAGTACCTGCGGAGGCTAGAAGGGGGCAAAGTGGAGTCATAGACAGCTGTGAGCTACACTTGGGTGTCGGGATGGAGCCCAGCTCCTCTGGAAGAGCAGCAAGAGCTCTAACGGCTGAGCCGCCTCGTGCCTTCCCCGCCTCGTGCCTTCCCCTTCACGCACTGTCCTTCCCTTGTGCTCTGGTTTCGCTCCACGCTCCCTAACCTGCTGGCCTGTGAGTCTTTGTCGAGTAAGGCACTCTAGGGAAAATGTCCCTAACCAGAGGCTAACTCATCCAAGGACTGGGGCAGATTTCCAGTTTTCCAGTAGACTGCCAACTACCAGATTTTGGGTTTTTGTTTTTAGACAGAGGACGGCTTCAAACTGGGAATCTTCCTAGAGCAGAGTGTCCACACCTTCAGCACTTGGAAAGTGGAGGCAGGATAATCAGGGATTCAAGGTCTGTCTTGACTACGCAGCAAGTTCTAAGCCAGCTTGGGATACACAGGTCCCTAAAGGTCGGGGGCCGGGTGTGGACCAAATCATCCTTTTACCTCAATTTCCCAACTGCTGGAGGATGGAGCTGTTTGTTTATTGTTTGTTTTTGAGACAGGGTTTCTTGGTGTAGCCCTGGTTTGTCCTGGAACTCACTCTGTAGACCAGGCTGGCCTCCAGCTCAGAGATCTGCCTGCCTTTTCCTCTCAAGTGCTGAGATTAAAGGTGTGTGCCGCAACACCTGGTTGGCATCTGGTCCTTACATTGTCCTGTTCCAGACCACAAGAGCAGCGCCTAGAAATCTCTAATCATTGCCTTAAGCTGGAAGAGACCAACTACTGATCTGACTCCACCTTGTCTTCCTGACTTGTCCTGACTCACGCACTCTTGCAGTTGCTCTGGATTCCAGGAATTACAGGTCTGACTGATAAACACTGCGGCCTGAGCAGCAGCAGCTTTGATACTACCCAGAAGGTTCTGAACCCACCCCGAGGTAATGATTACCCAACCACAGCCAGAGCAAGACTGCTTGGCCATGCGTTTCTTGCCACCAGCCTTTTGTCTGTTCTTACATAAACTCAGAACTCTTGCTAGCGCCTCGAAGATAGGACCGAGGACGCTGGATCCTATTCCTCGGCATGATGGCTGTACGGAATCAACTTCTTTCCCTTGTTTACCACTTTTTTCTGTTTTGTCTTTTGGAGTGAGTGGCTGGGCATGGTTTATTGAGTCTACCACACCCAAGCCAGACTCCTGGCCTAGAAATTCCACATGACATATTAATAATAGCACTGAGTTGTTAAAATATTCTGAACTTGGCCTGAAAGCTGGCTTCTCCATTAAGTTTTTTAGATTTATTTATGTGTATGACTGTTTCTGTTTTGCTTGCACATATGCATGTGAGCCATGTGTGTGCATGCTGCTCTTGGAGGGTATGATCCCTCAGAAGAGGGCAACTGATCCCTCAGGAACTGAAGTTATGGCTGGTTGAGAACCACCATGTGGGGTGCTGGTAACCAAACCGGG
>NC_022016.1:54501949-54526525 GCF_000317375.1 Microtus ochrogaster | reverse complement strand
GAGATCCGCCTGCCTCTGCCTCCCGAGTGCTGAGATTAAAGGCGTACACCACCACCACCCGGCTCTTCTTCTTTTGTGGTTTTTCAAGACAAGGTTTCTCTGTGTAACAGTCCTGGCTGTCTCAGAACTCACTCTGTAGACCAGGCTGGCCTCGAACTCACAGAGATCTACCCGCCTCTGCCTCCTGAATGCTGGGATTAAAGGTGTGCACTACCACTGCCTGACTCATTTTTTTTTTTTTTTGGAAACAAGATCTTGCTATGTAGACCACATTTGCCTTAAACTAGTGATTCTCCAGCCTCACATATACTGAGATTACAGGGATGCAAGGCTATGCCCCAGCTCATCATTTCTCTTTCTTATACTCGGAAAATCATTTAGCTTCTCCAGTCCTCTGTTACAATTAGGTAATGACATTTATCTCAAAAGACTGTGCTGGTAACTGAACAATATTGCAGGACTTGCCCGATGTCTCATAGTAAGCATTCAAGCACGTTGATGATAATAACAACCATCAACACCCACTGGATGCATGCCAGACGCAAGTCTATGTACTGTGTACAAACACAAGGGCTGGAGAGCTGGCTCAGCAGTTAGTCTGCTGTTTCTCCAGAGGACCCAAATTCAGTTCCCAGGTCGACTGGCTCACAACTGCCAGGAACTCCATCTCCAGGGGATCTGACACCCTCTTCTGGCATCCACAGGCACCTGCAGTCACATGCACACACCCACACACAGATACAGACAAGTAATATAACTATAAAAAGAACAGGATAGAGTCTGCAATATACATGCCCACCTTATGACTGCATGTAAATCATAAAAGGGAATATAGCACATTTTACGACACAAGGAGATACAGTGATACGTCTGATGACTGGAATGTGCTTGGGAAGGCAAGGTAACTTAGATGTGGTATCACGGATGCCACCCACCCACAATGTCGTATTTCAGCTGGGACCTGAATGAGACAAGAAGGGAAAATGTGGAAAGTTAAGGGGAGAACGCTCTTAAAGGAAGAGAGGAGCAGATCCAAAGGTCTGGAGAAGATTGAGTTCCATTGGTTTCAGGGTGGTGACCAGGCCAGCAGAGCTGCAGTGAACTGAGGAGGACAGTAATGACATCAACGAGGCTGGCGTCACAGGCTGGGTCTAGTTCTTACAGGATCATAAAACCACAAGGATGAGTTTAGATTTTATTACAAGAGTGATGGGAAACCCTCAGAGGAGTTTAGAGAATGACAATATTGAATTCACCTTTTGTTTCGTTTTGTTCTTCAAGGCAGGGTTTCTCTGTGTAGCCCAGGCTATCCTGGAACTCGCTCTGTAGACCAGGCTGGCCTTGAACTCAAAGACCCTCTGCCTCCCGAGTGCTGGGACTAAAGGTATATATCACCACCACCCAGCCTAATTCACATTTTAAGGTGCTTCCTCTGACTTCTCAGTGGAGAAGGGAGTGTTGGAGCCAAATAAAAAGACATTGGTGGGGAGGCCAGACTAGAGAGGGGTCTTGGACCAGTGATAGATGGAATATGGAGAAAAAAAAAACAGATGTGATATAATTTTTAACAAAAAAAAAACAAATGAAGGTGCGCGAGTGTGTGAAGACACACAAGAATGATCCGGGTCTTTGGCCTGAGCGACTGCAGAGTTTTGAGTTAGAATGGATGAGTTTGGTGGAAATGATCAGAGAATTCTTATCCAGGGCTAGACTTTGACACAACAGCCATACTAGGTCCAAAGGGAGACTAAGAGGAGAAGCTAATGAGTTGGGGGCTACGAGGGAGGTTAAACGGAGGATGGTACTGACAGACAGAAGCGAAAGGGCAATGGGTCTTTTTATGAATGAGCAGTGTGTCCCTAGCCTGCGCATGAGAGGCTGTAATAAATTCCCTTTCAAGTTAACAATGTTTTTTTTTTTTTTTTTTTTTTTTTTTTTTTTTTTTGATTTTTGAGACAGGGTTTCTCCGTAGCTTTTTGGTTCCTGTCCTGGAACTAGCTCTTGTAGACCAGGCTGGCCTCGAACTCACAGAGATCCACCTGCCTCTGCCTCCCGAGTGCTGGGATTAAAGGCGTGAGCCACCACCGCCCGGCTTAAGTTAACATTGTTTTAACAGACATTTGAGAAAGCAGACCATACAGCTAGAAACTGATTTTTAAAACAGAAAACAAGATCCGCTCACTAAAGCATGTTGAAGGTGGAGAAGGAGCAAAGAGAGTGAGGCACAGACTGGGGACAGCTGGGCCAGATCATTAGGAGCCGAGAGCATCAGAACAAAGGGTTTGTCTTCCTTTGCAGATATGGATGAGGGATGGGAACTGCAGACTGTCCTGTGGTCAGCACCAAAATAAGCACTGGGGGTTTGGAAAGGGCCTGGCTGGATAACAGCTCATAACTCGTTTAGTGAAAAGTATAGCACTGGCACTATAGATACTGGAGATACATTACTAGCAAAGCAGACACAATTCTTGTCCACATGAGAGTTTTTTGAGACAGGGCCTCCCTATGTAGTGGCTTTGGCTGGCCTGGAACTCTCTATGTGGATATGCTTACTTCTGCCTGCTGAGTGCTGAGACTAAAGGTATGTGCCACCTTGCCTGGCCACGTGGAAATTTAACTAATCAAATAAGCAAGTGTAGGACCTAAACCCAAGAGACAAGTACATAATGATGATCACTTAGTATCTGGGATTTGACCTACAAAGGGGGACAGACCTCCTTGCCCAGACCTAGCTATTCATTGGCACTAATCCTATTCCATATTTTATTACAAACTCACTGTGAATTTAGGAAAACAAGCCTTTCTGGATTTCAGTTTCCCCGTTTATGAAGAAGTGCCAAATCATCTTAATTTTTCTTCTACTCTGGCAAGTTGACCTTTCTCCACGGTCCAAAAACCAGTTTAGCATCCAAGCACTAAATGGTACCTGTATTCCAGGAGGGGGTTAGTTCCCAGCAGCCATAGCAACGGCTTGGTCGTAAAAATAAAGTGATCTCAGAACGTGACGTAACTAACACGCGACCGATTTGCCAGGTTATAATATGGCCACAGCGAAAACAACCGACTTAGTCTCCCCATTAGAAAAGTCTGGTCTAACCAGCCCCGAAGGCTGCTCCAGGTCACCAAGTCAACAACAAACGCGCCACTACAGCCACCAACACTTCCGGACACAGCAACCAGACGCCCCGCTCTCGCAGTAGGTCTGTTAGGTATCCGACCACTGCCCCAAGAGTCACTTCCGTTTGTCCGCCGTAAGATCGACAGTCTGTCTGTCCAATAAGATGCGTACCCGCCCCCCCAAGACTGAATGAAGCAGGAAGCCCCGCCTTCCACAACTGTATGGCGTCATAGTCGCCATGGCCAGCTATCCGTACGGGCAGGTGAGTTGTAGCGGCCCCTGCATCAATGTCTGGGCTCTGTCTAGAGGCCCGGGGCCTCTCTTCATCATCAGCTCTTTCTTCCCACTTTATCCGCGCCCTTTCCACGCAGAGGTTCGCCTTAGCAAGGTCTTGAGTGAGCGAGAAACAAAGAGGGCCAGTCTGTCGCGCTCTCTTACGTCACTGAGGACCACTCGAGAGGTTTTTTTTTGTGTGTGTGTGTCGCGTCCCCTCTGACGTCGCACACGCCAGGCTTTGGGGGCTTTGGGCTGGATAGATCTGGGCTGACCAGGACACACTCCTCAGGTCTCCTATGGGGCGGGGTCCTCTGTGTTGACGAGGCGTCCAGAGCTGTGGTTCTCTCCCTGTCAGTGAGGGCGTGGGATAAAAAACAGGTTTCCGACTCACCTAGCACGTACTGCGACAGTGGTAGGAGGGGCCAGAAGTGAGATGCTTACACCACTCAACGATAGTCCAGCGTCATTTCACGTGTAGGAAAAGTGAAACCCAGAGAAGACACGGAGTTTATCTGGTCACCAGGTAGTTAGGCGGCGGGGCCAAGGTCAGAACCTGGATTGTCTGCCAACGCGTCTTCCTCACTTGCTAGCCTGTCTCGAACCAGCCAGGAACATGGTAGTGTCATTTTTGTGACCAGAAATCTGTTAGGTGCCAGAGTGGAGAAGTGGTTAAATGCAGTTGAGTCAAAAGTAGAGTCATGTCCTGGCCGCATTAGTTAAGGCGTTTTTCTGAGCCAGTTTCCTCATAAAATAGGTCGAGTAAGTTGTCGCACCCCTCACAGAGTTAGTAGGAAAAACGATGTGATTCTTGCAGCGCATATGCTATACAGTCAAGTGTAACATTATTTTGTAGGATTTTTCAAAGTGCCCCCCCCCCACTTCACATGGTACAAAACAATCCCAGTGAAGGGTCCCGAGTTGCCCTGATCACAGAGTAATTTGAGAGATTAATCTCATGCAAGAAAAGTAGAAAACAAAATCAAATGAGATATTAGCAAGCCTTGATTGACCATAGTCAGAGGCCAAAAGATGTGCAGCCCTGTACATTAATACAGCATTTGTTAACATTTATGAGAGAGAGGAACAGAGAGAGAGAGAGAGAGAGAGAGAGAGAGAGAGAGAGAGAGAGAGAGAAGAGACAAGATTTGCACATGCACAGGAATTGGAGAGAGAGAGGGGAGACCAGACTTACACATGTCCAGGAATTGCTTTCGCTCCTATCGTGGGTCTTGGGGATCAAACTCCTTGGACCTGCCAGCAAACACCTTCAGCCACTGAGTCATCTTGCTGGCCCCTACACAGCAGTTGGGCCTCCATTATGCTCATGTGAAGACCCTGTAGGCACACAGGGCTTCCTGTTTTGATTTATAGCTGAGAAACGAACCCCAAGAAGCCTGAAGGTCCCACACAGCAAGAGAGCCTGAGGCCATGATTAGAGCCGTGAACTCTGTTTACTGCATACTTAGCAGAAGCGAGCAGAGAGCCATTGTGGGCTGAGGTTAGAACAGAGCAGTGTTTCCCTGACTCCATTCCACTCTCTGGCTTTTCTGAGCCGTTAATGGTGCTGTCAATCGAGGAGGGTTTTGTGGTTAAGCAAGTTTGGGAAATACTGTGTTAGATATAGCTTGATAATATTCATTAAGTCTGCCAGAAAGTCATAAAATATGTAATATTTCTTTGAGCACCCTTCCACATTAGTTTGTCTTATCTGGTCTTTTTGTGTGTGTGTGACATTCTGGTATTCTGGAGGAGTTCAGTTTGGGAAAGCGTTGCCATAGTACATTTGGGTTTTTTTGTTTTGTTTTGTTTTGTTTGTTTTTTAGTGGCTGGTTTGTATCAGAATTACCCGAGAGCTCACTTAAAGAACAGACTTGGATCCCACCTAAGACTTGCTCTGACACAGATTCCCACTGTTTGAATGGAAGCCTCATCCCAGTCCCTGGTATCCATAGATCCAAAGAGTCTGAAATGTTCAGTTGGAAGCTCCATTCCATGCCCCCTCCCTTGGAGCTGTGGCTGTCCAGACTCCACCCCCATCCCCACCTCCATCCCCGTGAAAACAGGCCCAACGATTACTCCTCCCCTGGAGCTGTCTCAGAGTGTGTGGGCACTGAGAATCTAGAAGCCAAAGGTTGACATAGTAGCTTCCCAGTTGCCCTCCAATATATTTTTTGAGACAGTCTTTCACTGAGCCAGGAACTCACTGAGCTCCAGGGATCCTCTCCGTCTCTGCCTCCCCAGGTATGCTTTGCCATACCTGGCTTTTTTACTTAGATACTGGGGATCCATGCAAGTAGGTCCTCATGCTTGCATGGTAAACACAGTGCTGATGGAGCCATCCCCCAAGCCCCAGTAGTCACCATCTTAGTAAGCTCTGGGGGTGGTTTGTATATACTCTAGAAGCAATGACAGACTGAATCGGGCTAGAATCCCAACACTACTCACTTAATAAGTCTTATATGCTCTCAGATAGACCATTTAAGGGCTCTGGGCCTTAATTTCCTTACCATAGAAAGCAGGGACTAGCACCTGTGGAAAGGGTGTAAGGAGGATGGGGTGCAGCAAAGCGCATGGGAGCCCTGCACGTCACTGGTGCATAGGACCTGGCAGTGTGTGGTTGCTTTGCCACGCTGCCTGGGCTCACGCTCGGGGCAGAGTCCTGAAAAGGACCACCAGGAGACAATGTCTGGAATAGAGGCGGCAATGGTGCTTTCCATCCCCATCTCGCAGTTGGCCGTCTCCTCATCCCAGGTGTTCTGAGGAAGGAGATCTGGTTGTTTGAAGTCAGGCAAAAGCTCAGGCAATGCTTCCTGCCTCCCACCCACTGCCTAGTTCCGGAGGCTCCCAGCTGTCCATGGCAGGCACGGTGTCCGCTGCCTCTGGCCCAGGGTACTCAGGCGTTGCCTGAGTTGTGGAGTAGTAAAAGTCAAGTGCCCTTTGGGTTCAGTGGGGGAGCATGCTTGATGGAGCTCAGTGCTCAAGAGCTTGGTCTCCAAGCCCAGAGAAATTGGTTTTCACTTCCCTGCTCTGCCGCTTGCTTACAGAAATTGCTTGTGAAGACCTGAAGCTCAGTTTCCCACTATTTAGAATGGGGTCATAGCAGTACCTACGGCAGACTCACTGTGAGGGCGCAGTGAGAATATTAATGTCAAGTGTGGTATGTAGTAGATACTCAAGTGGGAGCGGAATGCAGATATGTAGATTGTGTGAAGTGGGAATGGACAAAAGGCCTTGGGATAGTGCAGGGGGACCAGCCCAGTGGGGTTTAGCAGGAGGAATCACTGGTAGGTGTAAGATAGGGGAAGAAAAAAGTTTATATTCCAGCTAAGGAAATAACTTCACAAAGACCAGAAAGCAAGTAGGGTAGTACATTCCATGGTGCATTGCTCTTAGCGGCTGCTTTGTAGCATAAGTATCTGAGAGCTTTATTAAAGAAGAAGAAAGTCCAATATTTGGGGGCAATTTTAAGATTAGTCTGGTTTTAATGATGAGGAACCAGGAGGCAATAAAACAAGACCAAAAGTGTAAGAAGGGCCAGATCCCAAAGGGTCTTGTGTGTCATTTTGAGGGGTCTGGTTTTCTCTTGAGTACTGAGGAAGGGGAGCTGGTGAGGGGCTTGTTAGAGGGGTCTGGTTTTCTCTTGTTACTTTTGTCCTGCAGGGCTCTAACTATGGGCCTTGAGAGGAGACATTGAAGCTGGAGAGGTGGAGGCAAGGTGGCCAGTTTCAAAGCTATTGAAATCCTCTATCCGAAAGAGGACAGTGACCTGGTAAAGGCTGGTGTGACAGGCTGTTGGCAGGAAGAGTTGAGGGAACATGGTGTTTAATTGAGGTGACAGCGGGAGGAAGGAAAGTACCCGGGAGGGCACTAAGGCTTTGATTTAGATGACTGGGTGGCAGGAAGCACTAGGAGATGGGAACAAAGAGATGGATAAGGTGGGAGGGAAGGTCAGGAAGCTGTTGGGTATGTGGGTCTGCGGCTCAGGGGAGATGACGCTGGAAAGAAAGATTTTTGGAGTGTCAGCACGGAGGTGGTAATTAAAGTCTTGGGACAGTTCTCAGCTCACTGTTCGTTGGTTGCATGTTTCTGTCCTCTAAATATTTTAGAAGGCTCTGCTGGTGATTGCCCAGACCATTCCTTCTGTCTTCCTGTGGCTGTTTAACCCCTTAGCTTGGGTTCTCGCCTCTTCCATCAGGCACTTGAAAGATAGCTCTGAGCAGGCTTGCCTTTGCAATGCAATCTCCTCCCTTCCTCATCAGAAGTTAGTCTGGACCCTCTTTGATACCTCGGAGCCTTGCTTGGGCTAGGAGGTAGAAAAATGAGCTCTTGGGACTAAGAGAGGATGCAGGAATTTCTGAATTGGGAGGAGCTGCGCTGTCTGTCACCTGCAGGAGTGCAGATAGAGACTTGGAGATTGAACTGAACAAATCGGGGGCTAGATGCTGCAGTTAAAGAAGGATGTGATTTTCTGAGACTGTCTGCTCCGGATGCTGAGCGATCGTCTCCGGCCTTTCCTCCCTCTGTGTCCACCGCGGAAGCCGTCGTACCTGACAGGTGTTCAGCTCAGCTCCTGGCACAGGCCTGTGCTCGGCACTCATATGTGCAGGGCCTATTTTGAATCAGTTTCCCATTTTAGCTGCATGATCTAAAGTATATTAAACTCTGGGCATCTTCATTTTCTCATCTCTGAAATTGGGGTGAGCATTTAGCTCTCACGATCAGGGAACCAGTGACAGCCAAGTGAACTTAAAGCACCTCACAGAGCCTCGTTAATTATGTCCCCCAACCCCAAAAAATCCCAAATATAGCTTCTTTCCATCAGCTAGGACCTAGAGGTAGGTTTCTGTGATGCTCTAGAAACCATGGCTGCTGAACTCTTGTCTTTTGCCCTCCGCCCCGGTTTTCTGTTTATGAGGCTCAAATGCTGTTAGAAAATGTCTGGACCAGGTTGGCAGCAAAACATGGAGGCAAAGATCTGGCTCTCATTTCCTCAAATTCAGCCCTTAACTTGCAACTCAGTGACCCTGGGACCAGCCCAATGCCTTACACAAGCTTCCTCCCCGGCCTGCTCTGCCTCAGTTGATGGCTGTTCCTCCTTCATCGTGTGCAGGCTAGAACCCTGAGTCATTCAGAGCACTTGGCTTTCTTCACTCCCCCTCCATCTCTTGCCTAATCCAATTAGTTGCCAAGTCATGTCTAGTCTCTCTCTGAAATTGCTTCAGAATCCACCCCATTCTTCCCATCCCTGCGCCTGCTGCTGTCTGGTTCATGCCCTGCCTGCCCAGCACCTGCCCCCTCCCCACGCCCCAGCTCTACAGCTCATCTCCAAATCTGCACTGGCTAATTCTCCAGACAAGGCTCAGAGCACATTCCTCCTCCACTGGAAAGCCTTCTGTGGTGCTCCCTGTTTGCTCCACATAAAGCCCTAACTGCAGAGCAGTGTTTATGTGTTCCCATATTTATGGAGGCTTACAGGTACCGGTCACTGTGCCGGGCTTGGGGATGGTGAGTGGGGGTGGCGATGGTGATGCTAAAGAAGTTCTGGGTTTGTCCCTAGAGAACTTACTGTTGAGTGAGGGTGACACTGGGCAGGTATGGATAACTCACCCACCAGCTGAAAACAGTAGGAGAGGTGCTTGGTCGAGGAGGGTGTGAAGGGTCCTCCTTTCTGGGTTCACAGCATGTTCTCGCCATTCCCTGACCACGCCATGCTTACTCATAGGTCTGTCACAGTGTCCCCCTCTGACTTCTTTTGGTGGGGAATACCTCCGCATCTTTCAAAGACCAGCATGGCACTTCTAGCTTTAGTCAAAGCAACTTTTTTTGAGAGATGGATATACATTTAAAATAATAATAATACATATGTCTGTTTGATCTGTGCTTGCCAAACCCATGTAGGGATGGGAATGGAACACTCCGAGCCTCCAGAGCCCCTGGCTGTAGTGCACAGAGGTGGACTAGACATGGAATGTAGCTATAGTCATGGTCGTCAGGAGACCTAGCTTCTGGACCTGAGCCTGCACACACAGCTTACGTGTGACCTCTCTGAACTCGTTTCCTCCTCTATAGAGGGGCACTGTCATTAATAGTTACTGCGTATCAAGTTCTCGTCCCGTTAGGCTTTGTGTGATGAGCCTGATTCCATTCATGTAGCAGGCAGTGTGAGGAGCTCTTACCTAAGGAACTCGAGGCTTTGTGCGAGTGAGCCATTAATTCAGTTAGTGTGGTGGACATTTTTGAAAACAGCTCTTTCATTCAGAGAGACAGAACTTTTCCCAGACTTAGCAGCAGAAGTTCGTATGCCTGATCCATGAAGACTACCCGATCTGCTATCTACTGTGTAGTTTATCCTGCCTTTAAGAGAACAGCAGTATAACCAACCTTACTTGCCTTGGATTCTCCATCAACTTTTACAACCCGTGCTAAGCTAAATGCAGAGCTTTACTCTTAAGTTATATATTCTATATTCTCCTATGCCGCTGACCCAGAACAGTGTGTGTGTGTGTGTGTGTGTGTGTGTGTGTGTGTGTGTGTGTTAGTCTTTTACTGAAAGCGGCCAACACCTGTGTGAGGCTTTGAGCACTGTTTCTTTGTAAAACTCTGCTAAAGATTTCTGTAGAAAATTGTCCCTTAAGAGCCATTGGTGGCTCACGCCTTTGATCCCAAGCACTTGGAAGGCAGGGACAGGTGGATCCCTGAGTTTGAGGCCAGCCTGGTCTGTAGAATGAGTTCCAGAACAGCCAAGGCTACACAGAGAAACCCTATCTTGAACCCCTCCCCCCAGAAAATGAAGTGTTCTTCATTTCTGTCCTACGCCGTTTTTCTGTACTGTTCAGTAAATGCAGGGCGAAGACCTTTGGTAGAGTCCAGCAGAAGACACAGGAGAAGTGGAGAAGTCACATGGGCTGGCTCTTGTCAAATCACTCTAGCTGGAGTTCCTTCCTTGTGCTTGCTAGGCAGTGGTGGTGCAGGCCTTTATTCCCAGCGTTTGGGAGGCAGAGGCTGGTGGTTCTCTGAGTTCAAGGCCAGCCTGGTCTACAGAGTGAGATCCAGGTCAGCCCCAAGGTTACACAGGGAGACGCTGTCTCGAGAAAACAAAATAAAATAAATAAATTGTCCCCATCCATAAAGTGGCCTTAAAGGGCTTCTCGGGCAGGAGAGCCAGTGACTGCATTTCCAGTCATTAGAGAAGTGGGACCTGGCGCTGCCAGAGAAGGGCCCATTCGCCATGTACTAAGATCTCACAAAGGGTGTTACAGAGAATGAGGTTCAGACCATTTTACTAGCGGAATAATAATGTTACTGAAAATACGTATGAAGTGATACCTTTTGAATACAAGCCCTTATAAAAGCAGTTCTCACCACTGCTAATGTGGCCTTCAGAGAGGATGGACAAATGCCTCCTTTGCTGCTCACAACCAGAAGCAGCAGCCCCTCATAAATGTTAATTATGATCAATTAATCAGACAAGGAGACTTTGAAACCCAGGCTCAGCCGCTTGCTAGCCTCAGCAACTACAAGGGCTGGGGCCAAAGTTGCTGATCCTAATACTTCCTTAGGGTCCTTTTCTACCATCAGACAAAAGTCTACAGAGCCCTTTATGGACTCTGTCGGTTGTCTACACAACAAGCTGTGAAAGGCGGATAATAAAGAAGCTGCTACCACTTTACCTTTCATTAGCTCACAAAAATGCAAATCTGATTGCAAAAAACCCATCAACTGTAGTTGCTAATTAATCCTTTTCATACTATGCTGATCAATAAAGGCCCACCAAAGCATTGGCACAGAGGAGCTGAAGGCTCAGATTCTGCCAGCAGCCTTGTGGCTCTCTGTTTCAAATGTGGGAAAAGAAGCCATTTCCAAAAACAGTATAAATAAAACTTATTCATAGACTTCAGTATGGTAAACCCCCTTTCTAAAATGTACCCCGCATGTAAAGATGGTTTTGCTGGCCTAGTCAGTGCCCATCTGGAGTTGATAGTGAAGGCAGTCCAGTTTGGGGAAAACAGGAATGAGTGCTGAGGGTGGCTTGATACCAGCAAACCCCTTTGGTGCTTGCCTGTGGTTCCAGTGTCCTGGCCCCGTGCTGCCTCTGCAGGAGCACAGCCTGGAACCACAGATTCTACACCATGTGCCTCTGCCACACACCATCCAGATCCATTCCAAACCTAAGACATTAAGAGGTTTGATTACTAAAGGTAATTCTATATTAGATTTATCTGTAATTAAGGGTATAAAATTCGATGTAATAGCAGAGGGGAAGAGGCCCCGACAGATGTGTAGGAACCCCTTCCTATGACTGTTTTGATTTGATTTTAGGTAAATCAGACTGGACTATAGAAGTTTTGTTTGCCCAGATTATTTTTCCTCCAGATGTCACTGATTCTGATTATATTAGTCAAATTTACATTATAGTTTATTCCCAGTTGCTCTGAGAAATTCCAGCTCTAACTCAATTGAAAAAATTGATTATTAATCCTTATCTGACACCATAGACCCTGATAATGGGCTAAACAAGAATTTGATTCCACAGAACGCACTGGACTTGGTGTTTCTGTCAACCAGATTCCCATGAAGGGCATTAGAGATACAGCAGCTGGTGTTTCCATTATAGCCAAATAATCCTGGCCTTCTAATTGGCACATTGAGTCCCCAGTTTCAGACATTCAAGGAGTTGGTGACAAAAGTAATCCCCTGCTTTTGTAAGTACAGAAACCTTATGTGCAATCAAACTGCTGTTTTCCACCCTTCATTTTATCCTTATCTTTCTCCCTTGGGGTAGAGACCCCCTGTCTCAGTGACAGCTCCTGAACATCCTTTTCCCTCAGGGCCACGAGAAACATCTGCCCAAACTTTCTTGGATCAGAGGTCCCCCCCGACTGGGGACAAACTTAGTTATGTCTGTTAATCCGAGAACAGCTCCAGCCAGATGATGTAGAACCCCTTGTTCAGTGCTGCTTTCTACCATCTGTCTTCCTGGAACTCTGCTAACTGGAGGCTGTGCCATGCTCTCCATGCTGTGGAGCCTCCAGCCTGGAGTTCCCTCTCCCACCAACGTCCCTCAAAACTATTATGTTATAGTTATTGATTTAAAACGCTGCCTTTTTTGCTATTCCATTACGCCCTGATGATCAAGAATTGCGTTTTCAGTGCCTCCTGTCAATAAATAGGCACCTATATCTCACTTCCCGCTGCCAGGGGTGGGTATACAGTACTACTGCTAAAAGGCCAATACACTCTTATTAGACAAAAATTTTCTGGTACCTACTACATATTTCACTATATGGATCCTATTAGCCTCTTCTACTAAAGTATGTTTAACTGTTTTAAGGACATACACACTTCAATACAAACCTTTTTTCATTAGTGCTTGCCCCAGCAGAGTTCTGCTAGATGTTCC
Source organism: Microtus ochrogaster (assembly GCF_000317375.1). Taxonomy (NCBI): domain Eukaryota; kingdom Metazoa; phylum Chordata; class Mammalia; order Rodentia; family Cricetidae; genus Microtus; species Microtus ochrogaster. The sequence goes on along the minus strand of NC_022016.1, from coordinate 54,513,731 downwards.
ATGCATCTGTCTCTGTATTGTCCATTATTCTTCCATTACACCTTGCTGATTGCAGTGGTCTGCTCCCAAAAAGAGAAATGTTAAATTCTTTTCATTAGCTCTTGGGCGACATCAGTCTGCATTGGCTTTCCTTGGGAATTCCTGAAGTGGCTTTCCCATCCTTCTGCCTCCCTCACAGGTCTTGAACTCACCTCCTTTGTTAATGTCTTTACATTCCAACAATCCCAGCAAGTGGCTTGAGCCCTGGAACAGGACAGCTGTTTCATCGCGAAGATGCTTGGATTTACCCCTCTGTTTGTCTTGAACACTTCTTTTTCTCTTGCAACTGCCATTCATTCCCCTTTCAGCCATGTTATAATAAACCTAAAACTTTTTGTTTAATTCCAAACCAACAGTGACTCTTATTCACCAGCACTGCCCAACTTACTGAACAGACTCAATGGACAAGACCCTGATTTTTGTTGTTGTTTTGTTTTTCAAGACAGGGCTTCTGCCGGGTGGTGGTGGTGCACGCCTTTAATCCCAGCACTCGGGAGGCAGAGGCAGGCGGATCTCTGTGAGTTCGAGACCAGCCTGGTCTACAAGAGCTAGTGTAAGGACAGGCTCCAAAGCCACAGAGAAATCCTGTCTCAAAAAACAAAACAAAACAAAAAACAAACAAGACAGGGCTTCTCTGTATAGCCCTGGCTGTCCTCACTCTGTAGACCAGGCTGGCCTTAGACTCTGCCTCTCAAGTGCTGGGATTAAAGGTGTGCACCACCACCACCCAGCAACCTTTTTTTTTTTTTTTTTTAAATCCTTTTAGATCTCAAAATATTTCAACTTCCTTCTGCAAACCTCAGAAGAATGGCAAACAGCTTTGGCTTGGTTTTTTGGAACAAAACGCCTTCATTCCCTCCTGTAACGACTATAGGATTCCATTACTACCTTACAGGTCTTTTCTCTAACAAGTACACATCCTGCTTCTAACGCACTAACTTCGTTATGGTCAGGCAAACGGCAGAGGGAGAGGCGTGGAGGATTCGTATTTGGGTTGGCTCCTGGTCACACTAATTCAGGAGGAAGTTAGTTTTTTCTCCTTCCTTCGTGCATTGTTGACATGAGTTAGCGGGTGACAAACCTGAATTGTGGTGTTTGGTTTTTGTCCCCGCCTGCCTCAAAGTCGTGAGATTAGGGACTATTCCTGCATCATGAGCTAGTGTAAGGAAGGAAGAGCCTGCTGTGGAGGCTCTGTGCTGGGGCCACATCACTGGTGGCCGGTGAGGGACAGGCTTTGTGGCAAGACTGCACTTGTGCCCTGAGGTCCCGAAGGGTGAGCATTCCATTTGGTTCATTTGCCTCTTCATATAATATATTTTCTGAGCACCCATTGTCTGTTGGAAGCTAGGGATAAAACTGCAAGCTAGACATGACCCCAGGCCCTGTAAGGCCTTAGATGTGCAGGAAGGAGGAGTCTCCGTGGGTAAGTGGTAGCTTCCCTAGAAGCCTCCAGGCCACTTCCCTAGAGCCTGAAGGCCACCTGGGCAGTGCTGCAAGTTCAGCCTCACCTGTGGGGTCAGACATGAGAACCGCAGTGCAGGTGCTCAGTAGCTGTAAAGTGCTATGGCCTCCTTCACCACCCTGATGTGCCTCTTCTTCCTGCAGAATTGCCCCGGAGCTGCAGGACAGGCACCTGGAGCACCTCCAGGTGGCTACTACCCTGGACCTCCCCATGGTGGGGGCCAGTATGGCAGTGGATTCCCCCCTGGCGGTGGTTACGGAGGTCCTGCCCCTGGAGGACCCTATGGATACCCCAGTGCTGGGGGACTCCCCTCTGGAACTCCGAGTGGACCATATGGTGGTGTACCCCCAGGGGGCCCCTACGGTCAGCCACCTCCAAGTTCCTATGGTGCCCAGCAGCCTGGACCTTATGGACAGGGTAAGTAGAATCTTCAGCTCTGGAACCCAGTGTGGAACCTTTTGACCTGGACTAAGCATCCGTGTCCCATCCGTGTCCTTCCTGAAGATGTACGCCTACCCCAGTCTCTGGCACGAGCTCCTTGCCTCCTGCTTTGCTGTACTGGCAGAAGAGTGTGCTGACATCCCCAAAGTCCTCTCGGCTTACAACAGACACTTACTTCTGTTGTTTGCTCTCCTCGCTCGTGTGTCAGCTGCAGCGGAGAGCATCCCCTTTGGGGGCACGAGAGTGAGAAGGTGGCCAGGCTGGGTGGTTCCGGTCTGAAGCACTCATGTCTCATCTACTCGTGTTCTTTTGGCAGAAACACATCCCGTTGTTGAGCCTGACCCTGGCAGGACATGGTGCTCCTCTCATGAGGAGCCCCTCGGGCTACCAGGCAGTGGAGAGGGTGTACAGTGCTTGTCTTGGGCAGGGAGAGCAGCAGACAATAGGAGACAGCAATGCAGTCCACGGGAGAAGAAACTGCATTCCTGTAGGAGGGTGACTGACCACATCCGTGGAAAGAAAAGATGGTGTCGCTAGTGAAAGCTTTTGAGATGAGACACTCACTGACCTGCCCAGACGGCCTCTTAAGCCTCAGTCCCCTCTGTAAAACAGGGACAGTGTCACTGCTTCACAGGCTGATTAGACGGCCCTAAGTGTGAAGCTGCAGCTTAACCCTGGACACAGCATCTGGGCTTAGTGGACGGCACTCTGAGAGACTTGTTTTAGGGCAGAGGACTCTTGGCTTTAATGTGATGGTACCTGTGGCAAACGAGGGTGGAAGAAAAGGGGAAGGAAAGCCGCAGGCAGGAGGGGAGGTGTTGGACAAGACAAGGACCAGAGATTGACGAGCCTTAGCTGGGGCCTCTTAGCAGAAGGCTGGGGAAAGTGGGTGCAGTCCCTGCTTTTCCCCTGACTCCCTTCAGTGAGCTTCTTCACAGAGCAGCTGTTCTCAGGAGGCTGAGCACCAGTTAGGCAGCCAGGAACTGCTTTGGCCCATGAGAAGGCCTCCTGGGAATGCTGTGCTTAGGAAGCAAGCAGCATCTGAATGGATGTACCCAGGCAGGTGGCCCTGGGGAGGTACCCAAACCTCTGGGGTTCTGAGCACAGCCAGCCAGTGACATTTATCTTCTCAGATCCCAAGCATCTGGCTGTTGGCTTCCGGCTCAGCAGCTCTGCAGTGGATTTCCAGTTCCTCCAAAACCTTGTGTGTGAGCTCATCAAAAGTCTGCAGGGAAAGGAGCCTGACCCCTACCCCCACCCCCCACTCTGAGGCCTCTGATCCCAAGGCCAGAGAGTGGCAGTAGTCTCTAGGACGAGGGAAGAAGGGGCGTGCCTCATCTGCTTTCTCATTTGCCTGCATTGCTTCCTCTCCGGGGTGACTAGCAACACCTAGGAGCAATACTGCATCCATCCTGATCCCTGCTGCACTAGCCTTAGAATCCTGGGAAGGTCCACCTCCAAGGTTCAAGTACTACTACTGTAGGTGGCAGATCTGACCATTAGGGGTGCTGCTCTGTTTGCAGAAAGATCCCAGAGGGCCAGTGGCTTCCGCATTTGCCGTCAGCCCTTGCCTTCCATCCAGCAAAGATGCTGAGTGCTGTAAATGCATCCTTTGCTGCCTCCTCCTCCACAGCTCTTCTTCCTTCAGAAACAGCTGAAATACTCCTCCTCTGAAAATGTCTCCCACCACCCCCTTCCTGCCTCTGCTGAGGACTTGGGTTTGCTGCTGTCCCAGGTGTTCATCTAACCACCCTTGGAAGTGGTTCACTTTATAAAGCTGGAAGTTGGAATTCAAAAAAGTTACTTACTTCACCTGAAGGTCCACAACTAGTGAAAACTGGTCAGGTCTTGAGTCCTGGTCTATCTCGAATCTCAGCACACTGGCACACGTCACAGAAACGTCCTCCCTTCCCAGTGACCCTGCTTGTTCTAGTTTGGTTTCTGTTGTGAAGAACACCATGACCAAAAGAGGAAGAAAGGGTTTGTTTGACTTCAGATTACAGTCTAAACACTGAGGGAAACCAAGGCAGGAGGTGTAAAGCAGAAACCGAGGCAGAGTGCCGCCTGCTGCCTTCACCTCTTGCTCGTTCCCCGGTTCAGGCTCAGCTAGTTTTCTCTTCAACACAGGCCCACTTGCCTAGGGATGGAACTGCCCGCAGTGGGCTTCTAAATCAACTACCAGTAAGCCAGTGCCCGACAAACAAACATGCCCACCAGCCAATCTTAAAGAAAATCCCCACCTCAAAATCAGGGCCATAAAATGGGCCCATGGCTCAAGAAACCTGCAGCCCATGGAGTTCCAGAGAATTACCCTGGAGCCCTAGGTCTTAGAAGCAGGAAGTCTGATTTCTCTCTTTCCCTACAGTTTCAAAAACAGTTTATCTAGAAAAAAAAAGTTTCTGTCCCTATTCTCCACTACAAAAGCTGATTCTCACACCCTGTGATGGGCGTGTTTTCCTGGACCCTCAGAGGCCGACCTGCAGGGTTTGGGCACCTGTCTCTCAGGCTGGTAAAAGGCCACAGTGTGCTGTCTTTATTTTGAGGTCACACTGAGTGTCCTTTCATTTTCCTCCACTGACCTGTTTCTTAGAGCTCTGACCTGAGCAGTCCTCAGTCGAGTTTGTGCCAAGTTGAAAATAAATACTAACCAGTGCACTGTTGTTTAAGGTGGCCAAGCCGGCCTGGGTCTCCACGCCAGACCTTCAGTCAGGCAAGCCGTTCCCTTGGCGTCCCCTCTGGGTCTGTCCTCCACACTGCCCATGTCTGCTTCTGATCCCTTCTGTGGCCGGTTAACCCTGCTTCCCTCAGGCGACCTTTTCCTGCCCGTGTTGCTCCATCCCCCAGGACGTTTACAGAGCGTTCTCCCTGTATTGGAGGCGTGGGAAAATGACGTCTTAGAGCAGTTGCTGGGACACTATACACAAAGCTATGCAGGACTCTGCTACAGGAATCAAGCCTTCCTGAGGTGCCATGCAGAGAGGGGCGCGGGCTTGGTGGCAGATGGACAGGCAGGCCTGCGAGGCTTTGTGGGTGGGTTTTCTAGTTTGCTCTCTGTCCCTGTGGTAGAACACTGACCAAGGGGATTTAGGGCAGGAAGCCTTTATTTCAGCTTATAGGTGGCAGTCCATCATGGACAAGAACTCAGAAACAGGAACCATGGAAGAACACTGTTTGCTGGGTCCTTTGCAGACTTATACTTAGTTTGATAAACAGCTGGGACCTCCTGCTCAGGGAATGGCGCCACCCACAGATTGGACCCTCCTACATCTTCTAACGGTCAAGACAATCCCCCACAGGCCAGTCTCTTCTGGGCAGTCTAATCTTTCAGTTGGACTCCTTTCTCAGATGAGTCCAGGCTGAGTCAAGGTGGCATTAAAGCTAATAATAGAACAGAAAGGAATGCCTATGACCAGGGAGGTACCCAGAATGGCTCCCTGGCATTTTTTTGACCTGGGTCTGACTACCATGGTTTACACCCCTTCCTCCAGGTGGTGTCCCCCCCAATGTGGATCCTGAGGCCTACTCGTGGTTCCAGTCAGTGGATGCCGATCACAGCGGCTATATCTCCCTGAAGGAGCTGAAGCAGGCCCTCGTCAACTCTAACTGGTCCTCGTTCAATGATGAGACCTGCCTCATGATGATAAGTGAGTTCCTCCCTTCCAGGAACATGCAGGTTTGAACTGGTCCAAGCCGCCTGACAGGTGACAGAAGTGGACAAGTAGTAGCCAGGGAGGAAGCAGGGTTCAAGATGCAATTTCCTTTACCAGGGATTGTTGTCAAGACTAGGCTGCTAAGTTTCAGGCTGGTCCAGTCTCCCATTCTGCAGCCAGACACTCCCTCCCCTGGTAAGAAACTGCAGGAAAGGGGTCATCATGGACCCACGTCTCGGAGCTAAGCCACCAACCCTGCTGGATCTGGATGGGACGGGACTGAGAACGGCCAGGGGAAAGGCTTGGTGCCATGTCTCAGGCACAGGCATTTGCTTCAGCCTGGGAGAAGGGCTGCCTCAGTGGTGCCCTTGGCCCTCAGTCTTGAAACCTTCCTCTATCCTTTCCCTCCTCCCACTCAGACATGTTTGATAAGACCAAATCCGGCCGCATTGATGTCGTCGGCTTCTCAGCCCTATGGAGATTTCTCCAGCAGTGGAAGAGCCTCTTCCAGCAGTATGACCGGGACCACTCTGGATCCATCAGCTCTGTAGAGCTGCAGCAGGGTAAGGACCACCGTAGGCACAGTGGGCGTGGCACAGCTAGACTCCTTCTCATGCCTTAAAACACAGTGAAGGGTTTCCTCTCACTACCCAGTGTTTTGAGCCAAAATCCAGGGCCAGGCAACTGGGCCTTGAATCAGTGCTGGGCTCCCTGGTGACAGGACTGAGTGGGACAGCCCCTCTGGCATCAGAGAGGTGGGAATTTAGCAGTGTGGTTTGTTCTTATTGTCCAGCATGTGGCATGGAAAGAGACCTGCTTCAGGGCTCACAGTTCTGTTGCCACTTGGCCAGAGGTGATTTCTGAGGTCCAGAGCCTTCTCAGAGTTGTGGCTGGGTGCGAGGACCTGGGGCCACAGATCCGCATCTGGTTCCTGTCTGACTCCATAGGTCAAGCCTGCAGCCTGGGCTTAGGCCAGTAGGGAATAAGACAGATGACTGATGAGGCTTTGAGAACCCAGGGAGAAGTTCCATCACCTCTCAGGGGAAAGGCTGCCTAGAGAATCTAGGTCCTTTTTCCAGGCGTTTCATTGAGATGAAGGTGTGTGTGTGGGTGAGTGTGCCGTGTCTGCCCCTGCTACAAGGGACGGTGACCAGTACTGAACGCTGCCTTGCCACTGATGTTGGTGAGGTTGATAGCAACAACTTACTAAATGTTTGCCATGCCCTAGGCACTGAAATGAGCATTGCAGTCGGTTCCTGAAATTCCTCTTCCCATAGGCTAGACCCTGCTGACTGTTCCACACTTGCAGGGACTGGTGAAGAACCCCTGCTGGTCTCCCTTTTCCGAGTGACAAAACTGAAGCCTAGTCCCTTGCCCAGGGCTCACAGAGCGGAGCTCAGATTGCTCCTGGGAGGCCAGGGACACAGAAAAGGCAGGAGGCCTCTCAGTGGGAGAAAGGAAATGGCACACAGGCTGTGGCCTAGTATGGGGATAAGACTTTTATTTAAAATAGGATACTGTGTGCAGGGCCCTGTGCTGAGTGCCTCTGTGATTGCCTTTAATCCTTAGTAGAAGCATAGGCTGAGTATTGCCCGGCTTGAGTGGCAATAAGAAGGGCTAGTGAGGCTAAGCAGGGGACCCAGAACTGCCTGCCTCCAGACAGTGGCCCTTGTGCTGTGCTGTTGTCTCTGGTGTCTATCTGTCCAGGGTGGCTAGTGGTTCACACTTCTTTTGTAGCTCAGGCGCATGAGATGGTCACAGGTAGGCTGCTGGCTTCTCTGGGATCTCATGAACTTTGACAGTGACGAGACTGGGGTGGGGTCTCCGAAGAGACCTCCTGTGCTCCTGACATCTGAATGGGTCTGCAGGACTTGTGAACAACTGCCCCCAGGTCCCCTGATCTGCTGTACTGCAGTGCTGCTCAGTAGCGATAGACTCACCGCAGCCTCTGCTTCCTGTGCCCTTCCTCTCCAGCGCTGTCGCAGATGGGCTACAACCTGAGTCCTCAGTTCACCCAGCTCCTGGTGTCTCGCTACTGCGCACGCTCTGCCACTCCCGCCATGCAGCTCGACTGCTTCATCAAGGTGTGTACCCAGTTGCAGGTGCTGACTGAGGCCTTCCGGGAAAAGGACACCGCTGTACAGGGCAACATTCGGCTCAGTTTTGAAGACTTCGTCACCATGACAGCCTCTCGGATGCTATGATCCAGCCTACCCAACAAGAGTGGAGCACACCAAGGGATGCGGCCTGTCTTCTCTTCCTCCTCTCCTAGCAAAGCTCTTCCTAGCCTGACCTAGGAAAGGACCAAAGGCTGAATACCCTGGGCTGTGGAATGGCATCACCTTGGGGTAGGGGATGCTGGTGGTGGCAGTGGAGTTAGTGTCTGGTCAGCTGTCCCTGGCCTCTGGCTTCCCCCTCTGTTCCCTGATGCCAGTGCTAAGCATCACCGCTGGCCTCTGCTGGCATGACTGTCATTCCTCACCAAGACGGCCAGGTCAGATGAGCCCAGTTTCTGCTAAGTGGACTCAGACTGAGCATGAGGGAGATTTGCTAGGACCAGTGCCTGGGATTCCTCAACTCCCACAATCCTTGTGTGTTAGCATTAGTTCACCTGAGACTTTGCCTGCTCTAGAGGCTTGGAGAAGCTGCCATTTCATCCATATCTGATGAGGTTCCTGCCCTCCAAAACTTGGACCCCTCACTGACCTGCCATGTTCCACTCAGCTTCAGTTCCAGGGGACAGTTGTCGCATCTTACTGCCAATGTTTATAATTTGCTTTTTTTTTTCCCATTTGGGGCCAAAAGTCCAGAAAACTGTGAGTTTCAATAAAAGACTCTACAGTCCCATGCTTCCCACCACAACTCCTCTTGCGCGTGTCTGTGCTCACCATTCATTCACTCATTCATTCATCCATCCATCCTAGTATGGACGCATCCACTGCTTACCAAGCCAGGCAAAAACAGTGCTAGGGGCCTTGGTGGACCTGGTGATCATCCCATTTGCCAGGGTGAAGTTGGGGCCCTGCCAGGTTCCTCTGTGTCGGGGATCTGCCCAAAAGGCTGTTTCTTGGGTTTAGGGTTGCCATTCTGGGCTGGCAGCTGCCACCCCAGACTTCTCACAGCGTGCTCTTTTCATTATCTTAGGCCTGAGTTTTATCTCTCAGACAAACTCCATTTATGAAGCCATAACTCTCCTCCCACCTTTATTAAGCACAGACACCAGTACCTGCCAGTTGCATTTCTAGATCAGCGTGATACCCAGGCTGCACTGTGTCTGTAATGAGCTGACAGAATTTCAATCAAAAGCTGCAGATACCAGACATTCTAGTTTGCTAGGGGGGCCTTATCACAGATAATGGTGTGATTATCCTCTGGCTTTGGGAGATGAAGATAAGAGCGCTGAGGCTCAGAGGCCTTCAGCGGGGCTGTCCTCCCTGCAGAGTGGGGGTGGAGAGCGGCTGTGGCCTTTTCCAGGTCACAGAGGCCAGCAGGCCTGTCAGGCTCAGCCAATTCAGCTCCTCCGTGCTGCTGTGGCTCCGCAGTCCTAGAATCAAGAGTCCAGATCCTAACGGCCAGCCCCATCCATTTCTGGAGTCCTCTTAGGAGACCCCAGAGAGTCCAGCCTCTATCTGCCAACCTCCAGTAACCAAAAAAAGAGGAGGGGGAGGGAAACTTTCTAGGTTGCTTCTCTTTTGACTGGCAGTGGTGTCTTTCTGTCCTAACCAACCGCTTAGGAAACACCATCCACTGGCCATAGTTTTCACTCTTGGGCCGGACAGAGCTCAGCCCCCCACTTCCTGCATTCTAGATTTCTGGACAGTGGAGCCTATCACCCCATCTCCCCTAGCCCAACCCCAGTCCAAGTTCCCTCATCGATCAGGTAGCTCTACGCTCGTCAAATGCCCCTCATGAGCTTTACTCCCCTGGACATCTTGGCTACCTCCCCAGAGTGTGCTTGAACGCATCAGCTCCCCATCAGAAGGCCCACTCTGGTGCAGGCTGGCGTCCACCAGCGGAGTAAGGTAGTGTGTGCAGGAAGCTGCCAACCATCGCCTTTGCTCCTGCTGAGCCATGTGTCCACTGGAAGTCATCTTTGTCTTTTTTTATGTGGTTCTGGGGATGGAACCAAGGGCCTCACATATTAGACAAGTACCCTACCACCCGGCTACACCTCTAGCCCCCAAACCCTTCTTTACAATGGTCTCAACCACAATCTACCTTACACTGGGAGAGGGTGCTGACAGCGTGAGTCCTGGAACATCCAGCCCTCAGGCCTCATCCCAAGCACACGCCAGCCCTCACAACTTGATGTGCATCCCAAGGCCAATGGGAGCACAGAGTGGTTAGGACTGCCCACTCTGCTGGCTAGCTACGGTCCCTGGACTGATGCGTCTGTAGAGCAGGAAATGGCCCAGCACCTAGACCTGATCTGGACAGAATGCCATGCCTTACAGGGAGCCGAGGTGTCTTGGCGCTCCTGGGCTGGGCCCCAAGGCTCTGCCCCACTTCCTGACCGCTGAAGTCAAGGAAACCCGTGAGCATCTACTGGTGTGCTCACCCTCAACGGCCTCAGCCAGATGTCCCCCGCTCCTTGTCACAGAGTGGAACGATGTGCTCTTAATCTGCTCTGGCAACAGGTGTTGGGGCCTTTTTGGCAACCATGTAATCAGCTCGGTCACAGCTGGAGCATGGCTGGCCAAATCTGTGGCTTCCCCTTTGTTTTCTGGGAGTTCATGGAAAGTAAACGAAGCCCTGATTTCCAAGAAGGTTAGGAACAGTAAATCTGTCAGCCCCGCTGTCTGCCTACCTGCCTCCTTACCTTCCAGTCCAGAGGTCATCGGGCAGGGAGCAGAAAGTGTGTCAGAGATCTAAGTCCTGGACTTAGATCGGAGGCTGGGCACTGCTAGAGGCAGCCTGGCCTGCAGTCAGGTCATCTGGGGTGGGGGCGGGGTCGCGCAGATAAGAGCATTCCAGAGCCTTCTCTTCTTGCCACGCCCCCCCCCACCGGCTGCCCCACCTTCCACTACTAACCTGAGCAGCACAGACTTTGTGTAATGACAAGGAAAGGGACCAGTCAGTGCCAGGCTTTTAATTACAATTGCTTCGGGCTGCTGGCCTCCATGCTGAACAGCCACACTCCACAATGCCAACGAGATCCAGCCTGTGGTGCGTGCAGTCCACACCTGGAGAGGGCGGGCTGTGTTTCAGAGCCCACTGAGAAGGGCTGGACCCCAATTAGTTCACAGAGACATCAGAGCAGCTGGCCATGTGTGACCCGGGTCTCGGTGGCCTCCAGGCCAGGTGACTATGCCTGTGGGGACCTTTGGAACAGAGTCCAGTCAGGGAAGGCCTGTAATTGAGTAGGTCTTTGGGAGGAAAGCCAAGCTCTGAAAGGGTGGGGTGACCCCATAGGGTACAGCCACACGAGGCAGGTACGACAGTAACTGTGTCCACAGCGCGAAATGACTTACAACGCTCTTTGCTTTCTTGAGTGTGCTTAAGTCCCCTATCAGCTCTGCTTAGGGCACACAACCTCAGAGAGGGAATGACTCTGGCTGAGTCACCCAGGCAGAAAGCCAGGGCTGGAGTCTCAGCCTCTCACCAAGCAGCAGACGTCTTTTCGTGAGCGCTGGGGCGGATCCCGGGCAAAGGATCAAGCTGTGCCTCCCGGAGGCCCTGGGCCAGGCCCCACTTAGGACAGCACTGTGGTGACGCTGGTCAGCACGACATGCTCAGAGACTTTGGAGACAGAACATCGGCTCTGCAAGGACATGGACTTGTGTCTGGCAGAGGAGCGGGGACCCAGCCCAGGCAGGCAGCAGGAGAAGGCGGCCTTAAACTGCTCCCGAAATTTGCCTTGGTTGGGAGACAAAAGACACAGCCATAAGGGGGCAAATGCAGCAGGAAGGGGTTCTGAGCTTGGTCAAAGCTGTGGGGCAGAGAGGGAGGGGCATCTGGGAGGGAGAGCCCAAGGCCACCTCAGCCCTGCCAGCCAGAGAGGATGAGAGGCCCCAGTGGGTTCCTGGAGCAAAATGCAATTGTCTTGATTCCTTGACTGCATTCTGGCTGGGAGCCTGACTCAAGACGTGGTGTCTGGCTCAGGGGCCTCAGGTCACCTCTGCCCTCCATGCTGTGTGTGTGTGTGTGTGTGTGTGTGTGTGTGTGTGTGTGTGTGTGTGTGTGTGTGTGT
>NC_022016.1:54499325-54501849 GCF_000317375.1 Microtus ochrogaster | reverse complement strand
TGTGTGTGTGTGTGTGTGTGTGTGTGTGTGTGTGTGTGTGTGTGTGTGTGTGTGTGTAGCTCAGGGTTCATGCTGTGGCTAACCACCCCAGCTCTGTCTAATGCAATCCTTGCTGGTGGCAGTCACACTGCACCAGGGGCTAGGCCAGTACCTCAGACCTCATCCCCTAAAACATCTCCCATGCCCCCAAGGCTGTGTCTCGCATCACAGATGTGCAAGAAGGATATGGTTTGCCCAAGTCCACTCAGCTGGAAATTGGACATTGGGATCTAACCCCAAACCATCTCTTAAAGGGGAAGGCAGAGTAGGAGAAGAGGGGCTGCACGGCACTGCATTCAGCTTGTATATGTATGTATATGTGTTGGGGGGCAGAAACTGAACCCTCCCCAATCATGTCCCCAGTCTGCCATTCTTTAGTATCCAGCTCAGGGCCGAGCACACAGCAGATACTCAGCAAACAAAGGCCAGGCATGCCGTGTGCACCTGGATGGCTGCCTGGTTCTTCCTCTGTAGGGTTCCACTTTTCTATCCTGTCCTCTGGGCTGGGAAACAGCTAGGAAGCCTTGGTTGAGTAACACTAGGGACCTCTGCACCTTCTCAAACATCTTAATTGTTTTTGAAAGAGCCTGGGAGGCAGAGGACGTGAGCGGGAGTATAGGACAATGTGGTGGGGATGGGCCAGGGGGCCCAGACTCCCAGGAGAGATATTTGCCTTGAGGCTCATGACTCCAGGGGTAGCCAAGATGGCTACCCTACCCTGTGTCTCTACGGCTGACTGTCCCTCATCCCTCAGCTAGATTATACAATCACCCTCAGTCAGAGCCTCCAGGGTCCTCTTCTCGGGCCTGGCTCCCTCTAGAAACAGAGATTGCTGTCTGCACCAGCCAGAAAGGAACTAATAGGAAGTCTTACTGCACATGCTGCCTGGATGGGGGATGGAGGCCCAGGTCCTGCCCTTCCTCTTAGGTCTGCAGGTTGGTTAGACTGCCTTCTGGGTGCTATTAGATTAGGGCCCTAGATTAGGGCCCCTAGCCAGGGCAGTATACTCGAGTTTCCCCTGAGTGGAGGATACCCAGAGAGAGAGCAAGCGAGCAGGTACATCCTCTCTTACCAGCCTGAGATGGATCAAGGGACCATGGCCACCCTGAGCTACTGCGTGCATGGTCCACTTACCACTGAGGAAGTTATAGATGATGGGGTTGGCGGCACTGTTGGCATACACCAGCCAGTGGGAGAAGGTAAAGCAGGCATAGACAGCTTCCCGGTCGCTGGCTTGGCGGAACATCCCGAACACTCTAATGCCAGTGGGAAAGATGGAGAGAAGTACGACAGGTGGGCAGGGTGAGAGTGCCCACAGAACTCTAGCTAGAAAGTCTAAGGGTCCCCAGTGATCAATACCACCCATTTGCGGCACTTGGTTTGAGATCTTGACCACAAATTTGGGTACCAACTTTGGGTATCCAAGCATGGATTCTGGCCAGAATGGGACAGCGATGAATATGATTTTCTCAATCTCCACCTTTCTGATCACTTGGAGCCATCCCATTTACCTTCTCATCCATCCCAACAGAAATAAGACATCATGGACAGCACCCATTGTTTCCAGGTAATAAACAGAGAAGTACACGCCCCAGATCCCACAAGTGCGGATATGGCCGAAACCAGGCTGGTTGCTGTCCACTGCTCCATGACCTTCCACTGATGACTCCTGACCCCTTATCGTCTGTTGTCCTTGTATCCCTCTGCCTAACTGGTATTCTCCCATCCCATGATGCTTGCTTCTTCGTGTCTGCCAAGTCTCTTCTCGGGGCCCTAACCTAGGCTGGCTTTGAACTCATGATCCTCTTACGTTGGCCTGTTGAGTGCTGAGAGCATAGACACTCACCTCCCAGCTTCTCAGAGAAGCCTTAAATAGCAACAACAATGTATCTGAGACAACCCCTCCCCCATCACACTCTGCCCTCTTCCGGCATTTCCTTTTCCTTCATAGTCCTCACTGCCTCATACACACTGGTTTTTCCTTCTCTCTCACTGGAGTGTAGCCTCTATGAAGACAGAGATTTTCGTCTGTCATTTGTAGTCAGGCACCCTAGAACTTGGGACCCAAGGGCGTGGAGAAGGGGCCTTCCCAATTGCCTTTGGAAGGAGGCCTGATATCCCCACGTGACCCTAGAGGAGATGAATATGGCCCGGGGTGGAGAGGAGTGGAGTGAACGGGAGTCTTCTTCAGACCCCGAAGCCCCTCCCCTCCCCACATGGCTGCCCCGTGTCCTCACCTCTTCAGGACATTGAGGACACTGATGGGCAGATAGCAGAGTGCAAAGACCAGCAGAACCACCATTAGCATCTTAGCCGTCTTCCTCCGAGCTCGCATCTGCTTCACCTCAGCCAGGAAGGCTCGGGCCCGGGGTTGGGGCTCTGTGCACAGTCCCTGGTGCTGAGCTTCCAGTTGCTCTGAGGGCCGCTTCCAGTTCCGCACCAAGGCTGATGTCGTTCCGGGGATCTACACACACACACACACACA
>NC_022016.1:54495038-54499225 GCF_000317375.1 Microtus ochrogaster | reverse complement strand
ACACACACACACACACACACACACACACACACACACACACACACGACAGCAGTGGATGTTACTCCTTCAGAGACAGTCATTCCTTTTGTCTGGGGACAATCTGGGCCTGGTGGGCAAGGTGCAAAGAAATTGCCACACTGTGGGGTGTGAACCCCTTCCTAACTGCTCTCCCATCTTCTTAGATAGTCATGAAGAGTTGTCCATGTCACACTGTGGCGGAGGCCTGGGAGTCAGGAGGGCCTCAGGGATGGCCTGGACTGAGTCAGGGCAGAGCTAGGTGGAAGCTCAGAAGCCTGAGTAGCTCTGGATGCTGGAAGCTCTTCCCACCACTGGACATCACAATTGCCCCACAACCAAGAGACATGGAGCCAGGACACAAGAACATAGAGTTTAGAGACTGCTCACACATGGATGAGCTGTGTGACTTCGCTAAACCCTTGTTTCTTTAATGTAGACCAACCAGGAAAGGCTTTAACTGGGCATTCCTGCAAGGCAGATCTGGGTTTCACCCAACCCATTGCCCTGCATGGCCTAGGGGTGGGTTAGCATTGTGTAGAATGTATGTGACATCCCAGAATGTTGGTGTCATCGGGACCAGTCACCTTGTGACCCATGTCCTCTCACTGCCTAGATACTGACCCAGGACTTACTGCCATCTGTGTAAATGGCTCTTAGCACCCATCTTCCCATGAACACCGCCCCAGGAAACCTGCTGTGGGTCCAAAGTCATGGCTGGAACCAGTTGGCCTCGCTGGCCTTGGCAGTCAGTTGCCCACACTCTGAAGTGGGCACTAGTGCCTCTTCCTTAGCTAGCTGGAAGACACTTAACCTGAAGCCCAGCTAGGTAAACATTTGGAGCTGCAATGGTTAACCTCCTGTGATGAAGCTGAGCATTGGAGCCTCAGATTCGGGTTCCAACTCCTGCCTTTCCACTCACCAGCTGAATGCTTTGGGGGACATTGTGTTGCTTCTCTGGGTGTTTTCTCACATGTTTGGGGCAGGGGGAATATGATATGGTGGTTAAAGCTGACTATTATCCTAGCTACTCAGGAGGCTGAGGCAGGAGAATTCCAAGTTCAGGCTAGTCAGGTCAACTTAGCAAGACCCTGCCTCAACATTTAAAAATGGAAGGAGAGTACAGGGGTCAGGAAGAAAAAAAATCTGGGGATAGTCTTCAGTGGTAGAACGCTTGTCTAACATATGCAAGGTTCCAGATCTCCAGCCCCAAAATTAATTAATTAATTAAAAGAGGCTGCAAGTCACTTTGGGGCCTTCATCTCCCCATGTCCCTGGGTCTGGCCTTTCTGTAGTCACAGCATGGATGGCATATTCTGATGTCAGGGACCATCTAACCCTCTTAGAGTAACAGCTGCACCCTTTGCAACCCACACAGTGACGCCTTACCTGGCGGCCCCAGAGCTTGCGGAAGATCTGGAAGTAGGCCATGGCCATGAGGCCCAGTGGGGCCAGGTAGGTGACAATGAAGAAGCAGCTGTGGTAGATCTTGGGGTAAAGTTCATCTGTAGGGGTCATGAGATGCAAGGGTCAGGTCTGTCCTGGGAGTCCCAGTCTGCCTCACAATGCCACCTTCCCAACAAGCAAGGACCCAGGGACAACTGAATTTTGCATAGGCACATGGCAGGGAATTGCCCAGTCTAGTGGTATCATCGTGGAGGGACCCCTAGCAGATGCCCACACTAGAGGTGATACCCACCCCGGGGATACCCACCCTGAAAGTCCCCTGTCCTAGGGGTACTCACCCCAGGGGTGCCCACCATTACCTGCCCAGTGTTCATCACAGACAGAGAAGAGCCGGGTGCGGTTGGCTAGCTCAGGCAGCACACTGCTGCACTCCATGACAGCAGCCTGGGGCACCATGACAGCCAGCGACACAGCCCAGATGCCCAGAATGGAGCCACGGGCCCGGCGAGCTGTACTCTTGAACATCAACGGGTGGCAGATGGCATACCAGCGGTCCAGGGCAATGAAGCTGAGCGTCAGCACTGCCACCGACACGGACACGGCCTGTCCCATGGGGACACAACATCAGAGGTGTGGCGGGGAGCAGTTCCGCAGCCCAGAGCTACCAAGGCAGCAAATTCTGACTCTGCCGCTTTCGGAACTGTCACTCGCCCTCTCTGAGCCTTAGCTGTAGAATGGGAAGATAGCATCTATCTGGCAGGATTCTGGTACGAATAAATGAAATCATGTATGAAAAATGTCCAGTTGGAGACCTGACAGGCACTATGCACTGTTCTACTGTGAACCATGTCACTCTGTGTGGTGGACACTCCTCTCCCTGCCTTACAGTGAGGTAGGTGCATGTTACAGATGAGGAAATGAGATACGTGAGTCCCTCACACGTAAGCCAACAGACTGTGTCAGTTGAGCAGAAAGCCTCAAATCAGTGAGAAGTCCAGGCAACATTTCTGTCACCCTGGAGGTCATCCCTTCCCTCTGTTGCTGGGAGAGGCAAAGATGAGTCTGCCATGCAAGTAGCGTCCAGAGTGTCCCAGTTTCCCAGGGTGCAGGAAGAAGTCTGAGGGCTACTGAGAGGCCATGGTGGCCTCGGGCCAGCCCTCCTTCTGGCTACTGATCACCCTCTGACATCCTGGTGTCAAGGATTGGGGAAGCAGGCTAGAAAGGAGAGAAGAGACAATTCTCTCTGACTCTCAGTTGGTCTCCTCTGGGGTCAGGGAGAAGACCCAGTGAGCATTTGGGACTGTCACTGTGGGTTCCTGTCTCCTCTCGATATGTGCCCGTGTACCTGGAGGTAACTGTGAGTGCACACATGGCCAAGTTTGTAGTTGTCACCAGGAGGGGATGTCTGTGTGAGTCTGTGAGGCTGTGTCTGTGTTCCTGAGTGTCCAGCCTGGTGGTCTGAGTGACCCTGCAAAAGTCCTGAGCCACTGTAACTTGCCTGAAAGGTGAACCTTAGGGTCACTGGGACCCGCCACAGCCATAGGTGTTAGGCAGGCATGATAGAGGCTGCTGAGGGGTGTGGGCGAACTAACCTGTAGGTAGGGAATGACCTTGCACAAGGCATGGCCGAAGAGCCACGATTCAGTGATGTCCACTAACAGACTGGCAGGCAGGCAGATGGCAGTCACCAGCACATCTGCCAGCGACAGGTTGACAATGAAGTAGTTGGTGACTGTCCTCATGTGGTGGTTCCGCCACACAGCCAGGCAGACTGCAGAGAGCATGGGGTGAGTTAAATCAGCCATGACCATCCAGGCTCTGCTGGGACACTAAGCCCCCATCCCCACCCCCGTCACCAGCAGGGTATGAAGGCAAGGCCGGGCAGGACTCCCTCTAGGCCTCAGAAGACAGACACCTACCCAGTGTGTTGCCCACCAAGGCTATGAGGAACACAGCCACGTAGGCCGCGATAAGAACCCACTCATACTGCTTCGGGTAGAGATAATCGCGCCACAGGTAGCGGAGGAACTCATCCTCGTAGTCTGGAGGGAGGTGGAAGGGTTCCCTGCTGCCAGTGGGGACTCCTGGCTGCACCCCGGGAGTGGCCGAGGGTTCCATGAGCTCTGGAGCCACTTCAGCTGAGAAAGGTGCTGGGCTCTGTGGAAGAAGAGGAACTCCCACAAGCCCTCAGCCCACTCCCTTCAGGGGCCCTGATTATGTACCCAAGTCTTTGGGGTTCCAGCCCAAACATCATGAAGGAGAGAAGGCTGGGGGAGAACGAGAAAGGGAAAACAGAAAAAAAAAAAGGGAGTGGGGAAGGAAGGAGGGGACATTAGGGACTTTGCTTACCTTCCCTCTTTAATCTTAGTCGTGGGTTGGGAATGGTGGAGAAAGTCATCTTACCTCCCTCATTCAGCCTCAGTTTCCCCATCCAACGGAGTAATAAAGATACCTACCTGCCAGGCCACGACGAGGAACTACTTCACCCAGAAGCCGGCCTCCCAGTCAGTGTCCGGGATCATTATTAGTGAGCCCTGTGTGTGGATGAGGAGATGGGAAGCTGAGAGGTTGAGCCCCTTGCTCAAGGTCACCTGCATCCTCCAGCCAGCACAGGGTTAGGAAAGGCAGCCATTCCCAATAGCAAATATTCTCTCAAGCCTTGGTTAGGGGTTGGGGAAAGGATTCAGGGAGATACTGAAGATCTAGGTTCCTCCCACTAGACCTGAGATACACACACACACACACACACACACACACACACACAC
>NC_022016.1:54493342-54493913 GCF_000317375.1 Microtus ochrogaster | reverse complement strand
GGGCGGTGTCGGAGGACACAGTGCAGGGGTGGACCCCACTTCTACTCGCTGCCTCACCTGACCAGTGAAAATGATAGCCCAAGTGGTTGTTACCGAGGTGAAAGGAAGCCGGTGCCGCCTCCAGGCAAGCTGAGGACCTGCTGGAGGAGCTAGTGTCCAGAGACGTCAGAAAGCCCCATCTCTCCCAAATTTTGCCCCAAATCTTTGTTCGCTCCTACTTCCCCCTCCTAAAGCAAGGACGTGAGGTGGAGGCAAAAGAGGGGGAACTGGAGGTGTTCATTAATTCAATAGATATTTACCAAGTTCTGTGGCAAGCAAAGAACCTATAGTACGGACGCCATTTCCACAAGCTAAACGATGCACAATCTCATTTAATCCCCACTTCAGCCCGGTGAGATGTTGTCACTGTCCCCTTTTTTACAGATAAGACCTTGGACACACACAGTTCAGGGCTTTGCCCAAGGTCAGAAGCAGCGCTGGGGGTTCTAACCTGTGTTCCACTCAGATCTGTTGGCACCCCAAAGGCTCCCAGCCATGCAGAGGGTCTCGCCTGGGGATTAAGGCATTTCCC
>NC_022016.1:54483774-54492362 GCF_000317375.1 Microtus ochrogaster | reverse complement strand
GAGAGAGAGAGAGAGAGAGAGAGAGAGAGAGAGAGAGCGCTTATGTATTCACAGAAGGGTTATTAGGATGTGTCTTGGGAATTCAGTCTGTTGTCATGTGTATTTGTGTCTCTCTGTACATGAAAGTAGGCACTGGGTGATGATTGGGGTTCACCCTGGCTAAGATATGTCTGCACAGGTCTTGATTTGCCCCTGTGTTTTGGTGTCTGTGTCTAAGGACTGTGTGTGTATGGAGGGGGGCAGTTTGTCTGTCTCTGTGGGTCTCAGTGTGCATCTCCGCTGGCCTCTCAGCCTATTTCCCTGCGAGTTTGGGAATGTGAGTGTGGGCATGCCTTGGTGCCTCCAGCTCTGCAAGTGTGTGAGTGTGGAACTCAGTCGTCGGCTCCCATGGTGACGACTCATCTTCCCACATTCCACCTCCCCCTCCCCAGTCTGGAGCTGCGACCATTTGCCATGTAGGGGTCCCCGAGGAGGCTACAGTATGTGGGGGCTGGGAGGCAGATCATTCAAGGACACTTAGCTAGCAGCTGCTGCAAGCGAGGTGCAGCCAGGGATGCGGAAGGTAGAGATCACTGCGTGGGCGGTGGGCAGCTCAGGCTCCACACTGACGATAGCTCTGAGCTGTGGATTGTAGCGAGCAAAGGGGCCTCCAGTCTCCCAAGTCAGTATACACTGGGGGTGCACTGGTCCATGTGTGTGGAGGGAGCCTGCCTACCATTCCCCTGAACCCACTGAGAGCATCCAGTGTTTTAGGGTCAGTCCCAGCTCCCCCGACCAGGAACTTCCAGGTGCCCACTTCCCCCCCCCTTATTCCTCCATACCCCAGAGGTGGCTTCTTCCCAAGACAAGAGTTGTAAGGGGACTCCTTAAGGAGGCAGATCTCTGTTCTTCACCTGCTGGACTGAACCGGATCAGCAGGAGACCGTGTGCCCCAAGACCATCTGGTCCTGATTTGGATACCCCAGTTCAGCTACAGGTGGCTGATCATTGGACCTAGGTGAGCAGGAGAGAGAGAAACCTTGAATGCCTGCTTAAAGGACATCTGAGCTGGGCATGTCCTGGAAGACCCACGGGAGCTGTAGTTGTTTAGTTCTTGTATACAATGACACTGGCCTCTGGGAGCTCCTGGGAAAATGCCAGTGCCCAAGAGAGACCAAGGACTTCAGGCTTTTCATCTCTAGACTGGGCCATCAGCCCCGGTGCCTCCTCTGTTCGGGGAAAGCCAGCCTGAAACCTTGGCTTTGCTTGAGCTGTCTGTCAAACCGTGTCCACATGACCTTTTTCCTGGAACCAGCCAGCCCCAGCCTTGTTGATCTAATCTTGAGCCTCCAAGCCTCAGGTCCCTGTCACATCCATCTCCAAGTGTCAGTCCGGGTCCGGGCACTGTCCTCAGGTGGTGGCTCCAGTCCCGATGTGATGTGACGTGCAGTAACTTCTGTCTGGCTAGGACTAGAGCCATTGAACAGTAACTGACTTTGCAATGTGTGGACGCCACGGGCCTGGCTGTGGGTGGGTGACAGTGGCCAGGGGGCAGAGATGCTGCTTAGAAGGCCCTGAGGCAGGAAATGGAGGATAGATTGGGGTGCAGGGCTCTATTGTACTCCAGGAACGGGGTTCCAAGAACTGGGACTAAGGACGTCACTGAGGTAACTGTGAGGTTATTGGTCCCTGGGTTCAATGGCAATGGTTCTGGGAAGAGTTAGCCAAGTATTCAGTGCTCTGGGGTGGTGCCCAGATCCCTTGTGTTTTGAGCACCTCTGTAGGAGGATGTCCTCATCCCTGGGGGAGGAGCTCTTTTTCCAGGCCTGAAGGCTTTAGAAGGATCAGCATGCACTGAGGTAGGAGGGGCCCTAAGTCTGGAATCAGGACCTTTTTAGATTTAGCATCTTCCACACAGGGGTGGGACAGGGGAAGGGGCTTGCGTACCCAGCTACTCACTCAGCAAACCCTGAGGAGCCCCCCCCCCAGCTCGGGCTGGGGAGCCCCTTGCATAGAGATGGTTGGGGTTATTGTATGGAGACAGACTCCGGGCAATGAGTTTCGGACCCACAATTGAGTCGAAGAAAACTAGAAAGGCCTGGCTGAGCAGCCAGCTCAGTGCTCCCTGATATGTGCTCCCTGAACAGTCACGTCTGTGTCCCTGTAGTACGTTAGATAACAGCTCAAAGGGGACCTAATCTGACCGGGAACTCAGCAGTTGAGCAGCTGTGAGCATGTGCAAGGCCTTGGGTCCTGTCCCTGACAATGAACAAGAGGCTGTTAAGGAAGATGAAATCTGTGAGTTGGAGTCTGAGGCTGTGTCTCGTGGTGGAGTACTGGCTTAACATGCACAAGGCCCTGGGGTTATATACCCAACCCTTCAAAAACAAAAATGAAACTCACATCACAAACAACCCCTGGAACCAGACAATCAAGTAGACTGAGCAGATGCGGCTCCTTTATAATGCTCTTGAAGGGGCGAGACAATGCTAAATATGCAGGTGGCGTCTAAGATGGAATAGGGAACCCCAGACAGGGGAGGTAGGAAGGAGGCCTGGGCCGAGTGATACCGGTGTGGGAAGTGGCCCCAACTACACACCAAGCCTGTGAGCCTGGAAAGTGAGGGAGTAACTCCCCAGAGCCTGGAGAAGCTGTGCAACCATGCGGATCCCCTGGTCTTCCTGCTCCAGAACTCATTTGGCTGAGAGCCCATAGCACTGGAGAAGATCCGCTTACATTGCTTTAAACCAGTACATTTGGGATAATCTGCCGTAGCGAGCGTGCATGCACACTCATACTGCTGGTTAAGATCAAACCACAGTAGCTTTTTTTCCGTGAGGAGGCTTGTAGGAAGACATCCTAAGACTAGGCTGGTTGTAGAGTGGCGGAGCTGAGCATCAGCCAGGTGAAGATTGGCACCCTTAGGTCTGTGATCCGTGATCTTTCAGCACTGGTTTCACATTTTAAATTCCCAGCACTCATGGGGAAAGAGTTAGCACTGTCAGACACACTTATGTTTAACCTGTGCTTTGGTACTGCTTGCATGTTGAGACCATGTTAGTGCTTGGGGCTGTGAGAACTCTAAGTAATGAAACAACCAATATTAATGTTTTAGGGAAACTGTTGCTGTGATGAAACGCTGCAAGCATTTACTGGCTTGTTCAGCCTGCTTTCTTGTTTTTGTGTTTTTGGAGACAGGGTTTCTCTGTGTAACAGTCCTAGCTGTCCTGGAACTAGCTCTTGTAGACCAGGTTGGCCTTGAACTCTTGGAGATCCGCCTGCCTCTGCCTCAGGAGTGCTGGGATTAAAGGCACGCACCACCACTGCCCGGCTCAGCAGGGGTGTCTCCAACCACAGTGATCTGGGCCCGCCACCCCCTCCCCCATGGATCACTAATTGAGAAAATTCTCTACGGGACTATTTAGACCCATATTCTGGAAACATTTTCTCAATTGAGGTTCCCTCATTTCAGATGACCACAGTGTGTGTGTCAAGTGGGCACAAACCTCACCTGCACATTAGGGGCAACAGTCACAGTAAATGTGGACAGCTGGTTATTTTGACAGAGAAATACAGGAGGAACACAAACAAGAGACAGAATGCTTCTCTGGGGTGGTCTGGGTATGGGGGGGGGCTCAGAACAGGTAAGGAGCAGGCAGGAGTGAGAACGATTGTCTAACCATGGCCCAAGTTACCAGGTATTTTTTTAAAAAAATCTTGAACAGGAGAGAAAGAAAACCCAAAGACCAAATTATTCCAGAAGCCGCTTGGACTGGGTCTTGAGGGCTGGTGGACAGTTTGCAGGTGGTGTTTGAGTGAGACCTGTGTTGGTTTGCATGAGAATAATCCCCATAGTCTCACGTATTTCAATGTTTGCTCCACAGGTGGCAGAACTGTTTGGGAAAGGTTAAGGGGTGTGGCCTTGTTGGAGGAGGTGTGTCATTGGGCGTGGCAGGGTGGGGGTGGCCT
The DNA here is from genome assembly GCF_000317375.1 of Microtus ochrogaster. Taxonomy (NCBI): domain Eukaryota; kingdom Metazoa; phylum Chordata; class Mammalia; order Rodentia; family Cricetidae; genus Microtus; species Microtus ochrogaster. The sequence continues at coordinate 54,488,414 of NC_022016.1, read as the reverse complement.
TTGAGGTTTCAGATTTCAATGCCATTCATTCCCAGTGTCTCTGCCCCATGGTGTTGTCTCAAGATGTGAGCACTCAGCTACCCCACCATGCCTCCCGGCCCGCTGCCAAGCTTCCTGCCACAATAATCAAGGACTCACTCTCTTAGACTTAGGCCTCCAATAAATGTTTTCTTTCCTAAATTGCTTTGGCCATGGTGTTTTGTCAAGGCAGTAGGGAAGTAGCCAAGACAGAAGGGGTGGGCAGGAGTGAGACAGGAAGAAGGGGAGGAGGTCCAGCTACTGGGGACAGCATGAACAGAGGTGGGGAACAGGGCTAGCTCAACGGCTCTCAGACTGGCATTTAGTTTGGCCCCCAGGGTGTTCCCAAAATGAGCAATGAGAAATAAAAAGATGTCAGGACTTAGTCCAGGCACTCAGGAGGCAGAGGCAGGCAGATCTCTGTGAGTTTGAGGCCAGCCAGGGTTACACAGAGAAGCTTAAGGGAGTGGGGATAGGATGGGTAAAGGCCTGGCCTCCAGCTTGGGCTGAAGAGTTAGGACTCTGTCAATCCTAGAGGCAGTACAACCCCTGCATGGCTTCAACAGGGTATGATGCACACAGATCGCCAGTCTTGCCCTGCAACTCTGGGACACTTGAATGAGGGATCCACTCTCCTTTAAACCATTCAGAAGAACATAAAGTAAAATCATTTTTAATTGAGTAGAGCAGCTCCGGACCCTTGCCTTTGAATGCAGCTAGCATAGCAGATGGCATTGGTGTAGAAAGATGACATTCACTCTCTGTAGGCCATCCAGGTCTGGGAAGGCAGCTCTGCCGTTACCAGGACACCAGCACTCAGCTGGGAGAGGGGGGAGTCTGGCTTGTGTTCAGAGAGACCAGAGCCACACTGGACTTAAATCACAGATCAGCTACTCGCCTGCTGTGTGACCCTGGGATGCTATTTCACTTCCTTGTCCTTGGGTTTCATTGTCTTTAAATGGAAACAACACTGTATCAGGTTGTGGTGGGAAGAAAAATGTCACACCCCCTCCCGCCACACACACGCACACACACACACACACACACACACACACACACACACACACGGGTCTTTACATCCTGGTTGCTAAAATCTATAGCAAAAGGAATTTTTGCAGAAATGGCTAATATTTTCTAGAGGGAAGCGGGTGTAGCTCATCTGTTAGAGTCCTTGCTCAGTGTGCACAAAGTCTGGGGTTTGATCCCCAGGATGGCATAAGTTGGGCAGGATGACTCACAACTGTAATGCCAGCACTTAAGAGGTAGAGACAGGAGGATCAGAAGTTCAAAGTCATCCTCAGCTACATAGCAAGGGCAAGGGCAAGCTAGATCACGTGAGACCCAGTTTCAAAATAGCTTCTGTTTTTATTTGAGACACGATTTCCATTCGCAGACCAGGCTGGCCTGGAATTCACAGAGATCTGCCTGCCTCTGCCTGTCAAGTAGTGCAATTAAAGGTATGCAGCGGGGTGAGGTTGTGTTGGATTGCCTTGGTGAGCCCAATATAATCACAAGAGTCCTTGCAGAAAGGCTGGAAGTCAGAGTGGTCAGGGTGTGCTGATGGGAGCATGTGAGGGCAGAAGGCAGGTGACCCCCACCAAGTCTGAAGAAGGAACTCTGTTTTTAGACAGCTGCCCTCCAGGCCTGTTTGAAACTACTGCACAGACCAGCAAGATGTCTCCGTGGGTAAAGACTCTTGCCACCAAGCCTGACAGCCTGAGTTCAATTCTCAGGGCCCACACGAGCGCCAACACACATACACAGATACACAATAAATGCATAAATGTACCTGTAAGCCATAAGCTTGCAGTCCGCCGTAGAGAAGAAACACACATCAACAGGTTAGGAGAGTTAAAAAGGTGCAAAGCCCTCAGGAGAGTGCCTAACAGGTAGTCAGTGTGTGTGTGTGTGTGTGTGTGTGTGTGTGCTCATGCACGCACGCGTGCACCTGCACTGTCTACTGTTACTTATGACAAAAGTAAGCCTGGGCCAGAGAAGGCTTGTAACATTCATATTCAAAGTAATGAAAAGAAGTGTCATTTCTACAGATATCCGGGCAGCCTGAATTTGATTACCTGAATGAAGCTGCAAGGGATGCTGGGAAATGTGCTTTTTCTCCAGAGAGACATTTCAGCTGATGCCCAACTGCAGCATCAATGGTCGAGGACTCGGGGAAGTCGGAGGTGGTTACCGAAGAGCCGACAGTGTCCGCCACCGTGACAGCTTTCTCAGCGGTGACTTCCTGCCATGTTTGACTCCGTACACATTTCCCCACGCTTCCTTCTGGCACATTAATTTCGTTTTGCTTTGCTTTGGTGCTGAACATGTAGTCCCGGGCCTTTCAGGTGACAATCAAGTGTTTTCCTGTACCAGGCTTTTTCTTTTGGGCAACCAACCAGTTCCCAAATTATGACATGGAGACTTAGTTTTGGTTTTGAATGCTTGGCCAAGCTTAGGCTCATTTCTGGCTAGTTTTTGTTTGTTTGTTTGTTGTTTGTTTTGTTTTGTTTTTGTTTTTCAAGACAGAGTTTCTCTGTAGCTTTGGAACCTGTCCTGGAACTAGCTCTTGTAGACCAGGCTGGCCTCGAACTCACAGAGATTTCACCAGTTTCTGCCTCCTGAGTGCTGGGATTAAAGGCATGCGCCACCACTGCCCGGCTCTGGCTAGCTCTTTTAACTTAAAGTAACTGTTTCTCTTTATCTACATTTTGTTTCGAGGCTTTTTATCTTTTCTTTCTGTATGTCCTACTTTTCTTGCTTCTTCCATGGCTGGCTGGTTGGCTGCTCCCCCCACCCCATCTCATTCTCTTTCTCCCCCATTCCTGTCTCCTTTTCTTCTCTCTCAAGCCTGGATTTTTCCTCCTACTTATTCTTTCTGCCCACCAGCCCTGCCTATCTCTTTCCTGCCCAGCTATTGGCCGTTCCGCTTTTTATTAGACCAGTCCGGTGCCTTAGGCAGGCAAAGTGAAACAGCAACACATTTTTTTCATAATGAAACAAATGCAACAAAAACAAATGTAACATCTTTGCATCGTTAACAAAGGCAGCAGAAACAAATACAACACACCTTTACACAACCAAAGTCACAGTCTGCAGCATAAGCAACTGTAACACGTCTTTACCTAGTTCAATATCCCACAACCGGCTCCCACTGGAGCGCATCCTCAGCCCTCAGTGCCATCGGGTTTATGCGGTGTTTCTGGACTCCCCAGTGTATAAAATGAGCTATGGTTCATCACTCTTCCCTCCCCTCCTCCTTCAAGCCCTTGCTAACTGTGTTTGCATCCGGTTTTGTATCCATAATTAAAACATCTATTTCTGAATTTCAAATACTGAAAATCAATAAAGCATTTAAAAAATACAGTTGTGTAAGCATGGTCCTCTATGGAGCCATCATTGGGACTGTAGAAAAGGAGCTATGATCTTACGGTGTAAGTGCCTCTTGAAGGGACACACTCAAGGCGCTGAGTTCAAGAGTGCTCTCCTACATTCCCTTCAATATTCAAAGTCATGTGACTGGTTAATTCCTTTCGTACTTGCATCACTACTTCCTTACGCAGCTTCTTGCTCTCTCTCGGAGTTACTGTGTTTGTCTTTGCTTCTTTAGAGAAGAAACATTAGCCTTTCACATCCAGTCCCTGGAACCTGCCCAAATCTCAGTCACAGTATTTGTTCTGTGAAGCCCACTTCTGTCTTGAAGATATCCTTCCCTGGATCCCCAAACTTCCTGTTCTAATTTTGATGGAGACTCTGATATTCCACTGACTTCCGCTGACACCAGCGCCTTGGACACACGGTAAGTCACTCTTCCATCACGTCTGTTTTGCTAGGTGCATCTTTGAACAACTTTTTAAAAAAGACCTGCATGGAAGGAGGAGGCCTTCTGAATCTTCGTGTGTGAGCAAATGTCTTTCATAAATACAAAGTGGGGGAGGATTTCTAGCCGGCTGAGGCACAGGGCACCAACTCGCGGATAGGCAATTAGCCAGGTTCCCTGTGGGATACCAACACTCACCTCATGAGAAAAAAACCACTCAGGGAGAGAAAGAGGGAGGGGGAGGAGGAGAGAGGGAAGAAGGAAGAGGAAGAGGAGGGTGGTTCTGTTTCATCTTAGAATGCATCCCTGTCCCTGTCTCTGTATGTGTGTTTGTACTCTTGTGTTTGGGGCAGGAGGAAGTTGAAGGCTCATGTTGACTTGCTATGTGCTAAAGGAACTTTTACAAAGAGGTTTCCCAAATATTTTTCTCTAAAAAGTATTTGTATTACACTTACTTGTTTATTGTTTGTGTGTGTGTGTGCGCGCGCGTGTGCGCGCGCGTGCACACACGCGCACGTGTTTGTGCATGTGTATGTGTGTAGGCATGCCCTTGCCACAGGGCACATATAATCAGAGAACAACTTTTGGGAGTCAGTTCTCTCCTTCCGATGTGTGAGTCCTGAGGATTGAACTCAGGTCTTCAGGCTTGGCAGCAAGCACCTTAGCTCTCTGAATTATTTCATCAGCCCCGAGACTTTTCTTATTATCATACTGTGTCTCAGCATTGGTCACTTCTTCTTACTCCTTTATTATAACTACTCATGGTATTATTTTTCTCTAAAGTAACTATCCCATAATTTGTACA
>NC_022016.1:54477180-54483268 GCF_000317375.1 Microtus ochrogaster | reverse complement strand
GGATATCTCATTTTCAGTTGCTTTCCATCTTAGGATTTGAGACAGGGAGCTCGTCTATCCAGTTAGATCAACTAACAGGACCCCCAGCAATGCTCCTGTCTTTGTCTTCCCAGCATGGGAACTACAAGCACATACAGCTGTCTCTACTTTTTTAACGTGGGTGACTGGAATTCAAACTCAGGTCCTCTTACTTGTGGGACAAGAATCCACCAACCAAGCCATCTCCAATCTCCCTGTTCATATGTATGTATATTTATTTATTTATTTTTGGTTTTTTGAGACAGGGTTTCTCTGTGTAGCTTTGGGGCCTGTCTTGAAACTAGCTCTGTAGACCAGGCTAGCCTTGAACTCACAGAGATCTGCCTGCCTCCTGAGTGCTGGGATTAAAGCACTACGGCCTGGCCTGTATTTTTTTTAATAATTTATTTATTTTATTTCATGTGCACTCATTTGCCTTCAAGTATATCTGTATGTAGGTGTCAGATCCCCTGGAACTGGAGTTACAGGCAGTTATGAACTGCCATGTGGGTTCTGGGAATGGAACCAGGGACTTCTGGAAGAGATCAGTGTTCTTAAATGCTGGGCTATCTCTTCAACCCCCAAACCCACCCCTTTTTCTTTTTTTTTTCTTTTTTTTCTTTTTTTTTGAGATGAAGTGTTCTGTACCCAAGTTGTCCTTAAATTCCCCATGCAGGTGAGAATGATCTTGAATTTCTGACCCTCCTAATTCCACCGGGATTAGAGGTGTGGGCTATCACACCTGGTTCGCATCATGGTGAGGTTGAACCCAGTACTTCCTGCGTGCTAGACAAGCACTCTGCCATCTGAGCTACACCCCTGGCCCTCTAGCTCTATATTTGAATCCACATTTAAACAATACTATAACTCTCTGAATAATAGAATTCATTCATCTACCAGTAAATGCCACCCTTATGCCGTTCTTGGGAGGGAGTGTCTCTGGTCTTTTACCGTGTGGATCACCAGCCGATCCGTTACCTAAGAGCTGACTCTCCCCACCGAGAGGATCTCCTTTAAATAGCCCTTCTCCTCGCCCAGATTCTGGCACACGGGGAAATAAAGAAAATGAGTAATGACAGGAGACAAAATGTCCCTTTTGTTATCACCGTTCTGAAGCGGGAGACCTGGCTGCCAGTGAGAGAGCGAACACGAGGAAGCTCAGTCACAGGCCTGACCCGGTCTCTCCTGCAGTGAGCCATGGTCTCGTCCACGCTCTCCCACCCACTCCGCTGTTCTGGCGTGTCTGCCCATGGTAGGGAAGTGACCAGCACGATTTTAGGAGCTGAGAAGCCTACTGGGAGAGAGTCCTCCCACGGACCAAGCAGAAGGACACTGAGAACTTGACCTGGTGGCAAATCTTGTCATCAGAAAGGGAAGGTTTGGGGGAATTGCCCGTAGCTATGACAACCAAATGCCATGGGCTCAGGTACATATTCAGGAAGCAGAGAGAGTCCATATCTTACACAAATTGCCTCAGATGATAGAAAAAGAGGGGAAAGTGCCTGCTGTGTTTAATGTGGTGAGTGCAGCCTTGATATCCAGCCCAGATGATGGCGGAGTGGGATGAGAGGGTTGGAGGCCAGTTTCATTGATGACTAGAGATGCGAACATCCCAAACTATTAAAAATGCCTAATGACCAGTGTTACCCAGCTCATGGAGTCCCCCCAAAACCAACTAGGGGACCAAGTCCTATATGTAAAAGCTTTAGTTTACACAAGTTTGCAAACTCAGTCTTTCCATGTGTCCAGCGTATTGGGGCTGGATTTTTGTAGTAGCAAAGGTGGGGGGGGGATTTCTAGGGTTCATGACCTCTAATTGACTGGCATTTGTCTAGGGGTGGCCTGGTGAAAAGCGATGGGTGTGTGTTGGCAGGTGATTCTATCTACGACAGTTGGAACGTTAGGAATTTCCTTTGGATGGTCTGTTTCTGGTGGTGCCTGGATAATCTCAGTTTGTGGTCTTTCTTGGAACCAGGGTAAACTACTGAGACTCAGGCCTCTATTGAGCTTGTCATGGCTGGGTCCTACAGCCAGGGGCTGGAGAGATGGCTCAGAAATTAAGAGCACTGGCTGCTCTTCCAGAGGTCCTGAGTTCAATCCCCAGCAACCGCATGTTGTCTCAAAACCATCTGTAATGAGATCTGGTGCCCTCCTCTGCCTTGCAGGCAAACATGCAGACAGAACACTGTAGACATAATAAAAAAATTAATTTTTTAAAAAATGCATAATGGCCAAGTTGGGCTTCTTCCAGCGGTTCTAAAAAATCTTAACAATTACGAAATTGTCACGTTAAGCCTTGACATCAATGGAATAACAGACCAACATTCTTCTCTTACATAGAACAATTTGGAGAGAAAACATTTAGGAAGAAACTTTTGATAAAATTAGGAGTCTGGGTTGTGGCTTAGTTGGTAGAGCACTTACCTAGCACAAAACCTTCAACTGGATCCCCAGTACAGTGTAAAACCAGGTATGGTGACAGGTGCCTGGAATTCCAGCAAAGGTGGGGGCAGGAGGGTTGGAAGTTCAAGGTCATGCTTGTCTACAGAGGAAGTTTAAAGCTAGCCAGGGATGCCTGAGGCTCTGTCTCAAATACATTGGTTATTACTATATTTTGATCATTTGGCCTACTTAGAAAACCTATGGACATTTGCAACAATTGATAGGAACCTTCATTAAAATAAAGGGAGGAAACTGATAGGTGGCTCAACAGTTAAGGGAACTTGTCTGCTCCTCCAGAGGCCCTGGGTTTGATTCCCAGCACTTACAATGAGGCCTTCAGCTGTCTGTGACTCCAGTACCAGGGGAATCTGACGTCCTCTTCTGGTGAGGCACACATGTGGTACTGAGACAGAAAAATACCCATATGCATAAAATAATAAACATAAAAGATTTAAAATTTTACATTAAAAATTGCTGGGGATGGTAGTTCATGCCTTTAATCTCAGTATGCAGGAGGCAGAGACAGGCAGATCCCTGAGTTCAAGACTAGCCTGGTCTACTTACAGAATGAATTCCAGGCCAGCCAGAGCTACACAGTGAGGCCCTGTCTCAATAAACAAACAAAAAAATAACAGGGTTAGGGAAACGACTCAGTGGTAGAGCATTGTAGCAGGCATGAGTTCTGGACTTTGTCCCCAACACTAGAAGAAAAGCTGTGTTCAAAGATTTGAAGCCACTGCCAGGTAAGTTGCCACATCCTTGAAACCTCGTCATTCAAAGAATGTATTCAGGAGATTCAGTAGTTCAAGGCCAGCCACAGCAAACCCAAGGTGAACCTGGGCTACGTGAGACCCTGTCTCAAAAACTAAAGAAATTGACAAATAAAAAAAATTCAAATCAGGTACATCATCAAGCTGGACATAGGAGCCTTCTGAGGAGAGAGGCCAGAAATCCCGCCCTACTCGGAAATGACGTACGTGCCCTCCCACCTACTGTATTCTACTGGACAGAACAAATGTGAGGTCCAGCCAGCTAAGTCTGAGAGAGAAGAGTGGCAGGAGCGGCGACACCAAGATCTCCTTTGACGGCTGGATTTTTTTTCACTTCCTTTCTCTCTTCTCTGAGGGTTGAGAATGCATCCTATCCCCTTTCTGTCATCCTTACGTCTCCTTTGCAGAGTGTGGGTCCACATCTGGAGCAGCTGTAGAACGTCTTTGAACTCTGACCATGGTTTCCTGCCTCTTGTCTTATTGCTTACCAGATTTTTAGTCTTACTTAGCTTTATTTCGGTGGTGCTGGTGACCGAACCGGGTCTGGCATACTCTAGGTGAGCGCCCTACCGCTGAACTATCCAGCCCTCTCATTTTGATAGTAGTTCAGGCTAGCCCCACACTTACAGTCTTCCCACGTCAGCCTCTGGAGTGAGGTGGCATTACAGGCAGAGGACACCACATAGTCTTGTGTTATTTCAGTCTCGCTGTGTAGCCCAGGCTGCCTTAGTCAACTCAAGAGCTCCCTGTTTCGGCCTCCCACATGCAGGGATTGCCGCTCTCCTTTAAACCAGACTTTAAAGTCCTAACTAGCTGGGCTCTCCCACGATCAGTGTTTCTTTGCTCTCCATCTCTTCCCTCGAGCTACTTCTTCTGACTGTACTTCCTGGCGTCTTCTCGTTCCCAGTCTGACATCTTAGGGCCTCGGGTCCCCAGCACACAGTCTAGTGATTTTTGCAACATTGGTCGCATCCCCAACCGCATGCTTCCTCCAGTTCCCGACAGCCTGCGTTCTGTTGTACTTGTGATTTGTCTATTTTATTACAACCTTTAAAAGAATAGACTCTGCTTTTTGCTGTTTTCTACGTCGTCACTTTCTGTTTCCTCTTTGTGATTTCCTTCCTGTTACTCTCTCTTTGGATTTTTCTCATTGTCTCTTCCCAGTGTCTCGAGTTGGTAGCTTAGTTCATTTGTTGCCAATTCTTTGTGTTTTTAATAAACATGGTGAAGGCTATAATTTTTCCTCTAAGTTCCACTTTAGCTTATTGTTATTCCATTTTTAATATCTTGCAGCCTCCATTATAATATCCTCTTTTCCCCATGCATTATTTAGAAATGAGTTTGTAAGTTACCAAACATATTAAATTTTTTTAGCCAGCTTTTTAATGTTGATTTCAAGTTTTATCATATTGGGATTAGAAAATGTGACCAAATGGTATTGATTCTTTCTGTTTCTGCTCCTTTATTTTGTTTGCAGTACTGGGCATTGAACCCAGAGCCCAGAACATGCTAAGTAATACTAAACAATCACTCTGCCTATGAACTACACCCTTGGCCTATGTTAGAATCTAATTTTTTTTTACTTCCTTTATTTCTAAGTTTCCACTGTTGGTTGCTTATTTGATTTGGCTTGTTGAGATGATCGCCCAGTTCAGGCAGGCCTTGAACTCACCACTTCCTGCATCAGTCTCTCAAATGCTGGGGTTACAGACGTGAGCCTCCAAGCTGGGCTCCAAGTGTGCAGTGATTCAAGAACAAGAAAGCGTTGCACTCACTGAGAGCATGAGCCATGGGTTTTCTGCTGGGCCTAAATGCACCTGCTAGATCAAGTTCCTTCAAGACAGGGCTCAGACTCCTGCGCTCCCCACTACCAAGCTGCAACTTGGCCCATTAGCTTTAAGAAAGCCCGACGGGCAGTTCCGTGTTGGAGGCTCCTGACCTTCCCCTTGCACTTCTGCCAGGTCTGCTCTCTGTGTCTCACCAAGCTAGATTCGCGCTGCCAGACGCACACAAACTCATGATTATTACAGCTTCTTGGCAGGCATGTCCCTGTATGCGCCTTTGGCTTAGGCTATGGCTTAGACTGTTGCTGCCAAAGGCCAAAAAGAAACAGTGGTTTCAATGAAATAGAAATTTACCTCTTGGGACTGGAGAGATGTCTCAGCTGTTGAGAGTATAGCATGAAGATTGGATTCCAGCACTAGTTGTCAAAGTTGGGTGTGTCCTCGCGTATGCCAGTAACCCCAGCATTAAGGGAGGTGGAGTCAGAAGGATGGCTGGGGCCTGCTGGCTCACAGCCTAGTGAAAATACATGAGCTCCAGGTTCATGGTGAGATCATGCCTCAAAGAAACAAGGCGAACAGTGATAGATGATGATACCTGATGTCTTCGGGCCTCTGTATGGATGTGTGTGTATATGTGCGCGCGCACACACACACACCTCTCCCCCATACAAACACACACCACACACACACAAAAAAAACCCACACACATCTCCCCATACAAACACACACCCCGCACACACAAAAAACTACACACACCTCTCCCCCATACAAACACACACACAAAATAAAACCACATACACATATATGTACATGCATACACCTCCATGCAAACACACACATACACATATACACCTTTCCCCCATACAAACACACACATATATGTACATACCACACCCCCATATAAACACACACATACATGTACACACATACACCTCTCCCCCATACACACACATATGTACATACATACACCCCCATACAAACACACATATGTACATGCATACACCCCCATACAAACACACATATGTACATGCTTACACCCCCATACAAACACACACATATGTACATGCATACACC
>NC_022016.1:54471735-54477080 GCF_000317375.1 Microtus ochrogaster | reverse complement strand
GCATACACCCCCATACAAACACACATATGTACATGCTTACACCCCCATACAAACACACACATATGTACATGCATACACCCCCATACAAACACACACATACACGTACACACATACACCTCTCCCCCATACAAACACGCACGCAGTTTATTTTGTGCCCCATTTGCTGATCTGCAGACACAGTCCTTTGCCCTCCAGCTTCCTGTGAGATTTCAGATTTAGTCAGGGGGAGCTCTGCAGGAAGTGTGAGGAACGGGAGGGAGGTTGTGAAATGTTTATTCCCCAGGTCCTCGAAGCAGGTGAACTCTGCTAAGATTGTCCTTGCAGAGTCCCGCGTCTGGATGCCCTGCTCCCTTCCACCCTGTAGCTCTCAAAAGTGGCTGCTGTAGGTCTGAGTCTTGTGTTTCTACTGTGACTCCAACACCCTGCTTTGTGGAGATGTTTTGAAAGTAAATTCTACCCAAATTCTCCTAATTAGCCCTCACCATCTGCTTCCTGCCAAGGCCCTGAGTGATACAGGCTGCCTTGGTGTTTTTAAAAGTCACTAGCTTTGCAAGCCTTAGGGTGAGAACACACTCTGTGACAGCCCAGACACAGGCTTCACTACTCTCTGCTCCCACCCTGCAGCCTGCTTAGAGAACCCACCACACCCAGGTCTTCACCACTCCATCCAGCAATGTGGACAAGCACTACCCAAAGCCCGGGTCCATCAGGACCAAGACCCTATGTGGCCACTGTTACGCTGGCCTGAAGTGGCTCTTAGCCTCCCCAGATCCCGGTGACTCACCTTTGTCACAAGAGGCTAAGGACAGTCTCTGCAGCTTTGCAGGCTCCAGAATAATCCTGACCTCTCGGGATGACTTGATCCATTTCTGGCTCATTCTTTTTTTTTTAAAAAAAAAAAGATTTATTTATTATGTATACAACATTCTGCCTCAATGTATGCCCGCACACCAGAGAAGGGCACCAGATTTCAGTACAGATGGTTGTGAGCCGCCATGTGGTTGCTGGGAATTGAACTCAGGACCTCTGGAAGAGCAGCCAGTGCTCTTAACCTTTGAGCCATCTCTCCAGCCCCCTCTGGCTCATTCTTTATTGTTGTTATGGTTGGCTAACCCAGGCTAGCCCGGAATTCACTCTAGAGTTGAGGATGGCCTTGATCCTCCTGCTTCTACCTGAGTGGTGGGACCACAAGAGTGTGCCATCATACTGGGCTCTACTTTCATCCCTTAGGTCCCATTGCTCTAACCCTGGATGGAAGCTTCTCTCGTTTCCTCTCCTCAGTCTGGGGTCACTCTCATACAGAGGCAACGGAAATATCGCTTTCACCTCAGTGGCTGGGAATTTGGAGTGAGCCTCAGGCAGTCCAGTACAACTGGAATTGCAGCGTGGGCCTGCCTGGACCTAAGAGGGCTTTCTGTAGTGCACGCAGGGGACACGGATGGGGACACAGATGGGGACACAATAGGACAGGGCCATGAGGAGGAGGCACCCTTGTGACCAAACAGGGACCCTCTCCTGGGCAGGCTGCGACACAATATCTTAGCAAAGACAACAAAGCAGGGTCTCAGCAGTGATCCACCTCTGGAGCCCACACAAGCTAGGAGTCCTTGGCCGCAAGGCCCCTTCCTGTCGCCCCCCACGCTGTCCCGTGTTAGTACCCTGACCTCTTTGAGCAGCTATGACTCAGCCAGGAGGCTATGTGAAGCATGGTGGACAGTCAAGCCTTTGTGCTGAGACCCCACTCAGGTGACTTCTCCTTGTCCCCCTCTGCTGTGGCAGTGAGGTGTGAACTCAGCTGCGGAAGGCCGCACTGTGGGATCACCTGCTGCAGGCTTCCCAGTGTGAATCCTTTCTCTCCTCTCTCCTCTTACAAAAGGTGCTATTTGGGCTGGAGAGATGGCTCAGCAGTTATGAGCACTGGCTGCTCTTCCGGAGGATCCAAGTTCAGGTCCTGGCAGCCACGTAGAAACTCATAGCCATCTCTAACTCTAGTCCTGGGGGATCTGATGCCCTCTTCTGGTCTTTGTGGGCACCAGGCACACGTGACACACAGACCTACTTCCAAGAAAAACACCCCAAACACATAAAAATTAAATTAAATTAAAAAAAGAAAGAATACAGTACTGCTGTCTTAAATGCTGCTGAGACCAGAGAGAGCACAACTAGCCTGTGTCCCAGAAGTCATCAGGAAGGGGCTGGAGGAAGGTGGCTCTTCTATGATGTGAAACCAAGAATGGATGACAATTGGGGTGTGGCGGGGAGGAAATGCTTCTTGGAGGAAGGGGATGTTTCAGCTCCCAGCAGCTCCAGGTCAAGACCACTGCACCTTCCTTCAAGTGCACCTTAGTCAGCTGCAACATTGAAACCCAGATTTCAGGCTTTGGAATCTGCACAGCTGAAGGCCAAAACACCTGCTTGGTCCAAACCAAACTGTAGCTGTGTGTGTCTGAGGGGTGGTGGATGACTCAGGCTTTGAAGTTTGATAAATGAGATTCCACTACTATAGAAATAACAAACTCGGGCTGACTCAGTTTCCCCTACTGTGCACACACAGCACAGCAAGCAACACAGGATTTGTGTTGGAGGACTTTCTCTGTCCTGACAGTCAACTCTGTCCCACCAGCCAGCTCCTAAATAACCACATGGAGACTTATTACTACGTATAAATGCTTGGCTAATAGCTTAGGCTTATTACTAACTAGCTCTTATATAATCCATATTTTTTATCTATATATACCACACGGCAGTACCTTTTTTCAGCATGGCAAGTTCATCTCCTACTTCTGGCTGGTGACTCCACCCTTCTTCCCAGCATTCTCTTACTCTGGCTCTCCTACCTAACCTCTTTCTGCCTAGCTATTGGCCAGTTGGTTCTATTAAATCAATGAGAGTAATACATATTACAGAGTAATAGATATAAAGGATCATTCCACAACAGATTTCTGTAATCTCAAAGGTGGGGTGGTGAACTGGGGAGATGGGTCAGTCGTTAAGAGTATTTGTTGCTCTTGCAGAGGATCCAGGTTTGATTCCTAGCACCCACATGGTGGCTAACAACCATCTGTAACTCCGACATCAGGGAATCCAATGTCCTCTTCTGACCTCCACAGGCCCCAGGCATGCAAATGGAACACATACAAACCTACAGGAAAAACACTCATGCACATGAAACAATAAAATAAGCAAATCTCAAAAAGCTTTAAAGGTGTGGGGGCTTTGGCCTTGCAGCAGGGAAACTGCTCTTCAGCAGAAACTCCTGGTGTCCTCTGACCAAGTTTGACCTGACACCTACAGAAACTGTCCCCTCCCATAGTTTGAGAGCACAGCATCCCACTTTAGATGCTTATCACCAGACCCAGGTTGTTTTACCTGTACTTCTGGATTTTTTGATTTGCTTAGATTTTGTAGTTTTATTTCTTTTGTTGTTGTTGTTGTTTTTTTTAAACTGGGTCTCACATAGTCCAGGCTGGCTTTGAACTCACTACCTAGCCAAGAAATGACCTTGAGTTCCTAATCCTTTGTCCTCCATCTCCTAACTGCTAGAATTATAGGTGTGGGCCGCCATACCCAGATTTATCTGTGCTTTAGTTGGACAGGCTCTAAAGCAGGGTTCCCATGACCCCATTCTTGGGTTCAATCCCAATTCGCTCAAGAGGTTCACACAGCAGAACTCAATGGTACATGTCTGTGGTATCAGCATGCAGGAGTCTGCAGTAGGAAGGCCACTGAAGTTTGAAGCCAGCCTGGCTTTCATATCAAGATTGTCACCAATGGCTGGAATGTAGCTCAATGTACTTTTCTAGCATGCCAAGCCCCTGAGTAGCATGACAGATGTGTGTGTGTATGTCTCTTTGTCTTACTTTTTTGAGGCAGGATCTCTTATTGAGCCCAGAGATCATGGATTCAGCGAGGCTGCCTTGCCAGTGAGTGCCAGAGAATTATTTGTCTCTGCTTTTTCAAGTGCTGGTGCTCAGCTTTTTATGTGGGCCCTGTGGATTTGAACTCAGGTCCCCATGCTTGCAAAGCAAGCATTTTACCGACAGAGCCATCCCCCCCAGACTAGGGAAACACCTTAAGTAACCTATTACAAATGCTGTCACAGAGGACATGGATGAAGAGATGCTTTGTGAGGCATGTAAGAACCTCAGCAGGGAGCTATCTGGACCCCTGATCTTCTAGATTTCTGGAACCTTCACCGCATATCTGATGCTGGTGAGATCATATGCTAAAACCCAACCAGGCCAGATTGCATGTGTGTTCTAGGCCCAGAGGTTAAGGCAGGAATGCGAGGCTTATGACCTAGTTTTGGATAAGGGTGAGTTAGCCAATGTCTTAACCGCTAGCCCCAACACCAGAAGGTGTAGAAAAAGTCAAGAGGCTCCAGGAAGAGATTGCTTTCTGTGACTAGCTATGGGACAGAGGTCATAAACCAGGATGGAAACAAGATGCGTCATAAGCACATCCATTCCTTCTGAGTTATGTGACCTTGGCGAGTCACTTCACCTTCTCCTGTTTCCACCCCTGCCTCAGTTTCCTCCACGTACAAAAAAGGCAAACAGTCCCATCCACAGTACAAGACCAGGAGGAAGCACATGACCACAGGAAGCTCCCCCTCCCCCATCTCCTCCCCAGTGGATAGACTTGACATGGTCTGATAGCTACCTCAGCTCATGGCGGAAGACCATGGAGCAGGAAGCAGGATGCTTCTGCAGCCACTGCTCATCCTCAGCCTTGCTTGGGAGGGGCCTGGGCTGACTGTTGTTGCCTCAGCGCGGTGACTTCACCAGGTGAATGGAATTCTAAAAAGCGTACCCATCGTGGGCCAGGAGAGTTGTCTAGGAGAAGCTGAGAGAGATGAATCCATATCTCTGGATGGAACTCTAAGTTTGGCAGAAGCCAGGCAGTGTGTTCTGTTCCTGGTTCCGTCGCTTCTCAGTATGTCACGTCATACCCTCCTGAGCCTCCATCCCATCTCCCATCAGCGGTGTCCCTACAGCTGCCCTGGGCTGTTGAGGACACACTCTGTCCTTTGTCCAGTATTCCAGGGAACAGTAGACTTCTCTGTCCTTGGGGAGCTCCCCTTCCCACCGTGCTGATTTCTTAAGGACCTATGACCTTGTCCCTTGCCCACAGGTGATTAGCCTATAGGTAGACACCGGACGAGAGCTAAGTTAATGGCTGTGGGCTGGAGGTTCAGGAGCCATCACTGGCCCCATGCTTTCTTCCTGGAAGAGTGATTTAAAGAGAAGGGAGAAGAGAGGTCAGTTGCCAAGTGGCTCAGCAAGTGAAGGTGCGGGCTGATTACCACTGCCCCTGATGATCTGAGCTCCAGTCCCAGGAGTCAC
>NC_022016.1:54447878-54471520 GCF_000317375.1 Microtus ochrogaster | reverse complement strand
GCAGGAATCAACTTCTTACAAGTTGTCCTCTGACATCCGTAGGGGCACCCACCCACCCACAAACAGAGTAGATAAATAAACGTAAGTTAAAAGGCAGAGGAAGAGAGAGAGACTGAGAATCACCTAATAGTATTGGGGCCTTGGTGGCAGCTGTGTTAGGTTCCTGGAGTCCCCGGCCGGTTGGATTTGGATTTCAAGAGCCATACTTTCTCACCAAGCATGGATGGGACGTAGGCAACTAACAGGACCGTGCTTAGTCCCAAGCCTGGCCCACTGTAGCTTAGGCCACATGAATTCCTTTCCCTAAATGGACACCAGGCAGGGATAGGGCTTGGCAAGATATCAGGAGGATATGGAGCTTCAGTTCTCGTGAAGTGACAGGACTTCTCAGTGGTTGCCTGGATTAGAGTCAGGTGCCTTGGAACCCTGCAGAGACTCTCAGGAGACCAGAAGGAAAGCCAGATGCCTTGCTGGGGAGTGGGAGAGGACTGAGCTGAGCTAATATAATAAAAAAGATCCTGCCCCGTTGGGTTGTGGGAAAAGTGGTCAGCAAGTGCATTCTCTGTACCAGGGGGCTAATCCAGATGTTGGGTGCAGTTCCAGAAGGTGGCATCCAGGTGTTGGGCGCAGCCCCAGAAGGTGGCATCCAGATGTTGCCATCCTAGGGTGCAGTCCTAGAGGGTGGCTGTCAGGACAGGCTTGGCTGAGAAGGGAGGAGGAGGGACATGTATGTGGGTTGTCAAGGATGAGCAAAAGTTTTCCAGACAGGTAAAGAGACTGGGGAAGGGTGTTGGACTATCAGTACTCATATGTGTGTGTGTATGTGTGTGTGTGGTATATATATGTAGTGTACATGTGTGTATTCATATGTGTGTATATGTGTGTTTACATATGTGTGGTATGTATAGGTCAGAGGCTGACATTGGCCCCCTTGCTCTATCACACCTCCCTAATGCTAACTGGTTAGTCCCTCCTGGGATCCCTTGTCTCTACCTCCAGCCCTGGAGAACTGGGATTACAGGCAGGGCATCACACTTGCCTGGCTTTTACATGGCGGCTGGGAATCAGAATTTTAGTCTTTAGGTTTGCACAGCAAGTACTTTGTGAACTGAGCCATTGCGCCCCCCCTGGCCCCTCTCTACCCATCTTAACTGCCATCATTAGTCCAGATCAGATGACTGAGGGTTGAGGTACACTCATTGGATCCTGTCTCAACTATTTACTGAGCTTATGATCGTAAACGTGTCATTCTCTGTTTGAATGCAAAAGAAACCTTAAAAATATTTATTATTTGTATATGTAGGACATGTATGTGTATATGCCCCACATGTGTGTATGTGTATATATGTATGTGTGTGCCACATGTGTGTATGTGTGTATATGCCCTGTGTGTATATGCCCCATATATGTGTGTGTAAATGCCACGTGTGTATGTATATACCATGTGTGTATGTGTGTGGTTGCCCAAGGAAACCAGAAGAAGATGCTGGATCCTCTGGAGCTAGAGTTATAGGTGGTTGCGAGCTGTCTGATGAGGATGCTGGACACAGAGCTTGGGGCAATTGCAAGAGCATCACACCCTTCACCTTTGAGGGCTAAGCCATCTACTGAGCCCAGAAACCGTTTATTTTAAAGACTTAAATGAGGTAGGTAATATATGTAAAAAGATTCCAAACGGTGTGTTTGCAGACATCTGTGGCAAAGCTCTCAACAAATGTATGGCTCACTATGAAAATCTTTCATGAACACGTCCAATTCCTTCATGTGATCATGGCTGTTACTGTTCACTGAGCTTCGAAATTCAGTTGGTCCAGTGTTTGCAGAGCATACACGCAGCTCTGGGCTCGATCCCAGCACCACATTAGCTGGGTGGAAGATCAGAAGTTCAGGTCAGTCTTAGCTACATAGAGAGTTTGAGGCTACATGAGACCCTGACCAAAACCAAAATGTTCTGAGCACTGAGCAGTATGGCCACTGGTATCTCCATTGAAGACAGACAAACCTGACCTGTAATATCCAGCCGTGTGGATCAGTCTGTATTTGTTTAAAGATGTTAGGCCAGATCTAAGAGGATGGGTTAACCTCAGGACACACAGCAAGGGCAGAGGCATGGAGTGGGAAGGATTTCTCTATGGGCTCACTTTAAGGGGCACTGAGGCACCCCTCAGCGTGGCAGTACACCCATTAGTAGTGCAGAGAACAGGGGTGGCTGGGAACGGGGGTGCACAGGGCACCTGCTGAGGCCTCTCACCTCCATTCCCACCATCCCCCAGTTCAGAAGTGTGGGTAGACCTGGGTGAAATCCATAGGGGTCCACGGGGCACAGGGGAGCCTCAGCTGGCAAATCAGCCACATCCGATTTCCCTCTCTGTTCCGGTTTCCTTCCCGGCATCCCACGGTTTCCGCTAAAGGTCCTAGTAGAAATTTACAGCTATTCCGGGATGGGGTTTTTCCATCAGGGTGCGTCTTGGGCCACAGCCTCGAAGGGGAGGAGAGGGCCTGCGTGCCCCCTCGGAACTTCCCACTTGCGCTGTTCCAAGGTCGCCCTGGGCTTTGAGTCCTGGGACACGCTGACCAGGGCCCCGAGTTCGGGACGTCCAGCAAACAGGAAGCGAGACAAAGGCGACCGCTTATCGGGCCGCCCCGCATTCCTTTCAGGAGATGCCTGTGGGCTGCCAGGGGCACCGGTGCGGACCTCGCTCCGCTGGTGACTTAGGAGCTCCCTTCTCCGGTCCTCCAGACAGCTCCTTGCACGTTACTGTCATCTACGCCCAGAGGGACCCACAGCTAGCCTTCAAAGGAAGAGGAAGGTGAAAGAATAAACTGGAAGGTCAATAGGGTGTGGCGGTGCTTGCCGCTGAGTTCGTTTTTTGGGAGGTGGAGGCAGCAGGATCAGTTGAAGGTCATCATCAGTTACACAGAGAGTTCGAGGACAGCCTGGGGTACTCGCTACCTGAGAACCTACCCATGGAAGAACAAGGAACAGACTCCTGATGGACTCTGGGGGCTTCTAGCGCAAATGCACACACAAGGCAAATACGAGGTGAAAGGGCAGGCAGAGGAGAGCTGGGACAGGTGGTGTCTAATCCGTGCTGGGGTGGGCGTGGCCCTGGCGCAGCATCTTCTGTGTCAGTTGTCCTTTACAGGGACCACGTGATTACAGGGACCTGGCTTTGAAATGAGTGGCAGGGGAGGGCCTGGAGACCAGAAAGTTCTTAGAGTCTGGGTATGTGCTGTCATCTGAGGAGCAGAGAGGTCCTGGGGCTGTCACATTCTAACAGGGTCTCCAGACCCAGGATTTGCTCCGCGGCTTCCTGCATCCACCGAGTGTTGTGATTGCAGGTGTGTACAGGGTAGGCGGTGTGTGCCACCCGGGCACAGGGTAAGCTGTCAGTTAAGACAGGTCTCTGGGGCCTTGAAATCAGGCTGAAGCCTGGAATGGAAGAGCAGTCCTGACTCCCACAGAAAGGAAAGGAGAGGATAAGAAAGACAAGGGAGGGGGTAGAAGAGGAGGGGAGGTGATGGAGGGTCACATATCGCCAGCTGTTAGGCACTGGGAGCCTGGGGATATACAGCGGGGAGAGGATTTGTCTCAGGAGCAGGGAGAGAGGAGGGTCCTGCTTCTCTGCCTGCTAGATTGCTTCTGTTAATTGGAAGACTGGGCACACCCTTCCCCCATTCCCTGGGCAGTGCTGACTCAGCATCTGAAAGGGCAGACCACCTCTGGGGGTCAAAGGCCATGTTATCCAGGCCCCTCCTCCAAGTGACTAGGCATCGACAATTAGAAATAGAAGGACAGTTACATTTTTTTTTGGCCGTCCACCCATGCCTGTCGCCTAGTGGCATGCATTCCTCTGCCTCTCATCCCTCTGCTTCCTCTTTCTTCAGGGTCTCATGTACTCCAAGGCTGTCCTCAGACTTGCTACCTAACCCAATAATAACCTAGAACTCAGGCCCTCAGGCCTCCATCTCCCAAGTGCTGGGATCACAAGCCTGTGCCCTCATTCCCAGCTTTAGGGGGGTTCTTTCTGTTGTCTAGCCGTGGGCCACACTGGCTCTGACTTGGTTTTCTCACCTTGAAGAGTCCAAGACACTGTAATTATCAATATTTTGGTTTTATTTTAAAACGGTGAAAAGAAAAATAAATATATTTAAAGACTAAGAAAACAGTACTGGGAGTTTTGGAAAGGTAAAGCCAGAATGGAGACTAAGAAGATGGGAAGGAACAACCGAAGAGGAAAAAGTTAAGAAAATGGGAATGGGATTAAGTAGTAGGAAGAGTGGGGTGTCTTAGCTCCTGTGGTCTCGGACTGGTGGACCAGGGGCCTGGGATCTATACTCCCTGCAGTTTGCAAACCAGGCCCTCTCCAGTTCTGGCTGTGATGTCTGGGACCTCCTCCAGCCTCACCCATCTCTGGCTCCCAGGCCGGATGCGGCATTAGCGGATCTGTGTGTATGTGAATTAGCACCTGGTTCCCCTGACTGCACCCAAGGCTTCATCAGGTGTGGCCCCTAAGGCCTCTTCGTAGCTGTGGATCCCACCTAGTGGCTGCCCGTCATTAATGCCCCATGTCCTCCATTCCCACACGGCCCCAGACGCCAAGCACAAAGCTCTCGATGTCACACTCGTTGGTGCCACGCACGATTCGAAAGTGGCCCCTCTCACCCCACCACGGGCCCCATGAGTTGGCAGCAGTCTGGAAGTGAAAAGGAGAGAGACATGAGGCCAGGGATGGGCCAGGGCCCAGGAGGGCAGGGGATGTGGGGCTCAGCTTTGCACCAGGGACTCACCCAGTATTTGATCCTCCTCCCGTCTGGCATCGTCTCCTCTCCCCACCTAGTGGCAAAGCAAGAGGGAGGGGGTGCTGATTGCACCAGGTCTCAGCACCAGAACAAAGCACCCCTCACCCACCCCTGTGGCTTCTGAAATCTGAATGCAGCGGGCACTTGAGTGTCCACCCCTCTTTGCCTAGCCTCCGTCACTCCGAGTTGGCCAGAGTCGGGACAAGTGGTAAACAACCCTTGAGGGTTTTCTTGGTTTTGTCTGTTTGGTTGGTTCGTTGTTGTTTCTGTTGTTGTTGTTTTGTTTTTTGAGACAAGGTCTCACATAACCCAGACTGGACCTGAAGTTGCTATGTAAAGACTAAACCCCGGTTCTTCTGCCACCGTCTCCCCAATGCTGGGATTAAGGTGTATTTCCCCACCCTTGCACTCTCACCTCTATTTCAAGGGGGCGCTGTTCACTGTTCCCAGACACCCTTCAGAGCTCCCCACTGTCCATGCACCCCTGCAACCACCCCTCCTCTCTGTGTCGGTTCTCTCTTTGGCAACAGGACGAGGGGAGGGGCAGCCTCAGCTCCGCAGAAAACACCAAGAGTTCCAAAGAATTCCCAGTGTAAAACCCTCTGCTCCTAGACCTGTGTGCGCACAGGAACCTCACCCTGTGATCTTTTTTTTTTTTTTTGGTGTTTCGAGACAGGGTTTCTCTGTAGCTTTGGTGCCCGTCCCGGAACTACCTCTTGTAGACCAGGCTGGCCTCGAACTCCCAGAGATCCGCCTATCTCTGCCTCCCGAGTGCTGGGATTAAAGGCGTGCGCCACCACCGCCCGGCTCACCCTGTGATCTTGACCGAGTGAGTCCCATGTCTGCGGTACTGCTCCGGCCTCCCCTGGCTTACAGGTGTGTGACTGTAGATGCCGCTCTGGTACAAGAAGAAATCCTCATGTACTTCCATGAGCGCTGTGGGTAGAGACAGGGAGGGCGCCTGGCCCATTAGTACAGGTTCTGATGCTGAGACACTGAGGCCTCATGTTAGAGACTGATTTTTCCAGGAGCTTCCTGCAAGGAAGGGGGAATGGACCCTCTTCCACTCCTGTTCCACTGCACCCGGCACCTAAAGCTGTAGGTCCTGTGCCCAGCCTCCCGCAGGAAGCTCCTGAATCAGGGACAGGCTAGGGGTGTTTACCTTGAACGGGGCCATTCTCCATTAACTCCTTCATGATCTCCTTCTCCTGGGGAAGGAGGTCCATCAAGGTAAGATTTAGCCAGCCAAACCCCTCAACTCTTGCTTCTGCCCCCTCCCCATGTTTATTTTAGACGTACATCGGAGCCCAGGCGGTAGGCAGGGGTGACCTGGTAGATGTCATTGGAATCAACCTGACTATTGGGGCAACGGGAAGTGGCCTGGCGCTTGCCCCGCCCCATGGCGCGACTGTGCATCATACAGCGAGGAGTGGTACTGGCTTCGTTCTGCTCACGGCCGGCGAATGGGTAACAGTTGTCAGACACCACCCTGAAGAAGGGAGCGAAGGCCGTGATGCCTGACACCCGAAAGCCCAGGCTCTTCAGGGTGCCTCGTCTTCTTCCAGCCCACAGACCCTTGTTGCATACCCTCGGCGCCGCAGGAACCACCAAGCGCCATCAAGACGCCCACCTCGGCAGCCCCGCTGGTGGTGGGTATCACAGGACAACAGGTTCTGCGGTGACAGGATGGGCGTCATGTGTCCCAGAGAATGGATGGAGACCCGGTCCGATGCAACAGCTAGTGGGAGAGGTAAAAGGTGCTGTCAGAGGCGGGGCTATGGCCCTCCTCTCTGGTACTAGCTCCCCCCCACCCAGACACACCTGCTGTCGAGAAAGCCCAGGAGCCTGCGCAGTTGCCCTGGTCCAGTGGCTCATGGATCAGGTTGGGCCACTTCTCAGAAGCCTCAAAGGCCGTGGGTAGTGCTTCCCCTTGGCCAGGCACCATCTGTAAGACAATAGTGATGACACTTGCTTCCTAGCATTCCTTGTTGTCTCTGGAGCCCAGGCTTTGGAGGACGCTGAAAGTCCAGAGCCTCCAGCAGTTGGTTCTGGAGCTGTCCTGGGGTGCGGGGAGGGAGCCAGTTACTTCCAACTTGACCTTGAGTGGGGTCCCCCAAACATCACACAGGGGTAATGAGGCCTACTCAGCAAATGAGTCACCAAGGCCAGCCAGCAGCAGGGACGCCTAGGCCAGGGCCACCAGCTCCTGCTCTCAGCTCCTGCCACTCTCTCTGTACCTTCTGGTGAGCCACACCCTCCTTCCTGCCACGGCAGTGGCCTTCAAGCCCCAAAGGACTGGAGCGGGAAGAAACAGTAAAGTCCCGTGATCAGGCAGGTCGCCAAGACAAACAGCAGAAAACAGCAAGCAGCCCCAGGGAGAAAGGCAGGGCCAGAGGCTGGTCACCCTGGCCTTGAGTAGAAGTCCCCGGCCTCTCTATGTCTTCTTTGAGGGACAGCACAAGCCCCACCCAAGCCTGCTGCACGAAGTCTTCCCCCCTCTTTGACTGGTGGGAAAACAGAAGCCCCCTCCTCCCTGGGGGCTTCACTGAGTCGGCATTTTTTTCCGAGAATTGTTGCTTTCTGGCCAGAGCTGGAAGACTGTCTGTCCCTCGTTTCCTAAAATACCAAGGTGACCCCTGACCCTTTGGGTCTTGACCCAGCTGTACTGGGACCAACAGCATTTTTCCCAGGCTGAGGAAGGCGGGAGGGGCTGCCACCAGAAGTAGGTTTAGAAGCTAACCATAACACTGCCAGAGAAGGCACCCATATGCCCAGGGACATACAGCCTCGTCCTAGGGGATAGCCCCTTGGCAGAGCAAGATAAGCCACATCATCATCCGTGATGTGCTAAGCCACATCATCCATGATGTGCTAAGCCACCGGGAGAAAGATGGTGAGGATGTGCACAAGGGCGGACTTACATAAATCTCATTCATATTCATGACGGAGGAAGATGGGCGGATTGTGCCCAGGCGGTAGCGAATGCCCTCGTCTAGGGTCATGCCCCAGAAGGCACTATGGTTCCCAGCCTGCCACCTGGAGGAGAGAAGGTAAAGAGAAGTAACAGACCTAGCAAGGCTAGAAGCCCCGGGGCTAACGCATGATGGCTACAAGGCACAGAGAAGGAAAATCCAGTGTGTGTGCGCCTAGCACAGTGACCGCGTCTAAGGATCATGTATGTGGACATGCATGTGCACGCCTGAGCCCACCAGTGCCGTGCCCAGAGCCTCTCACCCGTAGTTGCCCCGATTGATGGCATTAATCATGTCTGGGTCCACGAGACATGGGTCCTGGTCACACTCCCACTGCCCTTTCTCCTGGCAGGTGCTGATAAGAAAGAAAGACAGACAGAAAGGAAGAAATCATAAGTAGGTCTGGGGGCCCCTGAGGAAACTTGGAGGTTCACATGGGTGTGGAATTCTATACCAGAAACTATACTATAGTCAAGCCCCTGTTTTTTCGACAGGGATTCTCTGTGTAGTCCTGGCCATTCTGTAATTCATTCTGTAGACCAGGCTGGCCTCGAACTCACAGAGATCCACCTGCCTTTGCCCCCCGAGTGCTGGGATTAAAGGCGTGCGCCACCACCGTCTAGCAAGTTTACAGCTCTTCAGTTCATCCCCACTGCCCCGGATCTCAGTGCTCCTCAGCATCACCTGTATGGGGATGCAGCACAGGTTCTGTTGAATGTGGGTCAGAGTGAGTTCCAGCTCCTGTGACTTCCGTGACTTCCTGCATCTCAGACTCAAAACCTGGAGTCACCTTTGACCCCTCACGTCTGATCCAGCCACGCCTTAACACAAACTCAGGGTAAAGACTTTGCCTCAGTCTCTCCGCGGCCACCTCCGTCCCACCACCTTTCACCTAATCACTGCTGCTGTCTCCTTGTCCTGGCCTCTGGCCTCCACCCTACCCCACCCATGTCCCCAAAGTATATTTTTAAATTGGTGGCCACAGCCATCCTGTTAAGCCAGTCCTCTGTTACAATCCTCCACTGGCTTCACATTGTGGAATAAGAGCCAAAGTCCTTCACCGTGACAAAGCCTTATGTGATCTGTTTTTCCGTCCTGTCTGACCCTTACTGACCCAGACCTGGACTCCAGCCACAGTGGTTGTTCATACCTGCCAAACTCCTGCCCGGTGCCTTTGAGCTGCTCCTCCAACCACATCTTCCACGTCTCCCTCTCATTTTCTCCAATTCCTCGTTCAAATGTCACCTCTCAGAGAAGCTTTCTCTGGTCGTCCTATCTCCGCCCACTTCCTTGACTGACAGAGTCCCTTAGCCACCAACACCTAGTGTCCTACTGGTGTTTATACTGCTTTCCTTTTTCCTTGTTTTCTGGCAGCCTTGACCAGGTAGCTGGAGTTGGCCTTGAACTCACTGTGTGGCCCAAGAATGGTCTTGAACTTCTGATCCCCCCTGCCTCTGTACCACCCATGCCAACTTTTACGTGGCGCTGAGGATTGAACCTAGGGTTTCTTACCTGCTAGGCCAGCACTCTGCCAACTGACCCATATTCCCAGTCTACTTATCCCTGTCCCCTCACAGACTCTAGGGACACTTCAGGAGTTAGGAGAAAAGAAAAAAAACAAGAGCATGGTGAACATCCAGCGCGTACTGTTTTTATTGTCCTTAGGACTGAACCCAAGGCCTTATGGATGTTAAGTAAATGCTCTTCCCTGGGCCACACCCTTGGACCTCTTTGACTCTATTTTGAGACAGGGTGTCACTAAGTTATGCAGGCTGGCCTTGAATTTACTCCGGAGTTCTGGCTACCTTTGGACTTGGTATCCTCCTGCCTCAGCATCCAGCATGGCTGGAACTGTCAACCTGCATCCTAGCCAATATCTGTTGGGTCAATGAATGACTTGAGGTGGCACAGCCAAGTGGCAAAGAAAGTAGACGTTAGAGTTTAACTCCTGAGTTCCAACACTGCTAGCCTGTTTTGTGGCCTTGGAAAGGTTGCTTAAAAGCCCCACCCCCTCTATCTATCTTTCCTATCTATAAAGTGAGGACAATACACTTAGTGCCACTTTCCAGGGATTTCCAGGCCTCAGAAGGGCTTGACCCATTGTGGGCACTTTGGGCTATTGTTCATGCTTCAGAAACCCTGGACCCCCCTTCTCCTGCTCACGTCCAGCTGGCCACACCTCGAGATGCGTAATAGCATCTCAGATTAAAGCCACCCGGCCTTCCCCTGGTCTGCCCCTCCCACCGTCCTCATCTGAGAACATGGCACCCAGCTGTTGTCGAGCGCCAGGGTCAGTGGTGAACCTTCCATGTCCCCTGTCAGAGCATGCCAAAGACACACATCCTGAACCCACCTTCCTGCCCTTCCTCCTCTGCTGCCACCCCCACTCCAGGTCAACGCTCTCAGCCATCCCTGCCCCAGATGCTCTGAGGCCAGACAGATCCACGAGCAATGCTGGTTAGACTGGAGGTCTATAAGGAACTTTCTTTAGGCACGCAGACGCTGGGACACGGCTGAGCCTTCTCCAGTCTCTGCTGCTTGACGGTCCCACCAAGAAGGCCTTATCCTACCTCCTCCCTCCCCTAAGTGGTGCCTCCTCCCTCCCCCATGTATAGGTCCCTTGTTTGTCCTCTGCTCACGCCATCAGAGAGCCCCGAGCAGCCTTCCTTTCATCCGCGCTCCCCTCCCCACTCTAAGCCAGGATCCCCCTCATCCTCTCTCCCTGTAGCTTGTCATAACATTTGTGTGGTTTTTTTTTTCTTTTCCATGTCCTTCACTACGAAACTACAAGTTCCCATGGGTCCAGACTTGCGCCTGTCTCCTTCCAGCTGGCCCTCCTGGACCCAACACGGTGCCTACGACACAGTGGGTCTTCAGTAATTAGGCATCAGCTGGAGGCTTGAATTCTAGGCATTCTACGAAGCTTTTACAAGCTCATAACTCTGCTATTACAAGATTCTAAACAGCCTCCTTCCAGGCAACCCAGGGCACCCGCCTCCAATGCCACCTTATAAGGAGCCTCCAGGGGAGCCAAGCCCCAATATGGCTGGCTCTCTAGCCCTGGAGCCAGCGGGCGGTGCTCTAGAGAGCCGGAGGGACCTGTGGGGGTAGGGAGGTCCCTTCTTCTACCTTCTTCAACAGCTCTTGGGCCTTTCAGAAGCATCCCTGCTGGAGATGTCCAACCTGGAAGGTACACAGACAGTCTTCCACTCTCAAGTGGGATTCGGTCACCAGGACCTGTGTCCTGAAGGGGTCAGCCAATGCTTTCCTGTCCCCATCTCTTGAGCCCCAGGGCTGTTCAAGCAGGTCTAGACAAGACTGGTAGCAACAGGTCCCAGCATTCCAGAGGGGCCTGGGACAGCAGTGAAAACGTTAACCCCTTGGCAGCCACCCTATCAGAGCAGCAGAATTCTGCAGATACGCCCCACCCTTCTGAGCACACACACACCCTTCCCTCACCCAGACACCCGCCAACACCCACGCACACATGCACACAAGGTCCCCATTCCCACAGTGACCCTGGCACCCCTCACCAGTGAGGCAAAGGCAACAGCTAGGCGCAGTACATTCCAAAAAGTTTCCTTCTCCCTGGAGCCTCCCAGGCCAGGCAGAGGGAGGGACGGGGCAAACTCAGGGCAGCGGAGACCCCATGGTTTCCAGTAAGGCCTCCATGTTCCCCACCTGCTCTCCTTCCCAGCTCAGACCAAGGATAGGCTACCCATGACCCCTTCCTCCTGCTGCTAAGAACAGGGGTTTAAGGGTGGGGAGAGGGCACATTCCAGGGAAGGCCCTGCGGCAGGCCACTGGCTGGTGGCCAGCTCAGTCATCCCTGACCCTCATCCCACCCAGGACAGCGGATGCTGCATCAGAGGTTTCCTTCCTGGCGTCCCCTTCTCGGAGTCTCCCGTGACAGCAGGACAAGCTGGGAGGGAAGCCAGCCCAAACCAGGAGGGGTGGAGGGAAAAGTCCTGGCTTAGGTGTGGCACCCAGCCAGACCACCATGGCTGACCACTCCTAGGCTTGTGACTAGAATTCCATTATATGAGATGGTGTGGTCAGTTTGAAAGTTTCCATACCACGGACGTGGACACTGAGGCCACACCACAAAAAGGACATCCTCGGGAATGGGCGACAGGGTTTGGCACCCGGCCTGCTGGCCACGTGGTACTAAAAGTGAGGCCACCCCAGTCTCTCATACTCACCACCGATTGCAGTTGTCCCAGTAGGTTCCGAAGACCGGGTAGATGCGGCCCCCATGCATGCATCCTACAGGAGGGAGAGAAGTCCAGCTGAGATGACCGGGTCCTCAAGGCCAGGTTGCCCAACACCTGCCCAGCTCATCTTAATCATACGCCAATCCCAGCTCTCACTGACTCTAAGGACAAACTGTATCTTGGGATCTCTGCACACCCCCACACCAACTGCCATATTGGAGCAGTTCAGGAACTCCGGTTTGGACCCAATGTTTCACCTGGATGCCAGCCATGGCATTCCTGGTACCCTTTGTCACTCAAATGAGTTGGAACTTGCAGTTGGGGCATGGAAGGAGCTTGAGGAAAGAAACTGAAGCCCAGGGAAGGCAAGCAACTCCCTTAAGATAGCACAGCATTTTGCTACAGCAACTCAGACGTGGCTTCTCCTTAGCCGGAACCCCCCACCCCCTGCAGGCTGTGGGAAGGACTTTCCTGATTCTCCTCTTGGAGCAGGGTGGTGCAGGGAAAGATCAGGTTCAGGGGAAGCACACGTGCAGGCGAGGGCAGGAGCAGATTTAGTCACCCAATAGCATGGCCAATCTCAGAGGAGCAGAATCCTAACTAAGGTAAAAATCGCCTGGCTGAGACAACCTGGCCGCCCCTGTGTGCTCTATCAGCCCCAGGGTGAGTCAGCAGGCAGGGCAGCCGCCTTCCCTGTACTGACTAGGAGATAGGGCTCAAGCCTGCCTGCCCTGCCTGCCCTAGGGCCACCTCAGTCCTAACAGGATCTTCTCTTTCAGAGTTGCTTGAGCCAAGTAAGACCACAGGAGGGACTTCTAAAGGGGCAGGAAATAAATAGGGTGAGGATTTTTATTCCTACATTTTTCAAAGCCGGGAAATGTCCATTATCAGCCTTGTTCCTGAGCTTGCTGAGACTGCAGCTGACAAGGTGTCCACCCTCTTGGCTACCCGAGTGCCCACCTTGGACGGGAGGGAAGGGGGGTGGCACCCCGAGGCAGAAGTCCCAGAAGTCAGGGCAGCAGTCTGAGACGGTGCGGTTGCAGAAGAGGTCACAGTAACAGGTGGCTCCCAGGTAGGGCAAGGCACACTCGTCAGCTCGGCCACGACAGCACAAGTCCCGCTCTTGGCAGTACCGGCCACCAGCGTCCCGGATGCCCCGCAGGTGCAGTCCTGGCGCCAACTCCCTGCGCCAGCGGCTCCGTCTGGCTTCCAGGGCAGCCTGGCCAGCCAGCAGCAGCAACAGCAGCCCCAGCCGACATCCCCACATGGTGCCTCCTGGCCGGGATAAGGACAGAGGTCAGGGGACAGAGGTGTTGGGTTCTGGAGACTCCCTTACACACGTCAAGAGTGGGTCTCCCTACACGTGTCCTGGAACCTTCCCAGGAGGCTCAGCGAAGCGAAACGTCAGAACTTGATTCCCGAGTCCCGGGGAAAAACTCAGTACTGGGCGTCAATCTGCTCATGGGGACAGGGGACATGTGAGAAATGGGCCCCCTCCCTGACCCACCTAGGGACTGTCAAGGGCAAAGAAATGGAAACTGTGACGTTCCCAATACCCATTCTTTTCCCCTGTCCTTGGTCCCTCTACCCCTCTAACGTATTTGACTTCGATTCTTGGCTCTGTGTCTTCCTAGCCCCCCTCCAGCCACCTCCTGATGTGTCCTGTCATATCTTGGATCCTCTGCGCCCCTCTGACCCTCTCTTTTGTGCCTCCCCAACCTGAGTCCTGCTCACGCTGCGTGCCCCCTCCTCCCTGTTCCTTCTCTCTATGCCCTCTGCCCTCTGAACAGGGAGAGTCCCTACCTGGTAAGGGGTGTGGGCTGGACCCAGGCTGCCCTGCGCGCCTCCGCCTCCAAGCTCGAGACTGCCAGACCGAGTCAAGTGAGGAGCGCAGGGCGGGACGCTTTTTGTACCGCCCTGCCCGCAGCACCCGCCCCAAGCAGGGACTGCGGGAGGGCGGGGCCGCTGGTCGGCACCTGAAGTAGCCCGTAGCTCCCGACTAGGGTCTGGAAGGGAGGGCTGGTTAAGGACCGTGAGCACCTGTTGGTCTTCCCGGGGGGGGGGGTGTCTCTTGTCAGGGGAAGACTTTCCTTAAGGAGCAGGACTGCAACTCAGGAGAGAAAGGATTGTGGGCTGATACTGGGAAGGACTTTCCAGCCCATTTTAGGAGGCAGACAAGGTGTGCGAAGGGGAGCTAAGAAGCTACTGAGATCAGAGTCTAGGATTTGATAGGGACTGAGAGCTAGGGGCAAAATTCTCTAAGCCAACCCCCAGGCCCTTCCCGAGGAAAAATAGCCGCGCACATCCTTGTCCCAGTGACCCTGGGCTGGGGGCCACTCTGAGCCACGACAGCTCCCAGGAATGACAGGAATTTCCAGTGGATGATTCTGGAAACTGCCTAGGTTCAGGGCACTCCGAGCAGCTCCTCCCCAGGAGGTGGTGCGCCGCGGAGGCTGAGTGTACCCAGCCACCCCTTGTGGGGTCTACCCTCCCCAGTGTGGTGGGCACCTTGCCCAGCACCGCCTCCTCCGCCAGGCCCAAGGGCATCCTTCTTGGCACGGGGCGCCTTGAAGGGCCCCACATCAAGAGCCCTGGCAGCTGGGGCCCCCTGCAGAGCCCCCTTCCGTTTCTGGCCTAACCTTTGCCTTGCCCTCACACAATGGGGCTTCTGTCCCTTGAGGCCTTCCGGCTGTCACTTTGTGCCTCCCCATTGTGCAAGCTCCCTCTTCCAACAGGTTGGGCCCAGGGCCAGAGGACTCACTCGGTGGAGGAAGGACACCACACCTGGACAGTTGTCCCATCCTGCTCCGGGGCAAGCAGCAGTATCAAGATTCCCTTAGTGCTCCCGGGCAACTCTGTCCCCTCCCCTCAGCTGTCACCTCTGCGGAGGGTGAGAGAGCAGCACAAGGGGGTACTTGTGGCTGAATCACCCCCTGCTGCGGGGACATTGGTGCTGTGCCCTGATGTCTAGGGTACAGAAACACCCAACGCATGGACAGGACCTGAGAGGACAAAGCCTAAAAGATGAACCGAGGCTCAAGAGAATGGACTCGGGCTGGGATGTAGCTTCCTTGGGAAGAGTGCTCATTCAGCTTGCAGGAAGGCCCGGGTTCAAGCCCAGCAGCATATAAAAAGCACGAGGCTGGTGGGATGGCTCAGTGGGTAAAGGTGCTTGCCACCAAGTCTGATAGCCTGAGTTCAGCCCCCGGAATCTAGGCAGTGGAAGGAGATTCCACAAAGTTGCCGTCATACTTCTAATGCATAGAGACTGCCCACGCGAGCATGCATGGCAGCAAGGCTGTGTACGCATGCTTGTGCATGTTTGTGTGCCTGCACACACACACACACTAAATACTTGTTCTGTGGCACATGTCTGTATTCCCAGCACTCAGGAGGTGAGGCAGAAGGATCAGAAGTTCAGGTTTGTAGCCAGTTCAAGGCCACTCTGGAGATGGGGGCTGGAGGCACAAGCGAGCACAGACTTATCCAAGGTCACATAGCCGGAACACAGGCTCCCTAGTGCTCTGCCAACACTCTCTCCCCAGGCATCCTTAGTCACCATGACAGGTCTCAACACCCTGCTGGGTGGGAAGCCCCCTTTCCTGTTTGCTCTCCATCCATCTTACTGCAAGGCAGGTTCCGCAGAACCAGCGGACATCATGTCCCCTGGGAGGAGACTAGCTTCACCTGAACCCAGGCCTGGGTACCTACTTTCATGGGTCAGTCTCACAGTTCTGAGACTGGGAGCCACAGCATTGGGTCTATCTTTGCCCAAGAGTACCCCTTCCCTGTAAACTGCTGTATGACTGTGACGTGTGTGTGTGTGTGTGTGTGTGTGTGTGTGTGTGTGTGTGTGCGTGTCCCCTGCTGTATTCCTGTGTACCTGGATCTTTTGACTCTCTGCCAGTTCTTGTCTATCTGGGTCTACCAATTTACCTGCTTGCCTGCTATGCTCCTGTGTACTTGTGTCCCATAGCTGTGTGGACAGTGTGTGGCCCTGTGTCTATCCTGGGTCTGTCTGTCCGTGTGCCCAGTGTAAGCTGCTGCTGCTTAAGTGTGGTTGAAAGCCCCTTTGCTTGTGAACACCTGTCTGCTAGTGCCTGTGGATTAGCTGGGTCTGTCTGGAGTTTGGCTGTTTGGCTGTCTGTGTCCGTCTGTGCACAGGAGACAGGAACTTGGAGCAGGGAGGAGAGCAGACCGGATCTCCCCTCCACCCCTCACCCCTGTCATCACAGAGTTTGGCTCTGAGCCCACCTCAGTGGAATCTCATGACTCACTAGATTCCTTGGCTAAGAAGCAGAGGAAAAGGGCAGAGCCTGGGGGTGCCAGACACCCCACTTTCCTTTTCCAAGGAACCATCCACCCTCCTGACTCACTCTCTAAGTTTTGCTCAGAATGGAACCTTGTCCTAGAGACTGGGATAGGGCAGCGTGCAAGGGACACCAGCAAGGTCCCTTCTGTTGCCCTCTGGTCTTCCCAGGAGGCAGAGGGCCTGAGATTCTGTAGTGACTCTGTTCTCCTGCTCATGGGACCCTAAGTAGGCTGTCCCTCTCTGGGTCCTGGTTTTCTACCTATTACCACAACTTTCCAGAAGTTTTCTTGAACTTGCTTTTTTCTGCAGGAGAGGGGAAGCCACAGAGTGACAACATGTCTAAGGACCCACAGCAGAGGCCTGGCCTCCTTTGGTTTCCATAGAGACACCAAACTTCTCCCTACTGCTCCTGGAGTCCAGGGCCTATTCTCTAGAAGTTGAGCTGGGCAGCCATGCCCCACCAGGTCTCTGGACTTGAGCAGCCCAGACAGCACTCCGGCCAAGGCTAAGTAGGTTTCTCTACGCCCCTTGGTTACCTGGACAAGTCCAGGGCTTCAAGCAATGATGTTGGAGACCGAGTCATAGATCTGAGCCAGGTGCAGTGTCACAGAGTGCTGGCGTCTACTGTGGTGTGCTGAGCTTTCCTGAGGTGTGCTAATTGTCACAGCACACGGCTGTGTTTCTAATGCTCACCTGGAGTTCAGCTGGTAGAGTACTTGCCTCGTGAGCACAAAGTCCTGGGCTGGACTCCTAGCACTGTATAAACTGGTGGGTGGCACCTGCCATCAGGGTTTGGGATGGGGAGGTAGAGGATTGAGAGGTAGAGGAGGGAGGTTTAGGAATTCAAGATTGTCCTGAGCTACATAGTAAGTTTAGGGACAGCCTGGGCTACTTGAGACCATTTCAGAAGAAAAAAAAATATTCCTCAAGGCCTAGTGGCACACAGTAAGTGTAGTGGGACATGACAGTCCTGGGGATGACATACTGACCCAGAGGGACCACATTGTATCATGCCATGTCATACTAATTTTGGTGGCTGGCTTTTGTGTCAACTTGACATAAGCTAGAGTCATCCAAGAGAAGCCCAAAGCGAGAAAATGCCTCCGTAAGATCAGGCTGTAGGCAAGCGTGTAGAGCATTTTCTTAATTAGTGATTGATGGGGAGGGGCCGGCCCATTGTGGGTGGGGCCACCCCTTGGCTGGTGATCCTGGGCTGTATAAGAAATCAGGCTGAGCAAGCCATGGAGGAGCAAGCCAGTAAGCAGCACTCTTCCACGGCCTCTGGATCAGCTCCTGCCACCAGGCTCCTGCTACTGAGTTCCTGTCCTAACTGCCTTCTATGACAGTGACTGGGAAGCATAAGTGGAACAAACCGTTTCCTCCACAAGTTGCTTTTGGTCATGGTGTTTCATCACAGCAATAGAAACCATAGCTAAGAACACTTGCGTCAGGTTTTTTTTTTTTTTTTTGGTTTTTTCGAGACAGGGTTTCTCTGTGGCTTTGGAGCCTGTCCTGGACCTAGCTCTGTCGACCAGGCTGGTCTCGAACTCACAGAGATCCACCTGCCTCTGCCTCCCGAGTGCTGGGATTAAAGGCGTGGCCACCATCGCCCGGCTCAGGTTTTTTATATTATTATTATTCATTCAACGAGTATTTGTTGAACTCCAACTGTATATCAGGTTCTGCAGCAGGTAGGGAACATTGAGGATTGAGGTGCACAAACACAGGTCCCACTGTGAAATCCTGAAGGGGATGGGCAGATAGACACAGAGACAGTCAATAAGCAGGCCAGATGTCGCAAACA
Source organism: Microtus ochrogaster (assembly GCF_000317375.1). Taxonomy (NCBI): domain Eukaryota; kingdom Metazoa; phylum Chordata; class Mammalia; order Rodentia; family Cricetidae; genus Microtus; species Microtus ochrogaster. Next base: position 54,453,415 of record NC_022016.1, on the reverse strand, counting down.
CCAAGCAATGTGAAGCTCTGCATAAACCCTGGGGACCTGGAGTCAAACAGATCACTGTGATCTCAGAGGTCAGGCAGTGTCTGAGCTGACGTCTGCAGGAGGAGACTCTGGACACAGGCCTCGGGTGGGGACAGGTATTCCAGGATACCTGATGCTCAGGAGCAAAAGCCCGGAGGCTGCCCGCAGCTGAGTGTGCTGAAGCAGGAGGGCCACCATGGGCTGGGACAGATGAGCTGTGATGAGCCTGGCTGTGGAAAGGAGCTGGCATTGTCTGCTGTAACTGAGGAGACTTGAGTCTGAGCAAAGCCCAAGGTGATTGACGGCACACACCTGCAATCCTAGCACTGAGGAGGTAGAGGCAGGAGATTGACGGCACACACCTGCAATCCTAGCACTCGGGAGGTAGAGGCAGGAGGAATGACCCGGGCTACCTAGGGAGAACCCACCAACTAATATTAATTAATTAGTCTGGTTTAAACACATAGAGGTTCTCGCTGATGTTCAGTAGAGAACACACTGTCACGGGCCAAGCATAGATTCTAAAAGACAGCGTGGGAGGCAGTGGGGGAGCCCAGGCTCCTGGTGCTGAGGCTGGAATGAGCCAGTGGTAGCGGCAATCAGAAGTGGAGCCTGTTTGTGGCATATCGTGGAGATGAAATTGACCAGACTTGCTGCAGAGCGGGATGCCAGGGACTAGAGAGAGTGGAAACCAGGCCTGGCTGCCAAAGCCCTGCTCTCCTGCCTACTGAAGGGCGGAGCCCCCTTGAATCTGAGTGGGCTCATGATAGCCTCTAGGAAGGGAGCCAGGATGACCTGTGGGGACTCATAGCCAGGATCAGAAGGGAGAAAGCAACCCCAAGCCTTGGGTTCTCCCATAGAAGGGGCTGGCAGAGAAGCCTGCTACCCAGGGGTCCCAGCTATTTGTGAGGCTGAGGCAGGAGGAAAGAAGATTTGAACCCAGAGTTCAAGCAGGTTCAACATAGTGTGATAGCATCTCAGAACCTCTGTCCGGGAGGAGGGAGTGACCAGTGAGGTGTAGGAAACCCATATGTGTGGGTGTAGGGGGAGGGGGCATGCAGTCTGTTTATGGGAGGCCCTGGGTGCAGTTCCAGCACTGAGAAAGGAGAGAGATGAGTTGTGACCTGAAGCCAGATGGCCCTGGATTAGCGAACAAGGAAGTTGGAGCAAGTTGGCTGGGACAGACTTACTGAGGCAGGGTGTGTGTGTGTGTGTGTGACTAGGAGGGTACACCATCCCAGTGGATAGTAGGGCCAGTGACTTGGAGACCAGGAGCAGAGGCAATTTGTTGGCAAATTTTTATTGGACAGGAGCCAGAGAATTAGCACTGAATGGAAGGGCCTAGCAGGTCAAGCGAGGGTTTTGTCCAAATATGGGAGCTATAAAACCAAAACTGTGCTCCCATGCCTGTGATCCCAGCACTGGGGAGGTGGAAGTGGGAAGATCAAACTCTCAAGATCATCCTCAGCAGTAGATCACAAGTTCAGGGCCAACCTAGGCTCCATGAGACCTTGTCTCAAAATGAAATAAAATAAAACCATGTTCTGTGCTAATGGAGAAGGCCTAGAAGAAGGAATTGGAGAACGGAAGAAGGGTTTACCAAGAAGGGAAGAGTGAGTGTGTGTGCGTGTCTGTGTGTGTGTGTGTGTGTCTGTGTGTGTGTGTGGTGGGGATGGTGATAATTGGGAATCAAGCCCAGGGCCTCTTGCATGCTGGGACTCTGGCCACTCAGGATGAGTGGCTGAAGCCGTTGACCGTGGCTTTGAAGCGAAGTGACCCCAGTCTGTTGATAGCTAGCTATTCCACAGCATGCTATTCATCCTTCTCCCCAGGCACCAAGGATGCATCTCTCTCTCTCTCTCTCTCTCTCTCTCTCTCTCTCTCTCTCTCTCTCTCTCACATCGTTAACGCTGTTGGTAGATGAGAAAGTCAAACCTGAGAAAGACTTTTGAACTTGCCCAAGGCCACCCATAGGTCCAGGACAAAGAAGGGGCTGGGGTCCGTGCCCCAGGAACCCCAACCACACGGCCTCCGCAGCAGCCAATCTTCAAAGGATTAGACCGGCTCTCATGCTGAGGATTGGGTTGCCACTTGTGGGCAGAAGCCAGGAGATGCAGAGAGAGGAAAGACAGCCTTTTCTCTCTATCATAGGTCTGTGCCAGGAGTGTTAGAAACCCACTGAGCCCTTAGGGCCTCTGAGTGCTGTGCAAAGACACCATGTCCCCACCTTCAGTCACATCTAGACTGTTAGTTCTTCAGACCCTATGCCAGGAATTCTGGGATACTTGAAGGTGATGGCCCCCTCTCTTTTTCTTTGGTGGTAGCAGAGGTTGAACACAGGGTCGGTCTCCTGCATGCTAGATAAGTGCTCTCCACCAAGATGTACCTCTAGCCCTTTTTACTCCTTATACCGAGGCACAGCCTCACTAAGGTGCCTCGAACTAATGCTATAGCCAGAGCCAGCCTTGAACTTGTGATTCTCTTGTCTCGGCCTCCCAAGTATCCAGACTTATCAACAACTCAACTTGGTCCTACTCCTCCTTCTCTAATTATCCACTGCCCTCAGCTGGACTCGCTTTCGCTGCAGCACAAAGTCCAGCATCAGCAGCCTCATCCTTGCAGGCAAATCTCGGGGCTGATGCTTTCCAATGCCTGTTTACAGGAGCCCGTGGCTGAGGCTCCTTGGAGTTGGCACTATTCCAATGCCTGTTTACAGGAGCAGTTCCACATCTCACTTACATTTCCGGGAAATCTCCGTTGTCCCAGCCAGAAAGATCAACAAACATATGAGTCCCGATAAGTGTAAGGGCTCTTCCCGGGCCGAGGATGTGGGTTACACTTTCCCTTTTATCCCTAATCACAACCCATAAGCCCCCAGTGGCAGGGTGCGCTCCCTGAAGCATCTCTTTTCTTCTCTTTGGAGAAAACATCGCATGTGACCTGAAGGATTGAGGGCTCTCAGAAGGACACATCTCATCCTATCCCCTGACCTTATAGAATGTGACCTGAGTTGGGGAAAAGCCCTTGCAAGCTGGGTGTGGTGGTGCACACTTGGTAATTCTAGCCCTAGGGAGGTGGAGGCAGGGGAATCAGGAGTTCAAGCCTGGGGCTGCATGAAACCCTGTCTCAGAAAAGAGAAAAGAAAGAAAGGAGGGGAGAAAGGAAGAAGGCCCTACAGTTTTGTCATCTTAAATAGCCAAGCTGGTGGAATTTTAACAAGCCTGGGAAACTAACACAGCGGTTCCCACTTCAGAGATGGACGAGACCTTAGATCTTGTGTGTCAATTGAGATGTGCCAAAATCAAGGCCAAGTAAAGAACAGACCAGCACAAAGCAGCCCACTGGAAATAAACTGGTTCAGACACATCGAATCATCCCAAGGCCAGATGTTGAAGCCTGCACTCTGCACTCAGAAGGCTGAGGCAGGAGACCTTGAGTTAGTGGCCAATCTGCACAGCAGACTCTCAAGAGAAAAAGCACCTTGAAGCGGGGGTCCATGTACTCACTTACTCTGCAGTGACAGAGTATCATACAGATACTCCGGAGCCAGAGGAAGTCCTGTGCCTCAGTTTCTCCATGTGTAAATTCAGCGTCACCTTACTGAAAGGCTGTTACAGGAGCATATGGACTTTTAGCTTTAAGACGCGGTTGGCAATACTGACTTAGCACAAATGTAAAACAAGTGTCTACTGTTAGTACACTTATTCAAAGCGAAATAGCCAGGACCTCAGAAAAGTCCAACAGACTCCAGAGTGCTCCTGCTGAGCCCACCAGAGAAACAGCAGAAACTAGTATAGTCAGTGCTAACCTCCTGCGTCAACGCCCACTAAAACCAGATTACACCAGTCAAAACAGGATTAGAGCAGTCAGTCTGGGATCCTCGCATGCTGCTCACACCCACGCAGATCTCCCTGTGCTCTGTGCACATCAGCTTTCTGAACAGCCAGCAGCTCTGGCTCCCAGGGGTGGGCAGTGATGCCCAGGCGAAGAGGGGCGGAAGCTGCTTCGGAAGGTAGGCAGACAGACCCAGCAGTGTGATTGCTGCTAAGAGAAACACTCAGATTCCAATGTCTGCTCAAAGCTCCCATATCTGAACCCGACTTGACACAGCTAAACAAGAGACACGGGGTATGTGGGCCAGGATCCTGAGAGCTGGCTCAGCAGTGGAAGGTGCTTGTTCTCTAGCCTGACAGCCAGAGTTTGATCCCCGATTCCTGCAAGTTGTCCTCTGACCTCCACGTATGCGCTGTGGCACATGTGTGCTCCCCAACCCCCCCCACACACACACACTAACACACAGGATAAACAAGTAAATGTAAAAACCAAAAATAAAAGGAGCATAGTAGAGCCTGGGAACATCCGTGTTTCATGGAACTCGCAGGCACTGTGCAGAGGGGGACAGCCTCAAGTTCAGGAACTGAGTGGCAGTGGTGGCAGGCGGCAGGAGACAGTGGCAATGGTGGCAGGTGGTGGTGGAGCGGTGACAACGGTGGCAGGCTGTGGGCGGCGGCAGCTGAGAGGTTGAGGCTGAAGGTATTATACTCTTACAGACTTACTGACCAAAACAGTATAGAGACCTAGCCACCCCAGCAGTTCACGACTCTCCTACAAACCCCCATTGACACAATAACTCATGTTACTCTCTGCCTCCCGGTGAGGCAGCCGGTGTGGAGGGGCCTGGCCAGGTAGCAGCCACCTTTCTGTGGCTGCCATCAGACCCTGATAAAGTAGTGAGAGTTTCTAAATCCCCACATGGCTTCTTAGACATGGATGTGTCTGAGCAGAGAGACATATCGCCCAAAGTCTGGCTGCACATCTGAGCCCTCAGTACTGGCCTGTCTGTGTTACTGCTGTGCCTCAGTGGGACTGAGCAACTTGTCTCCCCTCTACCATCAATGCCTCACAAACCCAGATCTGAAGTGAAGCAGCTCCTCTGCCCTCATGGCTTAGAGAGCATGGACATCCAAGGGTTCATTAAGCTCAACTCTTGACTGCAATTGCAGGGGCTGGGAGGACAGGACCATGCTGAGCATCTCCCAGGGACACCGCAGCAGACTGAGCATTGCACACAGATGATCTCATTTCTCCCTCAATTCCTGCTGAGATCTTAGGTATGATCCTCCCCATTTCACAGACAGGAATGCTGAGTTCTAGACAGAAGACCTGTTCAGACACAGCTATTTGAGAAACAGGCTTTATCTCTGGAGCCTCTGGAGCAGAATGCAGGGGGGGGGGGGATGGAAGGGGACAGAGGTCAAGGGCTGGGTGCAGGAGCCCAGAATCAGCTTGCACATGAAAGGGTGGGAGCAATATGAGCCCAGGAAGGAACCGAAGGGAAACTCCCCACTGCTTCCTTGCACAGTGACTTTCAATTTTCCACCTGTGAGTGGGGGTTATTGTTCAAAAAGTATCTGTAAATGGGGCATGGAAACTCAGGCCTCCAATCCTAGTGCATGGATGGCTGAGATGGGAAGGGGTTCCTTGTTTTCAAGGCCAGTCTAAGCTACAGAATATCTCTC
>NC_022016.1:54441667-54447738 GCF_000317375.1 Microtus ochrogaster | reverse complement strand
AGTACCATCTAAGAGCCAGATTTGAAGGTCCATGTCTGTAACCCCAGTGGTGCTGCATGGGGCAGAGATAGGTAGGGCTTAGGGAAGGCAGCTTGCTGGCCAGCCAGTCTTCTGAAAAGGCAAACTCTGGGTTCAGTGAGAGACCCTGTCTCAAAAAATAAGAAACAGCTGAGGAAGGAATCAGCCTTTGGCCTCCACACTCACCTCTGAAGGGAAGCACCTGGACACAGGCAAACACATCACACAGAACAAAGAAAGCAAAACAAAAGCAGAGTGGTACATGCCTATAACCACCCCACACTGGAGTCTGAGGCAAGGGATCTAGGAGTTCAAGTCCAGCCTTGGCTACCTAAGGAGCTTGAGACCCTGGCTCAACAACAACAACAACAACAAACTCAAAGCAAAAGTGTAACAGGCATGCAGTGAACGTCTCCTTCTGCCTCTGGCTCACTTGCCTTCTTCTGACTCTTCGTCCCCACCTCCTGCTGGTCACCTCTTGTTAGCATTCCTGTGCTCTTTCAGCGTTTGTTTATGTACCCTCAAAAGTGACTGTTGTGCTCATTGGTCTAGGGGTATGCTTCTCGCTTTGGGTGCCTGCTTGCTTCTAGCACCCGTTTCCATTGAAAAGCTAGCAAGTAGCACCAAGCCGTACCGCATCTCGCTAGCAACACATCTGAGATTGTCATCAGCGAACCAGGGCTCCCTGGTTCCCTAACACCATTTCATAACCCCCTGCTATACACGCTGAATTAATTCGTAGCTACCTCCCCAAGGGTGGGCATTTGAGTTGTTCCCATTAGTCTGGTGGTGTGCTGGAACCCACAGCCCAGCACTTGCTTCCCACGCTTTGCCCCAGAGCGGAGGGTGATTTTTATGCGGCTGGTGTTTGGAGAAGGGCTCTGGAGGGGTAGCCGGCTCTGGCCTCAAGCTCACAGCAGTCCTCACTTCAGCGCTCTGTGCGCTGGGACTATATAGACGTGAGTCACCACATCTGACTCATTTGTTAATTTTAGAATCATAAGCAGTGCTACAACAAACCATTGTGCTCACACTGCTTCATACGCGAACAAGAATATTGTCGGGATAAATCCCCCAGCTGGACCAGAGGCGCTGTATTGGTTTTCTATTGCTGCATAAATCCCCGCCCCCATGCAGCACTTTAAGATAACCCTCAGAGTTTGGTACTTTTCCTGTACTGAAAAACCTTGTCATGTGACTGGTCTGAGCAACACCAAGGGGCGTGCAAGGCTTAGTTCTCGTTTGGGGGCCCTGGAGGGCAGCAGCTCCCAACTCATTTCTGTGGCACATCCTGGAAGCACAGACCTGGGGTTCCTGATGTCGTCGTGGCTACCAGCCTGGAACTCCCCGAGTCCTCACTCCCTTCAAAGACAAGTTGGAATCATCACAATGGCTCCTTCTCATCCTTCATATCAGTGGCTTCTGCTGTGAAAACTTGAGGCTTCCAAGGGGCTCCCCTGACCTGTCTCTATCCCCCTCAGATCCTCTCCCATCTCAACATCAACTGGCTTGAGACCTCACCTGCTCTGTCTTCGAGATGCCTTTGGTTGTTTAATGGGATCTAATCGCTGAATTCAATTTCATATTCCCGTGTCCGAGGCACATCCAAGTGCAGGAGTCATGTGGAGATGAAGGCCAAAGAGCATCACCTCAGGATTCGGCCTCCCATACCCTAAATCTTTGAGATTTTTGCTAGAGATTGCGATCTTGTCCCGCATAAGGGCTTATGAAGGCATTCCTGTCCCCTAGCTGGGATGTGCACGCCTGCCTGCACATTCTTCAGCAGAGAATGCTACTTAAGAATGCTCTCAAACTTGGGATTTCTGCAAGTCTGATAGGAGAAAAATGGAATGTAAATGTATTTTAAATTTGTGATTATCTTACGCATAAAGGTGAGTCTTCAAGAGCATGAAAGCGATTTCCATTTCTTTATGGCTTTCTAATGTTTAAATTTTAAAAGTTTATTTGTGGGGGAGATATTGGAGTGCAAGGTGTACTCAGAAGCCAGAGGAGGAGGCAGAAAGAGACTTATTCCTTCGAGGCAGGGTCTCTCCTTAATCCTGGAGCTCATAGTTTTGGGCTAGGCACACAGCCAACAAGCTGCAGTAAATTCCATAGCATGGAGGTTACAAACGTACTCCAGACCATGAAATCCTGGCCTGAGAATGTCTGAGTCCAGAGACCTTCAGAGACCCAGATCTGGGCTAATTTATTCATTACATATGGAGAAATCAAGTCTCCAAGAGGTTACTACTAGGGAGAGGGGAAGAAAAGACTAGACCTGGGCTGGGCAGTGGTGGTTCATGCCTTTAGTCCCGGCACTCCAGAGACAGAGGCAGGTGGATCTCTGTGAATTTGAAGCTAGCCTGGTCTACAAAATGAGTACCAGGCAGAGCTGTTACACAGAGAAACCTTGTCTCACAAAGAAAGAAAGGAAGAAAGAGAGAGAGAGAGAGAGAGAGAGAGAGAGAGAGAGAGAGAGGAGGAAAAGAAAGAAAAAAAAAAGAAAAAAAGAAAAGGCTAGACCTGGCATAAGCCAGCCCTGAGTTTACTGCATGGGTGTGGGATCCAAGCTCAGGTCCTCATAGCTGCAAGCACCTGCTCTCTCAGCTACTGAGCCGCTTCTCCACCCTAATGTTTAGGTTTAATGCTTTCTTTTGTTTGTTTGTTTGTTGCTGCTTTTACTTTTTTTTTTGTTTAAATTTTGTATGTACGAGTCCTTTGCCTGCATGTATATCCGTGTGCCATTTGCATGCCTGGTGTCTGTGGAAGCCAGAGAGGGCATTAGATTCCCTAGAACTGGAATGAAAGATTGTTGTGAACTGCCATGTGGGTACTGGGAACCAAACCCTGGTCCTTTGGAAGGGCACCCGGTGCTCTTAACTGCCAAGCCATCTCTCCAGCCCAAACCAAAGACACAGTTTTAGTTTGAAGCCTAGAACGACCTTTTTTTCTAACTACAAAATTAAATTACTTTTTCAGACTTATTTTATTTTGTGTATGTAAGTGTTTCGCCTGCATGAATGTAAGTATGGGTACCATATACATGCCTTGTGTCCAGAAGAGGGTGTCAGATCCCCTGGAGTTCTAAAGGGTTGTGAGCCACTACGTGAGTACTGGGAATCAAGCCTAGGTTCTCTGCAAGGGCAGCCAGCGCTCTGAATCACCGAGCCATCTCTGGTTTTTCCAAAGTTAATTTTAAAGGAAAGGAACCTCTGCTCTGTTTTGTTTGTTTTGTTTGTTTGTTTGTTTGTCCTTGTAGTGTTTTCATAATTCCATTGTCTGATTTTGATACAGGGTCTCATGTAGCCCAGGTTAGCTTGGAACTCACTGTGCAGCCCAGGATGCCCTTGAACTCCAGACCCTTGTGCTGCTGATTCTCCTGTCTCAGCCTCCCACATTCGGGGATTACACGCCCACATGCCTGGTGTTCCATGGGGAGACTGAACTCAGCCTAACTAGCTAGCTGGTTATACAGTCTTCCTGTGTAGCCCAGGCTAGCCTCAAAATTCAGACCCTCCTGCTTCTGCCTGCTGGGATTACAGGCCTGTAGTATTCCATTTTTTAGTCCAGTGGTTCCTGGAGCTTTCTGGAAAGTTTTCTCTTTATCTTCTCAGCAGCGTATATAAAGCTAGACCTCAAGAGGTATGGGCTTTGAGAAAGAACAGCTGCAGGAGGATCTCTCGGTGGTTCCGACCTCCATCAGGGCTGCTGCAAACCCAGCCCAACTCCAACTTCCTTCCTCACAAACTTACTGATCCTGGGCTGTCAGAATGGGGCAGAGTGGAGGGGAACGCTCCCCTGCCTGGGAAGTCCTCAGCCAGCGGGAAGAGGCCAACTCATGGCCAGGCTGAGAGGCACAGGGAGACCCGAGGGCAGAGGGCAGCTCTGAGGGGGCCGTTGGGAGGCTTCAGGGGAAATAAACTGAGTGTGGTGGCCCATGACTTTAATCCCAGCACTCGGGAGGCAGAGGCAAGATCTCTGTGTGTTCAAAACCAGCGTGGACCACAGAATGAGTTCCAGGCCAGCCAGGGGTACATAGTGAGACTCTGTCTTGAGGGGGGAAAAGGGGGGTGTCCTGATATGTTGATGCATGCCATTAATTCCAGCACTTGGGAGGCAGAAACAAGCAGACTTCTGTGAGTTTGAGGTCACCTGGTCTCTAGTGGAACCCTGTATCAAAAAATAAAAGAAAAGATGGAGAAGGCAAGCTCATCCCTATAGTATAGGGAGCAAAGACAGGCAAGTGTAAGAACCAATAGGAACTCAGCCTGAAAAGGGTCAGCAGACCCCAGATCCTCAATGGTGGGCACAGATCATGACTTACCACTGTGTTAGAGGAGGCATTTCCAGAGTTTGTCAAATGGAGTGAAATGGAGGGAAAACGAGGTTTTGAATCCTAATCTTAGGCCCACAGTGGGAAGCAAAGACCACTAAGCAAGCCCAGGCTGCAGAGTCATCGCACACCCTGGGCTCTTGCTGCACACCACTGCCATCTTGTGGGCGACAGGGAATTCTCCGTGGCTGGCTTTCTGTGTCGGTCTGGTGCGGAACTGAAGGTGGGGCCGTGTGGCTCACAAAGAATTCAAAAGCCAGGAAGGCCTAGTCTGAGAATTTCTGAACCTCGGGACCTTCAGAGACCCAGATTGGACCACCTTAATCATTATGTATGGAAAAATAAAGTCTCAAGAGGGCACTATGAGGGACTAGGAAAGAAACAGCTAGAGCCGGTGTAAGCCAGTTCGATGTGGCTGGTGTTTTGGGGTTTTTTTAGCATGTTTATTGGCTTTCTAAGTATGGATGCTTTCCTTGCATATGTGTGTGCGCTTTTGTGCCCGATGCCCGGGGATAGGGGTGGGTGTCAGAAGAGAATTATCTGGACCTGGAGTTAGAGACTGTTGTGAGCAGCCACGTGGGTGCTAGAAATTGGATCCAGGGCCCCAGAAGAGTAGCCAGCACTCTTGACATCTGAGCAGCTCTCCGGCCCTTCTGGTTTTGATTGGCTGAAAGACCTGGGCAGGTGACCTTACCTCTGGAACCAGTCTCCGTTTCTGTAGAGGCTGTTCTTCCAGCTAGAGTGCAAGTTAGAGCTAGCCTGGGCTACACGATATTCTTTGCCAACCCTGCCCTGTCCCCTCCTAAACGAGAAGACAGTTGAGCATGTCAAGGTTCTGGGCAGGCCAGGGCCAAGGAGTTCCAAGAACAGAAGCAAAGGGAGGCAGTGACCAACATACACTGAGCAGGAAGCTCTCTTTTATTAAGGTGTTTATTGGACATTTCCTGGTTCTGGGAGGTTGGGGCTGTTGTTTTGATGACTGCACAAGCAACAAGTCAGAGCACAAGGTGGTGCCTGGTGTGGTGGCACATGCCTGAACCCCAGCACTCAGGAGGCGGAGGCAGGTGGACTTCTGTGAGTTCTAGGACAGCATCAGAGCTACAGTGAGATCCTGTCTCAAAACAAAGTGTAATCACAAAGTCTGCAGGAAAATGGATAGACTTAGGATATATAATATTAAGTTATGTCACACACTCTCAGAAAGACAAAAACTGCATGTCCTCTCTTATATGTGGAATCTAGCCCATAATGTATGTATATATGTAGACAGATGTCCATGTGGGCATAGGATAACATGTAGGAAAAAGAGAAAAAGGTTGGATACTTAGGGGATGAGGAAGGGATGACCGACAAACACAGCTGACTTGTATAGCTTTGGGGCTGGTTAATTTTGGTATGTGATATTTTCTGATAATAATGGTTTAACGCATTGTTTATTTTTATTTTATTTTCTTTCTTTATTTTTTTGAGACAGTGAGTCCCAGAACTCACTCTGTAGTCCAGACTGGCCTTGAACTCACAGAGATCTGCCTGCAACTGCCTCCTAAATGCTGGGATTAAAAGCATGCACCACCACTACCCCACACAATGGTGTTTTTTGTTGTTGTTGTTGTTTTTGTTTTTTTTTCGAGACAGGGTTTCTCTGTAGCTCTGGTGCCTGTCCTGGAACTAGCTCTGTAGACCAGGCTGGCCTCGAACTCCCAGAGATCCGCCTGCC
>NC_022016.1:54435651-54440075 GCF_000317375.1 Microtus ochrogaster | reverse complement strand
CACCATGTCACAGTGAACCACACCATGTCACAGTAAGCCACCATGTCACAGTGAGTCACCATGTCACTGAACCACACTATGTCACAGTGAGCCACAGCATGTCACAGTGAGTGCTAAGATTAAAGGTGTGCACCACTATTGCCAGTCTTTGACTGTTAGTTTGAAGAGACCAAAACAAACTTCTAGAAATAAATGATAAAATAATTATAATAATGAAAAGTCAAAAAAAATCTTTAAAGTGGATGGAGCATAGCTTAAAAGAGAAAGGAAAGTCTGGAATGAGCATGGAATTGTATTTTAATCTCTACATGTGAGCACCCCCAACACACACACATACACGTGTAAAAACTTCCAGCCACGTATGGTGTCATACACCTTGAAGGATTGCTGTGAGTTTGAGACTAACCTGGTCTACATAGCAGGTTCTAGTCCATCCAGGGCTACACAGTGAGCCTTTGTCTCACACAGCAATAAGAACCTTCTAAAATAACACAAAGAAAGGGTACAAGACAGAGAGAATGTGCAAGAAACATGTGTTGTTGGCTTAACTGGAAGTGTGGGAAAGGGGGAGAAGTCAGTGGTAGAAAGCGCCCCCCACGCCCACCAGACATTAATTTCCTGATTCAAAGAGTCAGATTAATCCCACTAAGTATTTTATGTTGTTGTGATAGATGCACCACACCCATCGGGATTGCTGATGGGGAGGAAGGCTGCTCGCAGTGGGCCATGAGAAAACTCTGCCCTCTCTCCCTTTAAACATTCCTGCAGAGTCTGTTAATGAAGAAAAATGCACCTAGACACATCAAGGCGAAACCATGAAATACTAAACACAAAGCAAAAATCTTAAAAGTGTCAGGGAAACAAAAAACAGATTATCTCCAGAGACACAGAGATTTTGAACAGAGGGGTTAGCCACCTTGACTCAGTGGACAGAATCCAGATGCAGATTCTCAACCTGATGATTTACGAGCATGGGACTGCACTCGGTAGCTGTGGAGAAGGTCAGCAAACTCGGGCTAGAAACTGTCTGCACACACTGAGCTTATGTGCACAATTCGGCTCAACTAGAAAACAATAATGGAGTACTAAATACTTGTAAATTAAGCAATGAGCTGTTAAATAATGCATGACAAAGTCAGGAGAGAACTTCTAATTAAGATGGAATATGTGAAAACGAGGGGCTGTAACTAAGGCAGGCTCACAGGGTAGTGCAGGCTTTGCTGATATTACAAAAGAGAAAATTGAAAACGAAGTGGCAGCCCCAGCAATGGAGGGAGGTCAAGGCAAGCCTGGGCTATATGAGACTCTCTCAAAGGTTAAATAAAAAGGCTTCAAAAGGAGAAATAATGCACGGAGTAAGTGGAAAGAGGAAATACACTTTAATAGGAAAAAGCTGGACATGTTGGCTCACACCTGTAAACTCAACACTTGGAGGGTTGAGACAGGAGGCTTGCCATAAATTCCAGACCAGTCTGAGCTATGGAGTGAAATCCTATCTTTTTTGTTTGTTTGGTTTTGGTTTTTGAGACAGGGTTTCTCTGTGTAACAGTCCTGGCTGTCCTGAAACTTGCTTTGTAGACCAGGCTGGCCTCAAACTCCCTGAGATTCACTTGCTTCTGCCTCCCACGTGCTGGGATTAAAAGCATGTGCCACCACTGCCCGGTCTGAAATCCTGTCTTTAAAAAAACAATAAAATAAAGAATTAGTTAATTAACCAGTATAAAGTTTTAAAGTTCTTTAAATATAACTCATAATATAAATAAACCTCTAACAAGAATAAAAAGAGAAAACAATCAGGGGGCTGGAGTTGAGAGCACTTGCTGTTCTTGTAAAGGACCAGAGTTCAGTTCCCAGCACCTTCTTCTGGACTCCTTGGAAACCACCCATACATGTAACACACACACACACACACACACACACACACACACACACACACACACCACATAAGGAAATAGGATGAACTTATGCCATATGATGAAACAACTTAAATGAAATATAATCAACACAGGAAGAACAAAATACCCAAGTCAGCCTTTTATCCATCAAGGTCAACCCAGCTCAAATGACATTACTGGTATTCCAACACTGCAAGAAAAATACACCAATCTTATACAAACTCAGAATATTGAAGAAGGAGACTGTTTCTCAAGATAATCTAACCGTTATTTTCAGACCACAGGCCAATATCCTTCGTGCACGCAGTGTCAGAAATCTTTAGCAAAATGTTAGAAAAAGCGAGTTATTAATTCAGAAACAAGAAGAGAGAACAGGAGGAGATGGGGTTTGTCCCAGACATCTAAGACTGTGGACTAGGGAGAGGGCTCCATGGGTCTAAGTGCTTGCTGCTAAGCCTGACAACCTGAGCTAGAGCCCTGCGCTGACAGCTGAACTCAGCTTTCTCTGCCTCCCAGCTGAAGTCCAGTGGCTCCCCAGGGGTCCTCCAAGTCTTCCACACCAGATTGGAGCCGCTGAGGCATCTGATCTTTTTGGGCTGAACCTCTCCAGTGTGCAGACAGCCATTGTTACACCACCCATCCTGTGTCATGAAGTCAATCTATTAAATCCCTCCTAATATATATTCATTTTATTGGCTCTGTACCTCGAGAGAACACTAATATACTTGGGGACCACAAGCCCAGCTTCCAGCTGTGTGGGCCATCCCAGCTGACACCAGCCAGACCTGTGTGTTACGTCATCTCTGACCCATCGCCTGATTGACGCCCGCAGGTGATTACAGCCCATGTCATCAGTAGTACTGACCCAACTACCTAGTTCCTATTACAGGACAATGAAGCAACACTTGCCTTTATTTGGAGTGTTTTTGTGGGGGTTCCACGGGTTGTTTAAACTATGTCCGACCTTTTGTAGACAATGCACAGATGGCCAATCAGGACAGGAGAAGGAATTGGCCAGTTGTTCGTTAGGATATCTCTCTCTCTCCCTTCCTTCCTTCCTTCCTTCCTTCCTTCCTTCCTTCCTTCCTTCCTTCCTTCCTTCCTTCCTTTGTTAGGATATTTCAAATCCCAGAATTCCAGTACTCAGGGGTCTGTGGCTGGAGGATTGCAAATTTGAGGAAGCCTAGGCTACATACATAGTAGGACCTTGTCCCTCCCAAAAAAAGTTTATCTAAATGATGCAACAAGCATTACTTTAAAAAGTACGATGATTTAGTATTTCATAGAACTAAAATGGCTAAAAAGAAAAATAGCAATTTTAACTTAGGAGCAATTAGAACTTTTGCACATCACCGACGGGAATGTAAGTGCAGACTGGTAAACAGAGTCTTAGGAAATTCAGCGTTTATCTGCCGTACTAACTAGCAATAGTCATCTATAGGTACTTAGCAAGGTCCAGTTTCAGATCTGCAGTAAGAAATTCACGATGAGAGAGGAGGGAGGGGGAGCGAGGGAGAGCCAGAAAGAACAAATCCAAGGGTTTCCTGATGCTGAACACGCATTCGTTGCTTAGGCTTGTCAAAATGGAAAAACATATAATCCACAAATGGGATTAAGCCTGTAGTAACTACGCACCAGTAAGCAGGGAAGTCGGTGGGGAACACAAGCCCTGCGCTGTGAGGTTGCACTTGGCAGCGATGGTGGGAAATCCTGACTAAGGGCCTGCTCTCACTAACAAATGATTTACAAGAGGAAGGGAGCTACAAAGGGAACTGAAGGCTAAACAAGGTGCGAAGATACATCAAAGCAAACACAACACTGTTCGTGATCACCGGGGACCTGGTTCTCTGCCTTCTCCAGGGACTGTTTAAAATGCGCTCTAGTTTGCTCTCAGTTACCGTGAGCAAACACTGAGCAAAAGCAACTTGGGGAGGGAAGGGTTTGTTTCAGCTTACGCTTCCAGGTAACCGCTGAGGGGAGTCAGGCGGGATGTGGAGGCAGGCTGGGAGCAGATACTACAGAGGAACACTGCGTGCTGGCTTTGCCCCCTCTGATTCAGGCTCTGCTCCACCTGCTTTGTTAAAGAACTCTAGCCTTGGGTGCCACTGCCCACAGTGGGCTGGACCTCCCATCAACACTCAAGACTATTCCCCACAGACACAGACTAACCTGATCTAGGCAATCCCTTGATTTAGACAGGTCACAGGTCACTCTTAGTTGTATCAAGCTGACAGCAGGGACTAGCTAAGACAGCTGGGATAGGAAAGTGTGGCTAAAAGTGGTTTCTTTTTGGTGGCGGGCTGGATGACAGTAGGTTGAAAGGGTGAGGGTCTCCTAAAACTGATCATGTTCTTTCCCATCATAAAAATTAAAATACGACCCAGCAATACCACTCTTGGGAATATACCCGAGAGATGCCCTATCATACAACGAAAGTATATGCTCAACTATGTTCATAGCAGCATTGTTTGTAATAGCCAGAACCTGGAAACAACCTAGATGCCCTTCAGTGGAAGAATGGATGAAGAA
>NC_022016.1:54432360-54435096 GCF_000317375.1 Microtus ochrogaster | reverse complement strand
TACTGGCTTTGTAGGAGCCTAGGCAGTTTGGATGCTCACCTTACTAGACCTGGAAGGAGGTGGGAGGTCCTTGGACTTCCTACAAGGCAGGGAACCCGGACTGCTCTTCAGGCTGATGAGGGAGGAGGACTTGATTGGGGGAGGGGGAGGGATATGGGAGGCAGTGGAGGGGAGGAGGCAGAAATCTTTAATAAATAAATACATAAATTTAAAAAAAATAAAATACAAATTTATGTCCAAAAAGAACCCACAAGAAACAGGTGAAGTGGAATTGTGAGGATTCATGGAGGGTTTCAATATAGAAGCATCTAGGGTCTCCTAGGAGATGAGCTCTGGGCATGTCCACAAAGGAGTTTCTAGATTGGGTTGAGGTGGGAAGACTCACCCTAAATATGAGGAGCACCATTGCCTTAGCTGGGGTTCCAGACTGAATGGAAACGAGGAAGCCAGCTGCACAGCCGCAGTCTGTCTCTCCCTGCCTCCTGACTTCGGGTGCAGTGAGCAGTTGCTTCCAGCTCCTGCCACCATGCCTTCCCCGAGTGATGGGTGGTGGCCTCAAACTGTGAGCCAGGTACATCCTTCCTTCCTCAAACTGCTTTTGTTTTGTCCCAGCAGAGAAAGTGACTAACACAGAGATTGCACAAAACAAAAACAAAACCATACACAAAACAGAGGCAAAAGAGAATTTGGAGGGATGGTTTCTCTTTGGGTACAGGGGAGAGAGTCAGGGAGGAACACGGGGTGAGCATCTGGGGCAAACAGCAGTGGCCAGGTTTTGCCTTCAGACCTGAGCAGCTGCAGGGGACTTTTTTTTTTTACTGTGATTTTTTTTTAAAGATTTTGATTTTTAAAGTGCATACGTGCCGCCCACACGATGGTAGGAGAGAACCAACCCCCACAAGTTGTCCTTTGACCTCCCACATACATGTCATGGTATATGCCCACTCCTGACAAAATAAACCAAGAAATAGAATTTAATGTTTAAAAATAAAAATTCCATTTGTAGGGTTTTTTGCTTTTACTTTTTAAAGATTTGTTTTTATTTATGTGTATGAGTGTGTGTGTGTGTGTGTGTGTGTGTGTGTGTGTGTGTGTGTGTGTGTGTGTGCGCGCGCGCGCACACGCATGTGGAGTGCCTGCAGAGATCAGAATAGGATGTCCCTGGAGCAGGAGTTATAGGGAGTTGTAAGTCACCTGGTATGGGTTCAGGGAACCAAGTTCAGGTCCTTTGCAAGAGCAGTGTATAGTCTTGACTGCTGCTGAGCCATCTCTCCAGTCCTTAGATTTTTGTTTTAAAAAGAGTCTTCCAGACTACTTGTTAAGCATGCAGTCTCCTGTCTCAACTCCCAGAGACTCTGATACAGTGAGTCTGAATGAGGATCCCAAGTGTCAACTTTAAGAGACTAAGATGTTTGGTAGATTGTAGGTACTGGAGACCGACCTACAGGGTCAGAAAAGATGTCAAACTTCTGCTAAGTAGAGAGGTGGCCTTAGGGATGGGAGAGGAACACAGATTCAACAGATGTTAACAGAGGTCTGTTCAAAAAGACCTCCAAGGGGCTGGAGAGGCAGCTCAGTGGGTAAAGATCAGAATCTGGATCCCAGTACCTGGGTTAGAAGAGCCAGGGTGGTGGCTTGTACTTGTAACCCCAGCACTGGAGTGGGGGTCGTGGAGCTCACACACAGGAACACACTCAGAACACACACACACACACACATGCATGCACACACACACACACAGTCTTTAAATTCTCAGAAGATATTAATTGAGGAATTCACGAACAAGAAATCAGGATTGTAGGTAAGTCCCAGGAATTCTTAAGACAGGCTGTATGTAATATTGGGGAAACAATTGACCACAACAATAATAAATAGCAAGCTTTTTTTTTTTGAGAGGGTTAGACATTTCCCTTTTTTGTTGCTTTTTTGTTTTGTTTTGTTTTGTTTTGTTTTACAAAGCTCATATTGTGGGCTCGGAGTGGTAGCACATGCCTATAATCCCAGCATGCAGGAGGCTGAGGCAGGCAGTTCATGAAGCCTTCTCTCTGACCTCCTGGATCAACCCAGACCTGTCAGACTCTCTAGGCATTGTTACTGCTCCCTTCTGTGCCAGCCTTCTCCCAATTTCTTACCTGTCTGGTGTCTCCCTTGGCGTCGTCTCCCTGTTGCCTTACCTTTTCCTGTCATTCTCCAAATTCACACCCTATCATTCTCTATCGCGTTTCCTTGTCCACTGCCTGTCTTCCTCCACCCCCACATGGAATGTTCTTGCTGAACATGTCCTTGGTTTCGGCACCAAGTGAAACAAAAAAATCACAAACAAACCAATAGAAAAGGAAAGGAAACAGGACTGCTCCTAGGTACAGCGGAGGAGGAGGTTTATTGTAGCTATATGGGAGAGGATCTCCAGAGTCAGGGACATCTGGGAGAGTCCAGAGTGGATGCGACCAGACTGAGCTGGGCCACGTGGAGAGAGGGGGAGGGGAAGGGGAGAGAGGGGAACCAGGTGCAGCAGCCCAAAGGTACAAAGAGAGTGAGTAACCAAAATGGTTAGCTTACATAGGGAAGGGCAGGTCAGACCCTGGGCTGGAGAGTACAGAGTAGGGGGTGGGTGTGCCAGCCAGGAGGCCCCTGTAACAGGTAGGGACTGAGGGATGCAGGGGAACCGGGTGGCCAGTCCAGGTCCACTTTGATAAGTTAAATAGTCACCTCAGGCATTTGTCCTAAGAAACTTAA
>NC_022016.1:54429259-54432235 GCF_000317375.1 Microtus ochrogaster | reverse complement strand
GGATTAAAGGCGTGTGCCACCATCGTCCGGCTAGAAACTTAACTCTTGCTAAAGAGTTTTCTGACGAATCCTGGTGCCCACAGCAGTGTGGCCCGAGCTGAGTGTTCAGTAAGCATCATGAATGAGTTGGATTAAGTGGAGAAGACAGACTACTAAAAGACATCTCTCCAGACTCCTAAGCGGAGCTCTTGCCGAGCAACACAAAACCCTAGTTAGAACCCCAGAACTTGGGGGCGGGGAAGGCAGGGGTTGCGAAAGAAAAAGAAAATAAAGAGCCGCGGGGTGGGGGTGGGGGGATCTACAAAATGGATCAGGGCGTCTTGCCACGAATCCTAATGACAGGAGCTCAGTCCCCAGAACCCACATGATGGAAGGGGAGAGGACCAACTCCTTCAAGTTACTCTCTGATCGTCACATGATCGCCTTGGCATGCGGGTGTCCCCTATATACACACTCACGCACATACAAAATAATAAAAAGGGAAGAAGAAAAAGACAAAAGAGCATCCGTCCAGCCTTTTTCAGTCGGCCATTGTTAGCTGGAGCCTGGAAACCCTAGTGGCGCTCAACGCAGGCTCTACTCCGATCACGGTCAGTAGGTGGCAGAGAGGCATCATGGCTGAAACCTAGACTAAAACCGTGCGCCGAGTACCCGCGTTTACCCAAGTCACGCTTCCTGTGCGCAGGCCTTGCTGCGGGATGGAGGGCACCGAGAACAGTAGACTTCAGTGACTGGCTTTGGCACTGGCGAGGTGACCCACGTGGGTAGAGCCTGGCTCTGCAGAGATCTTGCGGCCACCTCAGGCTCCAACCATCTCCCTGTCCTTGCACCTCCCGCAGCCTCCACCCACTCTGCACCTGTGCCCACGGCAGGCCACGGGTGAGGGCGAGACGCCAGTTCGCTGACTCCCGTTGGTCTCCAGCTGCCCCTGCACAACCCGCAGCGCTGCGCGGCCGCATCCTCTCCCAGCCTTGTTCAGGCTGTCGCACCTGTTCCCTTCTGGGAACACAAAACTCCGCCTGCCCCTTTCTCTTCTCCGTGACCTTGGTACTTGAATCCCTGGGAAGTGAAGCTGAAGAAAATGCCAGTTTCCCTCGACCGCAGATTTCCTCAGCCTGCTCTCTAAAGAGCTCTGCACAGGCGCAGATGCATCGCGCGCCCTCCAGCCTGTCCTGCCTGGCTTGAGGGCCCACCACTCCCTGCAGGACTTCTAAGAGTTCTCACCCATAATGGGTTTTGCTCTTGAAATTCAAACCGTGGTTTTCCGCCTGAAAATGAACCCTCAGTCTCCCCTTGGTCCCCGCCTACCTGCAGCTTCCTCTTTTATGTCGCCTCTGTAGCACACCTGCTGGAGAGATGGCTTGAGCTGGCAGCTCCTCCCCCACACGCCTTGGACCCTGCAGCCCTCAATGGCATCAGAGTTCTTCACTCTCGTCTCACCTCCTCTTACCTCAGCAGCCTTGGACACAGCTGAGCCTCCTTCCCTTCCTTGGCCCCAAGACTACGAAGGCCACCCAACACTGACCCCTCTCACTCCGTGTGTTTCTCCCCTTGACCTCTCCTCAGAGATCCACTTGGAGGCCTGTGCGTCTTATAAAACTTGAAGCAGAGTTTTGACTTTTACCCTCCTAGCCCTCTCAAGTACCCTGTCCATGAAAGGGCAGGGCTGACCCTAAACCCCCGAGGTCCGCTTTTACTTCCCCTCATCCCCACTCCTTCTTTTCCAGGGCTGACAGGAGCCTCCCTGCTGCCTCTGTATTCACCCTGTACTCTGCCTTCACCTGCTGGAATTAACATAAAAACTCTGACTTAGTAAGATGCTTGACGGGCCAGCCTGGATCCCCTTCCCCCTCTGCTCCCTCACACGGGTCTTCCAACCTTTACTTGATGGTCATCATCCGGACCTTTGGACTTGCTGTTTTCCACGGACGCGCTACCACACTTCCTTCACCCGGCCCCTGTGCTGGACACTGCTGCTCGCTCACTCCTCTCCCTTTCATTTCCCCTGTGCTCCCATGCCACTTTGTCATCTACCTATGTGTTTCTTTATGCCGTTTCTTACCTGCAAGGCAAAGCTTTTCCTCTCGTGTTGAACATGGGTTCCTTGGGGCTAGAACAGCACCAGGCAGGTGGACAGATGGATGGATGGATGGATGGATGGATGGATGGATGGATGGATGGAAGGAAGAATGGATGCATGGGTAATGGACAGACGGATGGTAGATTGATGAATGGTGGATGGACACATGGATAGGTGGGTAGATGGATGACTGATGGCTGGTGGGTGGGTGGGTGGAGTAATGGATAATGAATAGAGGATAGATGGATGGATAGTGGATTGCTGGACGAATGAATGGATGAACAGGTGGGTGGATGGTTGATAATGAATGGATAGATGGATGACTGATGGCTGGTAGATGGGTGGATAGATGGATGATGGATAATGGATGGATGGATGGATGGATGATGGATGGATGGATGATGGATGGATGGATGGATGATGGATGGATGGATGATGGATGATGGATGGATGGATGATGGATGATGGATGGATGATGGATGGATGGATGGAGGATGGATGGATGATGGATGGATGGATGATGGATGGATGATGGATGGATGATGGATGGATGGATGGATGATGGATGGATGGATGGATGGATGATGGATGGATGATGGATGGATGGATGATGGATGGATGGATGGATGGATGATGAATGGATGGATGGATGATGGATGATTGATGGATAGATGGATGATGGATGGATGGATGGATGGAGGATGGATGGATGGATGATGGATGGATGGATGATGGATGGATGATGGATGGATGGATGGATGATGGATGGATGGATGATGGATGGATGATGGATGATGGATGGATGGATGGATGGATAGAAGGATGATGGATGATGAATGGATGGATGGGTGATGGATGGATGGATGATAGATGGATGATGGATGGATGGATAGAAG
>NC_022016.1:54421211-54429159 GCF_000317375.1 Microtus ochrogaster | reverse complement strand
GATGGATGGATGGATGATGGATGGATGGATAGAAGGATGATGGATGATGAATGGATGGATGGATGGATGGATGGATGGATGGATGATGGATGATGAATGGATGGATGGATGGATGATGGATGGATGGATAGAAGGATGATAGATGATGAATGGATGGATGGGTGATGGATGGATGGATGGTGGATGGATGATGGATGGATGGATGGATGATGGATGGATGGATGATGGATGGATGGATGAATGATGGATGGATGAATGGATGAATGGATGATGGATGATGGATGGATGGATGATGGATAGATGATGGATGGATGGATGATGGATAGATGATGGATGGATGGATGATGGATGGATGGATGGATGGATGGATGAAGGATAGTAGGTTGATGGATAGATGAATGGATGAACAGATGAGTGAATGATAAGTGGGTGGATGGTTGATAATGAGTATTTGGACAGTGGATATAGATGCATGGTAGGTAGATAGATGAATGGATGAGAGAGGGATAAATGATAGATAAATAATGGGTGGATGATGCCTGACTGACTGGCTGGTGGGATGGATGGATGGATAAATGGATGGATGGTAGATGAATGAATAAATAAATATGAATATTCATAATTCTAAAGAATTAAACCCACAGAACAAGCAGAACACACCAGGTCTTGCATCTAAACACAGTTTTATATTTTCACCAAAGCCAGGTCATATTTGTACTTTGAAAACTCCTTTGATAGGTAGAGATCAATGTTTCCACTCCCAATTTGCAAGCTCCAGAGAGGTTCAGTGAGTAGCACACTATCCTGAAGGCCTAGCCTTTCCCACATCCATGGGAGGTATCTGCAACCCACACCTTCCATGGGCTGTCTGGGGGGAGAATTCTCTTCAGTTCAAGGATGCTGGAAGATTCATTCAGATGATGGAGGTAGGTTGTGACATGACTCTGGCAGGTTGGGAAAGCCTTGGCAGAGACTGTGGGTCCCAGAAATTCTCATCAGGCAGAAGTTTGGAAAGTACACAGGAAGTGGTGGCTTTACCCCTAAGGGCATTCTCCTCCCCCCATGTGTGCTCACCACAAAAGGTGGTCCCGAAAGCACTCCTAGGTACCCTTTTGCTGGTGTCCTCCCTCAGGAGACACAGTCTTTTTTGAGGTTAAGGTGCCTAGCCCTGAAGGGGATACTCTTGTGCCCACACAAATCCCACCGTTCCTTTTTCCCTCATTCCCCCAACACCATGGGGATATTGTTGCCTAGGGGGATAGAGAGCCAGATGAGATGCCAAGTCAGCCACCCAGGACATCCAGCTGGTACTTCAAGCCTACTCAAGAAGGACAACTTTCAATGTGTAATAGGGTCTCACTAATGCATAAGAGGCCAGGCCTCTGTTTTCTGCCAAGGGCCTATTCCACCACCCTCTGATCTTAAGTTTTCCTCATTGAGCATAGCATACCAGGTGTGTCTCCATTCTGGCCATGTGCTGGCCTAAGGTGCTGTCTCCAGTAGGCTCCTGTAGAAAAGTTGCTACAGTTCAAGAGGTTCATAGGACTCCCCCTCTCTCTCTGGTGGTGAGTCCTGAGCTGGGTAGAGCAGGGGCTCTGACAATTGGGGAGCTACTACTACTACAAGCTGCTAGAGCCAGCGGGTTTTGGGCCATGGCGCCAAGGACTAGCTGGGTCCATAGGCTGCTTGATTCTACTCCCACTGAGGCATCCATAAGGTGCAGCTGCCCAGGCAACCTGTGACTTAACCTCAGGAGAGGCTGAGACCCCGTCAGCCCCGCAGGCTCATGGCAAAGTGAGGTGAGACCTACTACTAGGGTCATGTGAAGAGCAGTGTTTCCTAGGCCCAGGGCTCCTAAGTTCAGCTACCAGCTCACATTGCTAGGCCAAGGGTCTGGAGAAAGCACCCCACATCTATCCCTCCCATACCTTTCCCCTTGGTCACCTGAGCTGGGGGCCCACGGCATCGTAGACCGTTATGATAGGGAAACCATTGAAGGTGGAACTCATGGAGATCTTGTATGCACCCGTGTCAGGGAAAATCAGCCAGTCGCCCACATCCAACTCCGGCAGCTGGACCTCCTTCAAGGAGAGCCTGTCAAAGGCATCACATGTGGGGCCATAGAGGGTGCAGGGGAAGAGGCGGGGCTCTGAGGGGAACTCCTGCAGGGAGAAGGAGATGGGGTCAGAGAAGGAAGGGTCTCACTAGGATGTTAGACATGGTTCCAGGAGACATGGTCATCCAGTAAGGACAGCACCATTCAACCACAGTGAACAGTGACAGAGTGGCTGTTCTGTGCCAGCCTTGAGGACACACCCAAAGGCCCTTCCTGGAGCTCGCATTGCATCGGGGCCATGTCTCGGTCCACCAGCTCACAAACACATCACGTGTACATGCTGAGGACCCGAAGATGGGGTCTCAGAGTCCACTGCACACTGGAGCCACCTGGAGAGTTTTAACGATGAATGGATGCTGGATCTCACCTGGGGCTTTAAATCTATTTTTATATATGAGAGCATGGCCAGGCGGTGGGGACTTTGACAGCTTGGCAGGTGGCTCTAATGTGAAGGGAGCTTGGGAACCAGCACTCTCCAAGTCTCCTGCTCCTCCAACATTCCAGAGTGCATGCGCGCACGTGCGCGCGTGCACGCGCACACACACACACACACACACACACACACACTGAAGCATCCAGAGCTGATCAGACCCATGCAGCCTCCACAGACATGCACAGTCATGAGTCACCAGGTGTGCACCAGGAAACACATACAGATGTGTACATGCCATGCCTCACACCCATGCCCAACATGACAACCTGCAGAGCATGGGTGACCTGAGACCCTGCCTCTCAGGTCAGCGACTGAAGTTGATGGTCTCAGGACACAAGGTCCCCTTACCTTCACCACAATGGGTATCCTGGGGACAGCTTCCCTGAGGAAGATTCGGAAGGAACCATAATAGCCCTCATTGAGATAGTATGCCATCTTCCTGTGGCCTCCTGGGGACAGGGAGTGGACAGGATGAAGTGTGTTTGGTTAGGTCTCCCTGATGAGTCCCAGCTCCCTTGGGAGAAGTGGCTGCCCAGTGAGGCAGAATTCCTGCCTTGTCCTAAGGGTCTTCCCCAACCCACCTTCTGTCATGGCTAGGGGCATGGCACCAGGCCCCACTGCCCTCCGCTCCCCGCATAGGAACACTGAACAGCAGTAACCAGCATGGAATGATCTGTTTTAAGCTCCTCATGTGTGGAGTACATGGATGCTCTTGCCTGCACTTATTGGATACCATAAGCCCTGCATTACAGTTGGAGAAACTGAGTCTTGCCAGAAGTCCACAGGAGTAGGCAATGCCCTCAGATCATCCCCAGACACAGGTTCAAGCGCTTGGAGTAGGTCCCCGAGTGCCTACTGTGTGCGGCAGGGCAGAAGCAGTGGCTGTTTGATGTTCTGCTTCAGGGTGCGCCAGTGGGTGCATTGCCTTCCTTTCAGAGATGCCTTTGTCCGCTGCCCTTCCTTCCTTCCATCCCTCCCTCCTTCTCTCCCTCCTCCCTCCCTCCATTCCTCCCTCCCTCTTTCCTTCCTTCTTCCTTCCTTCCTTCTTCCTTCCTTCCATCCCTCCCTCTATCCCTCCCTCCTTCTCTCCCTCCTCCCTCCCTCCATTCCTCCCTCCCTCTTTCCTTCCTTCTTCCTTCCTTCTTCCTTCCTTCCTTCCCTTCCTTCTCTCTTATTTACAGGGTGTTGGTGGATTGAACCCAGGGCCTTGCTTTTGCTAGGCAAGTGTTCTATCACTGAACTATATCTGCAGATCTTGGCTTTTGAGATGGGATCTTACCACGTTGCTCAACAAGGCACTGAAGTTGTGATCTTTTTGCCTAGGCCTCCCGAGTGCTGGGATTGCAGGCATACGCCACCGCACCCTGCTTTATCTTAGGCTTGTGCTTGTTTGAGATAAATTCTCCTAGCCCACACTGGCCTGTGTAGAGTACACTTTTCTTGAACTCATGATCTGCCTCCTCAACCTAAGTGCTGGCATTACAGATGGGTACCAGCTTGACACTCTGGCATCTGGGCTCTGTAGACACAGAAGAGTCTGACCTTCCCTGGCTAGCTAATTCCTAGAGGCAGTAACTATCCCCAAAAATGGCCTCCCTCATGTACAACTACTACCTTGACTGTTGGCTCTCAGTCAATAGAACCCATCCTGAGGAGAGATGTCACACGTACTTTGTAGCCTGCTGACCTCTAAGGTATTGGTCAGAGAGTGCACTAGATTCTAGGCCTTTTGGCTATAGAACCCCTGCCCCCCACGGTCACGTGTGTTTTGTACAGGAGTTCCTATGTAGTCACACCCTCAGCTTTATCGTGCACCTGGAATTTTGATGATGGCTGCCTGGAAACCTTTCTTCCAAATAAATTCTTTTGTGTTTAAATATGCCAACAATAAACCGCCCACCATTAGCCTCCCTGAAGCTTGATCCAGGCTGACAACATCAATCTGAACCATGTTTTCATTCTCACCTCTTCAAGATTTCTTCGCTGCCTGCCTTGACACCTGCAGAGACCCCCCTCACGTGGCAGGAGCCAGGTCAGCCCAGACTACACAAGACCCTCTGTCCACGAACATCCCAGTGAAGATGCTGGTTTACTCTCCCTTCTCACCTAATCCACTCTGTGTGGATAATTCATGCAGGACTCTTGTCTCTGGGAAAGTGTGTGTAAAAATTTATCTGAGACAGCTGTCTCCATGTAAGCAAGCCTTGCCATAGCTAATTAGGACAAATCCTTAAGACAAATCCTGAGTGTGCTATAAAACCTTGGCCAACTCCGACAGCACCAACGACTGCAGATGGCTCCCTCCCTCAGAACATGCCGCCCCTATTGATACTGTATTGATTACTCAAATAAGCAAGTGCCAGCTTTCCCCCAGCTCCTTCACACTCTTTTCTATGACTCCCAGATCCTGCAGATACGAGGGCCTACCAAGCTTGTCCTTCACAGCCATCTTAGCCCGTCTTCACATCCTTGCTCCTGAACCTGCACGCAGAATTCCAGTCAGACTCTGTCAACCTCTGGGCAATCGGCGGCCATTTGGAAGCTGACTCTGAGTACAGATTTTCTCACCTCTGGTTTCCCTTCTTTCTCTTCCCTATCTCCTTAACCCCAATTCCAGTGATACCCAGATCAATTCTGGATTGAGTTCCTCGTGATGCTAGGGATGAGGGGTACCAGTCCTGGAGTCAGGAAGGCATAGGCTGGTTTATCTACTGACTAGTTGTGCTAGCTTGGACAGGTCACTGCCCCTCTCTGGGTCTCCATGTCTACACATGTTCACTGGGGGTGACCCAAAGCTGCCTCACGGGATCGGTGAGCAGACCTGAGGTAAAATATGTATTTCAGCTGTTGCTGACTTGCGCAGATTAGCAGCTCTTGCTTTTGTTTATGTAATGAATAACAAAGCTCCCAAATCCTTGTAATTGGCTGTGGTGAAATGGGTGAGGACAGGTGCGCTCCACCCCAGCATCCTCTGGTGAGGCGCTTCATCAAAGGCGGATAAGGGAGGGCATCAGAGTGACGGTAAATATTTACCTGTGAGTGTCACTCAGTCCCGAAGATCAAAGAGGGCTAGTTCAGTGGACGCCGACCTGGGAATAGTCTCCATTTTGCCATGAAAATATCTCTGGTTCGTTCTCTGGGAACATGGCCACCCCAGGTCCCTCCCACACTCAGAGGCAAAATAGCTGAAGAACTCCCCTGGGAGACACAGTGACGCGTGTCAAAAGGTCCTGTCACCGGAGGATGTCAGCCTTAGGGACGAGTCCCATCAGAGCAGTCAGCCCTGCTTTATCTGCTGAGGGAGCTTGTGCTGGAGTTCTCTGTCACTGATAGAACCTGTCACCTCCTGCACCCAAGGGTCTTGACTAGGTTTAGTAATGGGTATGTAGGGCCCTGGAGGCCGAACCTTGCAATTGCTCCCTCAGGCCAGCAGACTTACCCACTACCTAGAAGGGCACCTTGGCCTCTGTCCTTCACCTTCCCCTCTTCTGGGGCACAGTAAACAGGGCCCAGACAGGGTCAATTCAGTACGCAACTCTGATCTCAATTGCTACAATTAGGCACCCAGGGTATACCCCAGAATCACGGTCCAATCTCTCCCCAAGTCCAGGGACATCTGGACAGTGGCTACACCGGGCACCCACCTGGCTCCAGGGAGGCCTTCTTGGCTATGATGTTCACAGCAGCTGTGCATACAGACTCCGCATAAAAGCGGCCAGGCTCTGCGATGACCTGGACACCTGTCCCCTCCGGGAAGTACTGGGCCCGGGCAGCATTGATCACTGTAGCTATCTGTGGAGACAGATCCAGCCTCTGCTGTATCCTGAGTCTATGCAACTGCCATGACCCCCTTTCCTTTGACCCTACAATAGCCTTTCAGATAGCAAGCTCACCTCCTCTTACTCAAGAAGAAACAGGTAGAAAGGAAGCTGAGAGAGGCCAGAGCACACAGCCAGTGTGTGGCCCCAGCACCCTGAGGATGACCTCGTAAATAATTGACACATGGTCAGCAGAGACAGAATGTCTTCATGGTCCCCTGAAGCTAAGGGACCATGAGTGTCTACCAGGGTTAGGGTCTACGGCTAAAGGACACGGAGGGGCTGTAGGGATAGCTCGGGGGAATATAACGCCTACCTCATGAGAGGCTGGGGATGAAAAAGAAAAGGACAGGAAGAGGGGGAAGAAGGAGCAGGAAGAAGAGGGATGGAGGTGGGAGGGGGACAGGCGGGGAGGAGGAGGAAGAGAAGGAAAAGGGAGGGGAGGAGGAGGAAAAGGAGGAGGAAGAAGGAAGCGGCAGAAAAGAGCATTGTTGGATGTGACTCCTGATCTTGGACCAGAGCTGCGAGGCAACAAAAAAGCACAGCAAGCAGGTGCACACACTCAGACACACTCAGGTGCACACACATATACACACACTCAGACACACTCAGGTGCTCACACTCAGACACACTCAGGTACAAACACTCAGACACACTCAGGTGCTCACACTCAGACACAGTCACACACATAGTCAGGTGAAGATGTCTGTCAGACTCAAATCACAGCGTCCGCAAACAGACTCCCAGTTATGCGAGGTTCTATGTACAAACACACAGGCATGCGCACACACTTGTCCCCCCACCCCAACTCCAAGCTGCTATACTCTGACTGCCACTCTTACTCTGGGGCCATCCAGCTCACCTCCTCAAATTTAGCTTGAGAGCCCTCAGTTCCAGGAAAGCCTCCTCCGAGATCCAGGAGGCTCATGCAGTGACCCACCCTGCGGCCCATCTCAAATACACGGTGGCAGTCAGCGATGGCCTGCCTATAGCTCTGGGGTGTCTGGCAGTCGGAACCCACGTGGAAGCTGAACATGGCCGATGGTGTGGAAGACACAGATTCAAGTCAGTGTGAGGCCAGATGCACTGAAGAACACTCACCCAGGGGCTGCAAGACCAGTGCAAGCCTGTGCCAAGATGACGCTGGCCCACTTGGCACCCTTAGATGTATGTGGCCTTGGTCATACCAGGTGTCCTCCTGGACACACATATCCCATAGTCACCCAAGTCAGGGATAACGACAAAGTAACATTTTCTTCCCCAGCCGCCCACTCCCCATGCTTTTGTTGAAGGGGCTCTCCTTCTCTTACCTAGAACCCCACAACCCACTGCCCCCTGCAGGTAAACAGAGAAACCAGTTCAGGTTAGAGGGGATGAGGTAAGTGAGAATTTTCTCACCAGATACAAAGCCTGGCTGGTCAGATGGCCCAGAGAGTAAAGACACTTGCTGCCAAAACCCACTGAGTTCAATTCCTGATCCCCACACAATGAGAGAAGAAAACTGGCTCCTAAAAACTGTCCTCTGGCCTCCACATGTGCACCATGGCATGAGCACACACACATAAATATAAAAAATAATTG
>NC_022016.1:54417740-54421111 GCF_000317375.1 Microtus ochrogaster | reverse complement strand
AAAAAAAAATAGTATCTCATATAGCACAAGCTAGCCTCCAACTCATTATATAACCAAGGATGACCTTGAACTTCTGACCCTCCAGCCCCCATTTGTAGAGGGCTGGGATTGCAGGGTGCTTACCACCCTGGTTTTATTCGGTGCATACTAGGCAAGAACGCTACCATTTGAGCTATGTCCCTAGCCCTGCTCCCCCCCTTCTTTTGGAGTCTGGGTTTCCTGTTGTTCAGCCTGCTCTTGATCTTGTCCCTGTCCTCCTTCTGCCTCCTGGAGTGCTGGGATTACAGCTGTGTGTCCCCACACCCAGGGCTCAGAATCCCTTAAAGAGGAAAATGAATGCACGTCTCCTGGAGGGATGAAATGTACAAAATTTTCACCCGAGACTGGATCTGTAAAGTGATTAGTCCCCAAGGGAAGAAAGGGAATCAGCGACAGCGATCCTGACTCCATTTAAAATTCCAATTTTTCTCATCATGGAGATTTTTGCATTTGTTTTGATTGTTTTAAATACTGTTTGGAAATGTTACATATCTGGAGCGTTAAGTTTCTGATGTTTACTTCAATTTGTCCCCTAGGCTATTCATGCCTCCCGCCCTCTAGGCCTAGAAAACACACAAAGCAGAGGTGTCCCTGAGAGTCCGTGGCTGCCTAGGGACAGCAACAGAAATCAAGACAGAAAAGGCCAGTGCTCACGTACGAGGCCCCCACCACGGCCAACCCCAGCTCTCTGGCAGCCTGAAGCAAGTGTGTGCATGCCTCCAGCTGAGCTCCAAATTTGCCATTCAGTGGAAAGGTGCTTTGACTGTCCCGGGCCTGTATCCGGAGGACCAACCTGGAAGAGGAAGGACGGAGTGGGGCATGGGTGCACAGGAACCCCGAGGTACTCCAATCTTCCCACTCACCCCTGCCTAGCTGCTCCCGACGACCCAGCATGGAGACCAAGGAGTGAACACACGCTTTTTACAGAATTTTTCCATGCAAGAATAAGTGGGATAGAATCACACAGTTTAGCTTTCTAAAGAATCTGAGGTATAGGCTGGGTGGTGGTGGTTCATGCCTTTAATCCTAGCTTTTGGGAAGAAGACGTAGGCAGGTCTTTGAGTTCGATACCAGCCTGGTCTACAGATAAGTTCCAGGACAGTCAGGGCTACACAGAGAAACCCTCTCTTGAAAAACTAAACAGAGATGTCACATGCTTTCTTAAGATCACACAGCATAGGGGTAATGAATCTGAAATGTGAGCCTTGGTATGACCTAGTATAGTTTTTCTATGACGTCATGGATGCCAGACCTTCTCATGCCGAGCTCGGTCCAGTGCCAGAGCAGTGTCAAGGTCTATTTGGTACTAATGTGATCCTAAGAAAGCACTGGGCCTCCTGGCTCAACTCTTGTGCCTGTAGTCCCAGAGGTTTCGAGACCCAGATCCATCTGTCGGAGTCCTTTGGCCCACTGTTTCCAGTTGTATGTCTGCCATCTTACCTGGCCCCAGGGTGGTGCTGGGCCACCTTAGCTAGTTCCTCCTCACTGTCGAAGGTCAGAAGCTGCACCCCATGGCGGGCTGCATACTGGATGTGGGAGATGGCCTTGCAGGGGTTGGCGAAGATGATTCGTGAGGGGGCTACGCCCAAGCCCAGCACTTGCTCCAGCTCCCCCTGGTGTGGGTGAAGGTCAGAGCTGGGGATGCACTGCAGTCCCTGCCTTCCCTGACTCTTTGGGGACAGAGCCTTAGCCTGAACTAGTGGGGATACCTTCCAGTGAACCCCTTCTGGGACCAGATCCTTCACCGGGAGAGTGTCAGGTCCCAAAGAAACCTGGGACAAGTTTCACTCCTATCGGTGGCTCATCCTGCCCCCTACCCTGAACCTCTCCCACCCTGGGTCTGAGCTTTGCTTCCCTTCCCCCAACTTCTGATTCCTATGTGTCTCAGGCATTTTGTCTATTTGCTCTCTTGGTTCCCATGTGCCTCTTGGTCCTCTTCTCTTCTCGTCTCTCCTCTCCTCTCCTCTCCCCTCCTCTCCTCTCCTCTCCCCTCCCCTCCTCTCCTCTCCCTTCCCCTCCCCTCCCCTTCCCTCCTCTCCTCTTCTCTCCCCTCCCCTTCCCTCCCCTCCCCTTCTCTCCTCTCCTCTCCTCTTCTCTCCTCTCATTTTCTCTTCTCTTCCTCTCTCACTCCCCCTCCCCTCATGGACAAGTTTATTCTGCTGGTCATGTTCAGCCTTAACTCCTCCAGACGTCGCTGACTGTTCTCTTCCTCATATCCACAATAAAACCTTCTCTTCAACCATACCTAGGAGCCGTCATGTCCTCATTAGCACTCAGTGTTGGCCCCATTTGAAAGGGGGGAGAAACTGAGGCTCAGAAGGGTGACTGGCTATGCTAGGAAGGGACCCGGTTTCTTAGTTCAGGTTACGTGGTCTTGTCACATAGCCCCGTGCAAGGCTGACCACAGCATTCGAGGGACCGGGGCTACCACTCGGCTGGTAGAGAGCTTGCCTACCAGGCACAAAGCCCTCCATCCAACCAGCACCGGGTAAACCGGGTGGTCTGTGCCTGTGATCTCAGCATTGGGAAGGTAGAGGTGGAAGACCAGAGGTTCAAGGTCATCCTCGGACCTGGTAGTGAATTCTGAACTAGCCTGGACTCCATTAGACTCAGAGCAAATAAAACCACCAATGCAACAACAAAAAGTCTAGAGCCCTCCACATGCCAGTCACCATCTCGGGGGCCAGAGTCCCCATTCCTGATCTCCTGACCATCGGGCAGTATTTCTCCAGAAAGTGACAGGCCGGTGGGGAAGATTGGCAAGCTGGCACAGGCTCACCTGACTGGCACAATCAAAGCCAGTGCCCAGGGCAGCCAGGATGAACAGCACCCAGGGGCTGCTGTTGCATTTCACTGCATAGAAGGGCTGGACTTGGGGCAGGGCCTGGAGGAAGGTCTGGTGGCGGCGGGCCAGCACATCCAAGTCAGCCACCATGAAGGGGTCTTGGCGGCCCTGTTAGGGCAAGAACAAGAGAGCGAGGTGGGGAGAAGGTTAGGTCCTGGGGTCCTCTCCACTCTATGACAAAACCATTACTGATCCTCTAATTTTCCTTCCCTCTCCTTCCATTTCACTTTTTTGTTTGTTTATTTTGTTTGTTTTGGGGGTTTTGTTTGTTTATTTTTTTGAGTCAGGGTTTCTCTGTGTAGCCTTGGGTCTCCTGGAACTTGCTCTGTAGACCAGGCTGGCTTTGAACTCACCGTTGCCTGGTGTTGTTTCTTCCTTCTTAAAAGCCAGGGAAAACAAAGGCTCAGTTAGAAAATCGATGGCTTGGGGGCTGGAGAGATGGCTCAGTGGTTAAGAGCATTGCCTGCTCTTCCAAAGGTCCTGAGTT
>NC_022016.1:54413444-54417145 GCF_000317375.1 Microtus ochrogaster | reverse complement strand
GAACTCTGGTTTTTATATCTCTTTAAAAAGGTGCAGGGAGGCAGCTATCTGTAGACCAAAGCCAGAGATAGGATGGCTTCCGCCCCAGACAATGGTGTGGTTGAGGGTAAACTCAAGTGCTGAGGGAACAGCACAGCAGAGCTTGCTCAGGACCCCAGCACAGGCCCTGGGAAAGCCTAGTCTAATGGCCTCCAAGCTGTAACCGGGGAAACATTCATGAGTACCAGCAAGGAAGGGGTGGGACTCACCCTCCCTCCTTACCGCAATGGTGAGTTCCTGGATCTTCCTCAGGACCAGCTGCCGGGCAGATTCCTCTGGCCCCAGAATAATGGGCTCTGATGGCCACAGGCTTCCTGTGGTTCCCAGCTGCTCCCTCGGGCCCCCAGGGCGGGTGCTCATTCCTGAGACAACAGCTGAGGGGTTCTCTGGGCACAGTTCTGGCATCCTAGAAAGGACAGCTCTGTGGGCCCAGTCTTTTCCTTCCTCAACTCCTGCTGCCCCTTCCCCAGCCTCAACGGCCAAATCCTTGAAACCTGCAAACCTGCGTCCCATTCGGCCCAAGAACTCCACCGAACCCTGTGATGGTTTACTGATGGCACGTGACCTGAGGCACAAATGCAGGTGACAAGCAAGGCCATTCCCTCGGAAGGGAAACATAGGACTCTCCTCCAGGCTCCTTCCCACATGCACCCCATTCAAGATGAGAAACTGAGACTCGGGCAAGAGTCCAACTGTGTATCATAGAACATCAGAAGTGAGGCCGTGTCCACTCCCACGGGGAGAGAAGGGAGCTCGCCTCAGGTTGAGTGGTCCCCTGGGTCCCCTGGAACAACCAGAGAGCCCTCAGACTAAAGTGGAGTCACCGGCATCCCGAGAGTATCCGGTCCATAAAAGGGACTGTGTCCATGACCCTTCCACGCAGGACTCACCTTGCAGCCATTATGACCTGCTTCCTTGAGTACAGCACAGAGCCCTGGGGTGACGCCAAAGTACCTGTGGGGAAATCTGGTCCCAACAAGATCCCAGGGTGCAGGAAGCCTACCTTCAGACCAAAGAGAGATCACACCTTCCAAGGTGTTCAGGGATGGGGACACCTGTCGAAAGCAAGCACTGGCCACCTCTAGAAGCTGGAGAGCCAGCCAGGCAGTGGTGGCACACACCTTTAATCCCAGCACTCGGGAGGCAGAGGCAAGTGGATCGAGACCAGCCTGGCCTAGAAGAGCTAGTTCCAGGACAGGCTCCAAAGCTATAGAGAAACCCTGTCTCGGATAACAAAACAAAAAGAAGAAGCTGGAGACCCTCCCTCTTCCCCAGAAGTATCCAGATCACTCCAAAGAGGGGGTGCGTCTGGGAGTAGAATCAATTCTCCAAAACTTATCAGGGGACCGTGGAGCTGCGTTTGGCTCCCAAGGCACGTCTTCTCTCCACGGCCAATTTAACTGGGACGGTGAGCCTGTCTGGGTTACTCCATCTTGCCCCACCCCACCTAACCCTCCCTTTCTGAGGGAGCCTCTAAGGCCTCCCTGTGACCTGATGACCCTCCCAAGATGGAACTACCATCTTGGGGTAGGACCAACTCTAGGGTGTCAGCTGTCACCTTCTGAAGGCTTTCACCCCCACCTTCAAGTACAACCCAAGTAAGTCAAATATTGTTTCAGTAAACAATGACTAGGCTCCTGTTTATTCTACCCTCCCTTTCTGGGTAGAGTGGATACAGCAGGGGCTAGTTACACTAGAGACGTGATCGGTCTTAACCCGGAAATAAACCTGCTCAGCAGTTCCTTCCTACAGTTCACTTCTTGCCTGCAGCCCCTTTGTGGTCCTCCCTCCCCAAGGAAGCAGATGGCAAAGCTGCCTTCTCACCCTAAATATGTGGCCACGGGTACATCAGTTAATTGTTCTGAGCTTCAGTTGCTTCGTCTAGAAAATGGGACCTCAGGGGTCAAGGGAAGGGATTGGTGAGATAAGGAGTATTCAAGGCCTTGCTGTCACTGCTACTATCCAGATGCCACTGCTGTAGGATGCCTTGCTTGAGAGGAACACGCATACACACATACACAACACACACACACACGTGTCTTTTGAGATCATAGAGTCTCCTGTGTTGATTAAAATGGGAGCAGAGTTAGAAATAGCACGTTTCTCCCAAAACACATCCTGTTAGGATTATGGGAAAGAATGGATAGTTCAGAGACAGAACAAACTGTGGATGGTAAAAATAAAAAAAAGAAAGAAAAAGAAGAAGAGCTTGTGCCAATAAAATTAATGTGAAATTGTTCAGAGAGCCAAATGTGTGTTATTTTATTGTATGTGTTTGGTGTTTTGCCTTTGTGTATGTCTATACATCAAGTGCATGCTTGGTGCCCACAGAGGTCAGAAGAGGGCCCTAGGTCCCCTGAAACCAGAGTTACAGAAGGTGTGAGCCACCATGGAGGTGGCGGGAATCAAATCTGAGTCCTCTGAAAGACAGATGTGACAGGTTCCTAGTAGCAGCTGGCCAGCAGGATCCCTTGGCCACTGGACAAGGTCAGGGTGTCCCTATGACTCTTAACCGCTGAGCCATCTCTCCAACCTCTAAATATGTGCTTTTAGACAAGTCATAAAGATATTTAAGGAAGCATAAGGAAGTAACATGTCTACAGAGCATGACCTTTTGAGTTCATATATAACCAAATAGAGGACACTGTAAAGGTCTGATTATAGCCATTTATGAATAATACAATTTCACAATCATAAAGCCCAGTGCTTCTTGGCATTACGGGATGTGGGAGTTGGTTCTTGCCTAGCTTGGACTTAATGGTGGAATGGATTAAGTAGGTGTGCCTTTGATTTTAGGGATGTATTATTTTGATGCCTCAAATATCAGATACTTCTTGGTTTGGGGGCTGAGAGTAAGTGTAGAATTGACTCTTTCTGTAAAAGATGTGTTTTATTTATTTAAATGTGTGTATGTCTGTATTAGTATAAGCACATGTGTGTGTGCCCGGTTGCACGCGCCTGCACAGGTGTGAGGTTCTGTGCAAGTGAAGAAGCCAGATGATGTTGGGTCCTTTGGAGCTGGAGTTACAGCTGTTTGCAGGATGTCTGGCTCATTCCATGTGTGCAAACACTCTTAACTTCTGACCCATCTTTCTAGCCCCCTAATATTGAATCTTAGACTCTAAGAAGCATTGGATAGTGACAGGTTCCTAATAGCAGCTGGCCAGAAGGATCCTTTGACCACTAGACAGGGTCAGGGTGCTCCTGTGGGCTGAGGAGAGGGACCTGGTGATCCTCCAGTTGAGAACCTCCAACCCTTTCCTCTTCCATCAGGGGCCAAAGCTCCCAGGCTCCTAGGGACTCAGCAGTACAGGCAGGGGCAGCAAGAGGAGCCTGAAGTTGAAGGAGGATGTTCAGTGGATCAAGAGATGATCGCTTAGCCACCAGGGCCTCCTGATTCCACCGTCAAACCATGGAGGAGCTGAATAAGACCTCCCGCTTGTGGCTCCACGCAGGAAAGTGAAAAGGCACTTGTTTTCACAGCGATAATATCCTCCCCTGGCAGACGACTCTGGAAAAGCCTATCTCTAGCTCTGCACCTCCCCAGCTAGACCCTGGGGAGCTGCTTTTGTCCCCAAAGCCTCAGTTTCATCCTCTAAACCACAAGAAGGTACTGAGAATAGGTTGGGAGGGCATGGAGTGGGATGGGATGGGATGGGATG
>NC_022016.1:54403185-54412447 GCF_000317375.1 Microtus ochrogaster | reverse complement strand
CGCACACTTTCTTTGTTGGAGCTTTTAATTTTTTAGGTTTTATTTTACTTTGTTGGAGTGGTCCCTGGAATCCCAGGGTCTCCCACCTGCTAGGCAAACACTTGAGCTACACTTTCAGCCCCAAACTTTGATTTTCGATTAACATATAAACAATTATTTATGGAGTACAATGTCATTTTGTTTTTGTTTGTTTGTTTGTTTTTGTTTTGTTTGTTTGCTTTTGATTTTCCGAGACAGGGTTTCTCTGTAGCTTTGGAGCCTGTCCTGGAACTCGCTCTGTAGATCAGGCTGGCCACGAACTCACAGAGATCCTCCTGCCTCTGCCTCCCAAGTGCTGGGATTAAAGGCATGCGCCACCAGCGCCTGACCTGCCTGACTTTAGATGGGTTCCAAAGATCTGAACTCTTATCCCCACGCTTGTGTGGTGAGTGCTTTACCTAATAAGCTGTCTCCCCAGCCGCTTAAAACGCATTTAAAGCAGCTCATCAATCTAAGAAGACAGAAGAAACAGTGATAATCAATGGATGAGAGAAATGAAAGCTAAAGGCACAGTTTACCAACTGCTCTGTCTGGGCGACTCACGGAGTCTCCATAGGAATACAGCGAGGTGGGGCTTACCTGGGGCCAGCTACATAGCAGACAGGACTCAGAACATCAGCAAAGAGCCATGTCTAAGATCCTTAGCCCCACACTGGCTCAGTGCCAGGACGGAGACTAGGCAAGAGGCTCCTCATGGGTCCCCTGCACAGCACTCCGTGATAGTGCCAGCAGGACAGCCATTGCCTGGCTCTGCCTGGAGAATCTGTGGAGCCCCAGCATCTTGTCCTCAGA
Source organism: Microtus ochrogaster (assembly GCF_000317375.1). Lineage (NCBI taxonomy): Eukaryota > Metazoa > Chordata > Mammalia > Rodentia > Cricetidae > Microtus > Microtus ochrogaster. Next base: position 54,411,616 of record NC_022016.1, on the reverse strand, counting down.
GAGACAGAAATGGATGGAGCTGAGCTAATCCAGATCTCTGGGTTGTCTCTCTTTGGCCTGGAATTTGTCGATTAAGCTAGGCTGACTGACCACTGAGCGCCATGGGACTCCTTTCTCCATATTCCCAGAACTGAGATTACAAACACGGACCACTCTCCCCGGCCCCCATGAAACTGTCATTCTTTAGAGTAAGATTGTAAATCGTAGGAGCACTTTGAGAAACATGCTGATGATACCTGCAAGCTAAATGCACACCTTCCCTGTTTAAGACCTCCACTTCTGCCTTTAATCCCAGGTCTTGTGGGCAGAGGCAGGCGGATCTCTGTGAGTTCAAGGCCAGCCTGGTCTATAGAACAGGACAGCCAAGGCTACACAGAAAAAAACGTGTCTCAAAAAAAAAAAATCTAAAAAATCTAAAAAAAAAAAGAACTCTACTTCGGAGCAGATGTCTATTAGAAATAAGTGTGTGTCTATCAAAAACATGCACCAAATGTTCATTCATAGGAGGGACATTTATAATATCCTCACAGAAATGCCAGCCAAAAATCCATGAGCAGTAGAATTTAAAAGCAAATTATAGTGTACTCTATAGACGAATACACAGGAATGAAGGAACAGGCTAGTGCTAAGTGTAAAATCATGAATGAATCTTGAGAATAATTTTGAGCCAAAGAAGCCAGGCTCAATACACTACTAATAGTGATAATAATATCTGCTATACATATACACTTGCTATAATACTTTATGATTCTGTCTCCTTTTGACGTGTTAGGTAAGCATGCTACCATTGGCTGGCATTACCAGTCCTTCATTGAAAAAGTTTTATTTTGAGTCACACACCTTTAATCCCAGCACTCAGGAGGCAGAGGAAGGTGGATCTCTATAAGTGAGGCCAGCCTGGTCTACACCAGGAATTCCAGGGCTACATAGAGACAAGGTCTTACTACATTGGCCAGTTGTCCTTGAATGCTCAATCCTCATGCCTTAGCTTCTAGAAGAGTTACAGTTTCTCGTTCCACCATGGCCAGAATGTGTGGTATTTTTTAATATGAAGTTCAAAACCAAGCCAGCTCTACTCTGTAACAGTAGGAGGAGTCATTACTGTTGGGCAAGATCTTATTGACAAAGAGGGGACACCAGGGACCCTTTTGGGGTGCTACAATATTCTATGGCTTATATCTTGTTCTGGGTGGTGATATACAGATTATATCTTCGAATCGAATGATCAAAATTTAAGAAAAAAACAACAACAACGAAAAACAACTGTTTAGAGACTAGGAAGACAGCTGTTAATGAAGTGCTGCCCCACGAGTATGGAGAGCCAGGCTTTGCTCTTCAATATCCACATAAAGAGCAGGGCACCCCAGCACATGCGTCTCATTCCAGCTCACGGAAGGCAGGGACAGGAGGTCTCTGAGACTCATGGCAAGCTAGCTTTGCTGAGTTGCTGAGTTCCAGGCTCAGTGAGAGACCCTGGCTCACCAAGGACAGTGGAGAGCTGTAGGGGCGGGCATCTGATGTGGGACACGGGTACGTGCATCCACACATAAGCACACACATGTGCCTGCAACCACACATAGGCATGCAAAAAGTGAATAAGACTTCCCCCCACAGATTATCATATTAGACTCTTGGACTCTTAGATGAAATTAGAATTGACCTGGTTGGTGGCATCTCAAGATGTATAATGTGGCCGTTCGGGAAGATTTACAGGCCTCATGAACCTCTAGCCCTCAGATCTCAACACGCCTCCCTTGTCAGCACAATTAATCTTCTTCCTGGGTGGATGAGCTGCTTCTGACTCTGTAGAGCCCTGCTGTGACCTTGTAAAGAGCTGTAAGTGACAGCCATTCCCTCCCTGCTCCACCCCACCACCCCTCCTCTTCTGGGAATCTATGAAGGCTGTCCCCCAGGGGCAATGGCCACATCAATGCCAGCAGGAAAAGCTATAAACCCTATAATTGCAAGTTTCGTGTAATTTACATTAGTAAGTTCCTGCAGGATCTGAGATGGTAAACACTAAAGAGAGCCAGACCCAGGGGCACAGCTAGATCAGACCCCTTCCTTCACAAGAGCTCCATCACCCACAATTCTGTCTTTTAAATGCTGACTCAGCTGAGACAGGATCTGTCTGGGGTGTCCAAGCAAGAGTCTGGGGGTCACATGAGGATGAGGAGACCTTGATTGTAGGTCAAGACAAAACTGTAAATTCAAGGAGACATTATGGGTTAGTTTTGGTGTGGTGTGTCTGTGTGTGTACTCAACTTCCTGTTTCTCTAGAACAACATCTATAGGTGACAGCAACCTGTGGCAATGTCAAAGAGGTTGGGCGTGCCCGCTTGAACCACTTGCTCAGCTGACCAGCTACACCTTTACTGAGCAGTGACCTGTAGTAAATGAAGATAAATGGCTTCAATTGTCTAGCACGAAGGAATGCAGAAATATAGGGAAATGATTCCTATAGCCTGGCTGCCACTGTGTCGCTACACAGACTCTGAGGTGAAGCTTCTCTGAGTGTTAACTTGACACAAACCTAGACGTCTGTGAAGATGAAATTTGATTGGCCTGTGAGCCCATCTCTGGGACATTTTCTTGGTTAATGGTTGCTATGGAAGGGCCCGGCCTACTGTGGCTGGTGCCACCTTTGGGGAGGTGGTCCTGAGAAGCATAAGAAAGGAGGCCAGTCACCCCATGGGGAACACATCACGGGTCCCTTGAAGACCTGACCATTCTGACTTCAGCTGCATCTGGCTGGCCAGCATGGCAGCAGCCACCTTGCCTCTGGGGCCATGTGCCTCTCCTGTTCAACGAGACCTAGCCTTTCTTTTGAAGTTAAAAGTCCCTCTGTTTTGGGTACGGACTCTTTCCCCTCTGCCTCCTACACAAAGGTTGTCAAAGATGTGAGGTTTCTCCACACTGATGCGAACCAGGTACACCTCTCTACTCTCGGAGTCCTGCTTCGACTTCTTTTGCTTTGATCAATACCACATTGTGTACCAGCATGCCTAGGAATAATAAAGAAAATTCTACCTATTTAAGTTGTGTGTGATGTTTTGGTATACATATACAATGAAAAATGATTTTTCTCTCTCAAGCTACTCATTTCCTACAGTAGGTCATCACCTCCCATACTTACCGTGTGTGTGTGTGTGTGTGTGTGTGTGTGTGTGTGTGTGTGTGTGTGCGCGCGCCATGACTTTTCTTGGATGTGAACATTGTCTATTCATTCCAGACAGGCAACTGATGACAGGCCAAACTGTGTTGAAGGGAGCTGCAGGTTGCATTCCTGCCACCCTGCTCCCAGCCACCTGGCTAGCTTATGCCCCGAAATAACAACACACAAACTATATTCATTTAAACACTGCCTGGCCCATTTCTATTAATGTGTATAGCACCAAGGTGCACTTACCGGGAAGATTCTAGCCTACGGGTCCATCCTGGGTTGGAACTTAACTTCATCGTCTGCCCCAGAGAGCAGAGCTAAGGCGGATGAGCTCACTTCCTCTTCCTCCCAGCATTCTGTTCTGTTTACTCCACCCACCTAAAGGCTGGCCTATCAAATGGGCTGAGGGAGTTTCTTTATTAGCCAATGAAAAACCCAGGAAAAGGCCTTGAGCCTTGTTAAGTTTCTTGTGAGGTTTGTGAATTTCCCAGCTCGTCCCACAGAGGAATGTTGAAAAACATTCCCTGGAGGAAACAGGGGCAGGAAGATTGATGGGAATATTTAAGATTATTCTCAGCAAACTTCAAACACACAATCAGCACTGTGCCATCATCCCATGCAGTATGCCAGGTCTCCAGGGCCTGCTCACCCTACAGAACTGGAAGTCTGTGCCCACTCCCCACCCCTGCAATCCCCCCAACCCGTTTCCTGCCTCCCAGTTCAGTCATGTGACCTTGTGTCTCTGACTTGAGTTTCTGAATTCTACATATAAATGATGCCCTGAAGTGTTTTGATGTCATACTTCACTTGGCATGACATCCTCCAGGTTCATCCATGCAGCACGCGAGGGGGCTGCCCTCTTTTCTGGGACGAGTGACATTCCAACGCATGCACACACCGCTCATTCATTTGTAGACGCCCAGGCTCACGCCCATGTCTTGGCTGTTGTGAAGACCATTGTGATGAGCACGGAGAGTAGATGCACCTCAACGTGCCAACGTCATTTCCTTTGAACACACACGCAGACATGGGGTTGTGGGGTCACACTGCGGTTCTGTTGTTAATGTTTGGAGAGCTTCTACGTTTGACCGCACTATTTACATCCATGGGGACCCCTCGTGCAAGAGGCCCCGTCCCTCACACCCTCAGCTGCACTTGCTCTCTTTTGACTTTTGATAATGGCCATGCTAATGGGTATGAGGTGCCATCTCACTGTGGGCTTTAACCACGCTCACAGGTGTGAGGTGACATCCCACTGTGGGCTTTAACCACGCTCACAGGTGTGAGGTGTCATCTCACTGTGGGCTTTAACCACGCTCACAGGTGTGAGGTGACATCTCACTGTGGGCTTTAACCACGCTCACAGGTGTGAAGCGAGCTCTCACTATGGCTTTAACTCACATTCCTGGTGATCTGTAGCCATGAAGATTTTTTCAAGTAAAATATTTCTTTGAGATTTTATTTATCTTCTTTTATGTGTGAGAGTGTTTTGCATACATGTATGTCTTTGCATTACATTCATGCAGTGGCTTTGGAAGCCAGAAGAGGGCGTCAAATCCCCTAGGACTGGAGTTACAGATGGGTGATGGGAACTGAACCCCAGTCCTATGAGAGAGCACTGAGCCTTCTCTCCATGAATAGTTTTGCATGTACTTGATGACCTGTTTGTTTTCTTCTGAGAAACATGTATTCTGGTTACTTCCCTCATTCTTTTTAAATCTCTTTTGAAACTAATTGTTACTTTAAGTGAAACTATTACCAAACCCATGAAGCAGAGAATTAAAGCCCAGACCCCAGTGTTTAAAGCAGAGTCGTGCAGTGACGTCACAGGTGTGGACACGAACGCAGAAATGCAAACCATGAAGCTGGAGCCGAATTAGCAAAACCTTGGGTTCAATCCCCAGCACCACATAGACTGGCCCTACTAGCTCAACGCTGGAGAAAAAAGGGTCAGGAGTTCAAGGTCATTCTGGATTACATAGCTTTATACATGAAACCCCATCAAAGAAAGAATGAGGAATTGTGTTCACAGCTGTCACCGCGCTGCCGCAACTCTCTAACGCCAGCACCAACTCTCGCTTGCCGAGCTCCAGCCAAAGGAGAAGGAGGGTAAGTAAGGAGGTGCCCATACCATGGCTCGTACAAAGCAGACTGCCCGTAAATCCACGGGTGGTAAAGCACCCAGGAAACAACTGGCTACAAAAGCCGCTCGCAAGAGTGTGCCCTCTACTGGAGGGGTGAAGAAACCTCATTGTTACAGGCCTGGTACTGTGGCACTCCGTGAAATCAGACGTTATCAGAAATCCACTGAACTTCTGATCCACAAACTCCCCTTCCAGCGTCTGGTGTGAGAAATTGCTCAGGACTTCAAAACATCTGCGCTTCCAGAGTGCAGCTATTGGTGCTTTGCAGGAGGCAAGTGAGGCCTATCTGGTTGGCCTTTTTGAAGATACCAACCTGAGACCGGACCAGACTGATCTTGACCAGTTCAGACCAGACTAGACTGGTGTCGGCCGGTTCAGACCGGACCAGACCGGTTTAGAGTGGTCCAAACCGGACCAGACCAGTCTCAACCAGAACAGACTGGTTTGGTCTGGACCGGTCTGGTTGTGACTGGTCTGGTCTGGTCTGGACTGGTTGGGACACATCTGGTCTGATCTGGACCAGTCTAGTATGGTTGGGACCTGTCTGGACTGATCTGGACTGGTCTGGTCCAGTGAGGACCGGTCTCAAATGGAACAGACCGGACCAGACTGGACCAGACAAGAATATACTGGTCCAGACTGGACCGGACCAGACTGGACAAGACCAGACTGAATAGGTCTAGACCGGAGCAGACTGCTCTTGACTGGATTCTACCAGACCAGTCTTGACCAGACCAGGCCAGTATCGACTGGAACAGACAGGACCAGACTTGTTTTGACTGGTCCAGACAAGACCAGACAGGACCGGACCAGACTGAACCAGTCTGGACCAGTCTGGACCAGACCAGACAAGTCTCAACCAGACCAGACTGGTCCAGACCAGAGTAGACCAGGGTAGTGAAGGCAGGGGGATCAGAAGGCCATTGACCACTACATAGTGAGTTTGAGTCCAGCCTACGCAATGTGAAACCCTGTCTCAAATAGCATTCCCTATGCAGCATGGGCGCACACACCCACACAGAGTACAAAAGACAAAGCCAGGCTCTCTGGCTCCCTCCAGGGGTAACGATGGACACAGACCGTGTGAACGTTCACAGATACTGACAAGCTGCTGCCAGAAACAATGTTACAGTGTCACTGGAGGCCCGTTACTAGAAAGTCATTTCCTCCTGGCCCGTTACTAGAAAGTCATTTCCTCCTGGTCAGTAAGAGGTATCGCGGGTGGGCCAGGGATTACCCCTTAAGAAGGCAGATTTTCCCAAAGCCATAGAGGATAAATAATTAACCCCATAATCAGTTAATGTGCTTTCCTTTCCAGAAACCCCAGAGCTATTCTCAGGCTCTGATAGGTCCGCCCACTGCTCTGAGCCCTCACTCACTCTGAAAGGTGAAACTTCCTTTTTCCATCTTTTCTGTCCTGAGCCTGGCTGTGCCCTCTCTAGCAGGCTTCCTTCTTTCTCTGGAGCTCTGCCCCACTTGCCATGGGGCTGCTTGCTCGCTGTGGGGCTGACCTCCACTGCTGGAACACACAGGCTTAACTCAAACTTCATGGTTTTTTCGCTTCCTGGTCTCCATCTCCTTCCTCTGGGATGCTGCCAAGGTTTACAGCTTGTTTACCCTGCGGTTTTTCTTTTAAACACATACTTAAGTGGCCCCAATCGATGGAAACTGTTAACTGGAGATCCCCAGGTCCAGAGTCTGAATTGGGGCAGACGGCAGGTGGCGTGGCTTCCTTACCGGTGGCCCTCAACTTTCCCTTTAATACAGTTCCTCATGCTGTGGTGATCCTCAATCATAAAATTATCTTTGTTACTGTAACTTTGCTGCTGTTATGAATTGTAATGGAAATATCTTCCATTTGACCCCAGCAGGGTAGCGGCCCACAGGTAGACCACTGCCTTACACAGACAAGGTCAGAACAGACCAGAGAGCCAGAATTTAAAGCTGAGTTTGTCTAACCTACCCTGGTCAGAGGCAGGAGTCATAAGAAATGGGTTTGGCCTAGAATTCGGTGCTGGACACTGGGCTGGTCCCCTGGCCCTTCAGCCCTGTGAGTGGGGATAAATGGAAGAGCTTTGGGACTGAAGAGGTGGTTCAGCCATCAAGAGCACATAACTCCAGCTCCAGGAAATCCCAGCACCTCCCCCTGGCCTACAATGGCACCTACAGACACATAAAAAATAAAATAAATCTTTGAAAAACGAATAAACAAAAAAGCCTTTAAAAAGGACCTGTGTCGGCTGATTTTATGTCAACTTGACCCAAGCTAGCATCAACTAAGAGAAGGAAACTTCAATGGAGAAAATGCTTCCATGAGGTTGGGCTAGTGGTCCTGGGTGCCATAAGAAAGCAGGCTGAGAAAGCCATGAGGAGCTGATGTATTGTAATTCATCCTCCACTAAGGAGAAGGAACATTTATTTAACTGTACCCATTTCTCCTTGGAGAGGCTTTCAATTTGTTTCCAGTTTTGTGATGAACAATGCTGACCAACAGCCTCTTTGATATTTCCATCCTGCCATGCTTGTGTGTGTTGTTTACTGACATTTTAACTACCATCTGTGCCTCCAGTCCTGCCAGCACCAGTTTAGCTGTGGCTGGAGCCATGCAGCCTGAAATGTTGTTTTTATCTAAGTTGTTTTGTTTTCCAATAAAGATTCGGGAGTCAGATGTTGGAATGAAAACCTACTAGATCAGAGAAGCCCCAAAGCAAGCAACTGACCTTTCTTTTTGGCTGGAGACCCAGCAAAAGACAGAATCTCTCCACACCATCCTAAACCAAAGAGACCAAGAAATCTCTAAACCCCTCCATGCTCCTTCCTGTGTCTCTCTATCCATATGGCTGGGTCCTCCATACTCTCTATGTCTAATTCTAGTCAATTAGTCACTGGCTCTGCCCCCTGATTCAAGGCTAATTTTATTAACACAATCTGGGTTTTCACAGCATGATCAAATAATCTGCAAAAAGTGTGTGGTACCTGCATCCTTCCATGCTTGTATGTATACCTGCATCCTGCCATGCTTGTGTATACTGCATCCTGCCATACTTGTGTGTGTACACCTGCATCCTGCTGTGCTTGTGTGTACACCTGCATCCTGCCGTGCTTGTGTGTGTACCTGCATCCT
>NC_022016.1:54402763-54403085 GCF_000317375.1 Microtus ochrogaster | reverse complement strand
CGTGCTTGTGTGTACCTGCATCCTGCCATACTTGTGTGTGTACACCTGCATCCTGCCGTGCTTGTGTGTACACCTGCATCCTGCCGTGCTTGTGTGTACACCTGCATCCTGCCGTGCTTGTGTGTACACCTGCATCCTGCCATGCTTGTGTGTACCTGCATCCTGCCATGCTTGTGTATACTGCATCCTGCCATACTTGTGTGTATACCTGCATCCTGCCATGCTTTTGTGTGTACCTGCATCCTGCAGTGCTTGTGTGTACCTGCATCCTGCCATGCTTGTGTGTACCTGCATCCTGCCATGCTTGTGTATACTGCATCCT
>NC_022016.1:54400732-54402548 GCF_000317375.1 Microtus ochrogaster | reverse complement strand
TGTGTGTACACCTGTATCCTGCCATGCTTGTGCTTTGTACATCCACCCTTCCATATTTTTGCTTTGTTCTATTACGAATATTACAAATTAATTAATTATGAAAGTACAGGGCGACTTTCATTTACTCAGTATTGTAAGATTGCTATGGCAGTATACAATAAGTTCAAGGCCAGTCTGTGCAACTTGGTAAGATCCTGTCTCAAAATAAAAAATAAAAGCAAAATGGATAGCTATATATACATGATATATATCATATGTATATAGTAGATCACTTGCTTAGCCTGCCAAAGTCTCTAGCTTCATTCTCTGATATTGAAAAAAATTGCCTTGACCATACTGAAAAAAAATCACCTTCATAATTGTAAGGACCAAGTGCCACCAGCAATGGGCATCGGTTCTTCTGCTCATCCTGTCTTAGCCCAAGGCTCTCCCTATCACCATGTGTTGGCGGAGGTTTCTTTTGTTTCATCTGGATAGATACAAAGTCTACAGATGCCGCTCCAGGGAGGCTTCCCATCACTTTTGGGTTTTGGCTACAGAGAGCCATGGCGGCAGACAGGCATGAGGAGCGGTAAGGAGCGCCCTCTAGTGTTACACTTGCTGTGCAGGCTTCGGAATCAGGCCTGGGACGTCGGATCAGTGGGTGGTGACCCGCAGCCTCTACCGGCACAGCGGGGGCAGATTCAGATCTGGGGGTGCAGCTGGTGGGTGATTCTGAGTCCTTCACAGCTGCTTCTTCAGCTGTCCTTCCGCTATTTTGGCAGTTGTACAGCAATTACGGACACTGTGCCGAGAAGCCAGGGCCTTGGGCTCAGCAACCAGGTGGAAGTCCCAAGAAGGGTTCTTTGGAAGCACAACCGCAAAGATTGGAATCTAGGGAAGAGGTGCCGTGCCAGGACTACTGCCAAGGCCACCAGGAACGCTGCCTGCGTCAAGCAGCTACCCTGGCTCTCCAAACTGTCAAACAGCCGCAGCTTCAGCTATCAAGCCCCTTGCGGCGCCGCTGCTGTAACGGTGGTGTCAGCTGCCTCCACTGCTGCCGCCGCCTTCACCTGTTACAAGCGGGACCTGCGGTACTGAGAGCAGGCAGCTCCAGAGATGCCTCTACAGCCCCAGCGTTGCAACCTCAGGAAAGCGTCTCCCTGCCAGATAAGTCAGCGAGCCGTTCATTCTAGGTCAATCACAGCACTTGTTTGGGCCCGTCACAGCTGTGCCTCTGTGGCACCAATCAGTCTTAAAGCTTGTGTTTTGGTGTTTGGTGACCTTGTGTCTTACACAGACCCTCCACCAGAAGGGCTTTTCCTCTGGCGAAGGAAACGATTGCAGAGCTTCCCCATTGCCTTCTCCTCCCCGTCACTCCTGGTCCTCCTACTTAATGCAGAATTGGACTGAAGCTTGTTAACCAGCTAAGGGTGACCGTGTGTTTCCCATCCTCCTGTCTCTATCTGCCAAGTTCTGGGATTAAAGATATGTGCCACCATGCCCAGTTTTATTCAGTGCTGGGGATGAAACCCAGGGCTCCATGCTCGCTAGCCAAGTGCTCTGCCAACTGAGTTACACCCCCAGTCCTAAAGTACAGGTTCTTGTGTGTGCATTTAATTTTTTTTACATTTTTATTTTACATGTATGATGTTAGTCTACATGTATGTCTGTGCACCACATATGAGTCGGGTGCCCTCAGAAATCAGCAGAGGGTGTTGGATCCCCTGAGACTGGAGTCACAGATGGTTGTGAGCTGCCCTGCGGGTGCTGGGAATTGAACTGGGTCCTCTGCAAGAACAAGTGCTCTTGAACCTGGCGGTGGTGGCGCACACCT
>NC_022016.1:54393500-54399712 GCF_000317375.1 Microtus ochrogaster | reverse complement strand
AAAAATTTAGCCAAGATTTAACTCTTTGTATAAAAATAAACACCTGAATATGTTTTCATTTTAATAATTGGGAAAAGTATATATGTGCAAAGAACTGCTTGGAAATAATTGTTATATAAATGTTTGACTGTAAATATGTGTGTATGTATATATACATGATAACTATATAAGCGGAGTCAAGTAAAACTTCTTGGATAAAAAGGGTGGTGAGTGGAAAACCATAGGAAGTCTTAATCTAGACTCATACATCAAGCCTTGTTAGAGCGAAAAGTCTGGTAGGAATTGTGCGAGCAGCCTGGCTAGGACTGTGCCCTCAGGAGCCAAGGCAATCAGCTGCCGTCTTTTGTACAGTTGCTCGAGGATCTGTGGAGAGTTCCAGAAGTCTGGTGCTGGCATACGGGCAGCCAGGCTGGCTGTTTGCTCAAGGCGGCTGGGACAACAGGCGAGTTCAATAGACGCTAATTAGGAAATCGAGTTGCCCATTGCCAGTGTCTTGGCTGCTTTAAAGGAAAATGAATATCAGAAGGGGTGGCCCCAGCAACACTTGCCACTAACACTAATCATGATTTTTTAAAACTTAATTTTTTTTTAAATTTTAGCTGGATGTGATGGCACATGCCTTTAATCCCAGCACTTGAGAGGCAGAGGCAGGAGGATCTTTGTGAGTCTGAGGCCAGCCTGGTCTACATAGTGAGTTCCAGGACAGCCAGAACTAAGAAAAATCCTCTCTCTGTGTAGCTCTAGCTTTCCTGGAACTTGCTCTGCAGACCAAGCTGACCTCAAACTCAGAGATCCTCCTGCCTCTGCCTCTCAGGTGCTGGGATTAAAGGTATATGCTACCGCTGCCCAGTTTAATATCCTATCTTTAAAGATTTGTTTTCATTTTTATGTGTACAGTTATTTTGCCGACATGCGTGGCTGTGCACCACATACAAGCAGTGCCCGCAAAGGCCAGAAGGGGGCATTGTATTCCCCAGAACTGGAGTTGCAGGCCATGGTGGGTGCTGGAAACCAAACTCAGCTCCTCTGCAAGAGCAGCAAGTGCTGTTAACCACCCATCTAGCTCACAGGCCCGTCTTTAAGATTTAAGGAACAAACGCAAAGCAGTCCACACAATACTGCACCATCTCCGGGTCTCTCGAGAGGCTGGAGAGCGAGCAAAAGGGGTTTTATGGGTCTGCACTTCATTTGTTTTGTGGCCTCAAGCATAGGAACAAGAGGAACCATGGGAACCTTGAGGCTTGGCTGGGCATCTGTAAAAAACATGGGCATCTTGGGGCTGGAGAGATGGCTCAGTGGTTAAGAGCACTGTCTGCTCTTCCAGAGGTCCTGAGTTCAATTCCCAGCAACCACATTGTGGCTCCAAACCATCTGTAAAGAGATCTGGTGCCCTCCTCTGGTGTGTGGGTATAAATGGAAGGCAGAAAGTTGTATATATAATAAATAAATCTTTTTTAAAAATGGCATCTTTCTGTGTGCTGCTGCCCCATGGGGGCCACAGTGCCCAGTGCTGAGTGTTAAGTATTTTTCGGCCGACAGACCTTTCCGCCAATGCAGTAATCTGAATCAAACCAGATCAGACTGAATTAAAAGATGCTCAGATTTAATGAATGGCAGCACTCCCCGGTGTCCCCCCCCCACCCCCGGGAAACACGGAGAGGGGGAAAGGAGAACCGAAATGACCACAGAAAACCAGGAGACCTCATGTTCATTCTCTGGGGGGAGAGGTTTCTACCCTCCCTGGGAAGGGGGTCACCGTTTGGCAGGCTTTTTGACCCTCCCTGGGAGGGGTCACTGTTTGGTGGGCTTTCTCAGAGGTGGAGTTTGGACTGAGGCAACTCCCAGGGAGGGGGCTTATGTCAGGAGCTGGGGTGAAGCCCCCAGCCAAACACTGAGGTCTGATGGAGTCTGGGCCTCCAGGAGAATAAGAGGCATCAAGAGTCCATTCCTTCCCAAGTCACCTGCTCTGGGACTGCAGGGTAACATTGACTGTAATATGGGTCACCACTGGGCCTCGGCAACATTCTGGGTTTGCTTGCCCTTCACGACAACATCCTGGCTCTTTTGTCTAGCTTTGTGATGGCTGCAAAAACTAATGGTGTTTCCTGGCTGGGCTTTGTTCCCTCTGCACGCACTGGATTCCCTCCTGCCTAAAACTCTTCTAGTAGAGCAGAGAGTCGGGTGCAATTGCAGAAAGAGCAGGAGTTTCAGACCCAGGAAAAGCCAGCCTTCATCTGGGCTGTCTTTCTTCAGTTGCTCTTTCTCAAATGAGTTGAAGATCAAGTCTCTAAGAAAAATAAATTAATAGCAAATACGTTTCTAAATGTGTTAAATCCTTGAGTAGTTATGACAATTCCATGATCATAGATTCTAGATAGTTAAAACATTTTGCTTTAAATTGAGGTAAAATTCACATAACATAAAATCAACCATTTTATTTTTATTACATTTGTGTATTATTTATTTGGGGAAAGGAGACACATATGCCTTGGTATGCTCATGAAGGTCAAAGGGCAACTACATGAACCTGACCCCCTTTTACCAAGTGGGTTCCAGGGATTGAACTCAGACCTCAGGCTCAGCAGCAGGTGTCTTTATTCACTGAGCCATCTTGTGGCCCCAAATAAACTATTTTAAAATGTACAGCTCCATAGTGTATTTTTTTTTAATTTATTTATTATGTATACAATATTCTGTCTGTATGCCTGAAGGCCAGAAGAGGGCGCCAGACCTCTTTACAGATGGTTGTGAGCCACCATGTGGTTGCTGGGAATTGAACTCAGGACTTTTGGAAGAGCAGGCAATGCTCTTAACCACTGAGCCATCTCTCCAGCCCCCGTAGTGTATATTTTTGCAGTTTTATCCCATTATCACCTCCATCTGGCTCCACATAATTTTCATCACCCAAATGGAAACCTCCTGCCGGCTAAGCAATCGCTCCACACCCTCTTCCCAGGCCCTGGTGACCACTAACTGGCTTCCCCTCCCTCAGGACCTGTCATTCCAGGTGCCTCAGAGCAATGGAAGCAGACAGCAAGAGACCATTTATTTATCCACTCATCATCCACTCGAAGCTGTTTCTACTTTTAAAAAATGTCTTTGTGGGGCTGGAGAGATGGCTCAGAGGTTAAGAGCATTGCCTGCTCTTCCAAAGGTACTGAGTTCAATTCCCAGCAACCACATGGTGGCTCACAACCATCTGTAATGAGGTCTGGTGTCCTCTTCTGGCCTGCAGTCATACACACAAACAGAATATTGTATACATAATAAATAAATATTTAAAAAAATGTCTTTGTGTGGAGGCAGGAGAGATGGTTCTGTGGTTCAGAGCACTGACTGCTCTTGCAGAGGACCCAGATCCAGTTCCCAGCATCCTCCAGTTGCAGAAAAACCTTGTGCCCTCTTCTGGCCTTTGTGGATACTGCATGCATGTGCGCGTGCGCACACACAAACACACACACACACACACACACACACACACAGGCAAAACATTGAGCACAGAACAAAAATAAATCACTTAAAAAAAAAAGCAGCCAGGCAGTGGTGGCACACACATTTAACCCCATGAATTTGAAGGCAGAGATAGGTGGATCTTTGTGAGTCTGAGGCCAGCCTGGTCTACAGAGTTCCAGGGTATCCAGGGCTACACAGAGAAACAATGATATGTCTGTCTGTGTGCAGAGCTCCACCGAGCGCATGTGGAGGTCAGAGGTCACCTCTGTATGCCAGATGCCAGTCTTCACCTTCCACCCTGCTTTAGACACGATCCCTGTCATTCATTCACTGACGTCTAGTCCAGGCTGCCTGCCCACAGAACTTTCAGGGATCGTCTGCCTCCACTTCCCATGCTCAAAACCATGTCCAGCTCAACTCCTAAGGACCTGAACTCAGAACATCACAGTTGCATGTGAAACAGTTTTATTTACATGATCATCCACCCACTTCTACTTTTTAAAAGTTATTTTCTGTGTGTGTGTGTGCACACACACACATGTGTGTGCTCACACTCACTCATGGGTTCATACACGGGTACATGTGGGTGCCTGAGGCCAAAAGAGGTTGTTGGTCCCTGGAGATGGGATTATGGCACCCAACATGGAGTGCTAGGAATCAAATACAAACTCTGGTGTAGCACAAATGATAAAAAAAAATAAAAAATAAAAAACAAAAAACAAAACCCAGAGACAGATATTGGTTCAAGCTGAAGATCAGAAAAGCAAAACAGCCAAGTCACTAGAGAAGTCTTATCTCTACCAAGGCTGGGTGACTACAGACTGAGCCCTGAACCTTTGTCTCCTCCTGTTTTATATTCTTTTTAGTGCTGGGAGTAAAGGCATGTGACTCCCTAGTACTGGGATTAAAGTGTGAGCCACCACCATCCGGATCTGTTTCTGCATTGATCTTGTGGAGCCCAGAGTGGCCTTGAACTCACAGAGATTCGTCTGCCTGTCTCCCAAACCCTGGGATTAAAGGTGTGTGACATCACTGCCCGGCCTTTAGTGGATCAGTTTTACCCTCTGATCTTCAGGCAAACTTTATTTATTAAAACATAAATAAAATACCACTATACTCTGGTCTTCTGCAAGAACAGCACACACTTTTGTTTGTTTTGCTTTCTTTTTCGAGACGGGGTTTCTGGAACTCGCTCTGCAGACCAGGCTGACCTCGAACTCAGAGATCCTCCTGCTCTGCCTCCCGAGTGCTGGGATTAAAGGCATGTACCACCATCACCTGGCCAGCACACACTTTTAACCACAGAACAATCCCATGCCTTGTTGGTACACTCTGAGGCAAGATTTGCAGTATATTCTAAACTAGCCACTCCTTCCACCCTAGCCGCAAGTGTAAAGCTTACACCACCAGGCATGCACCACCTGTAGCAGGCTTCTCCATGTTCATTGTCACAGTGAACTTCCACATACTCTGCCAGCCTCAGCTTTAAAGTCATTTCTTAGGAAAGCCCTCTGACCTCTCAATAGCAGAATTTGGGCTTCCTGGCCCAATGGAGCCCTCCATGCCCGCTCCTTCCACCACAGCCTTCCCGTGGCTGTTCCAGAATCAAACGGTGCTCATTCATCTAACCTGACTTGTTCTGAGTGCTTCTCATCATCGGGGTTCTGGTCTAGGTCCCAGGGGAGCCACAAACAACCAGTGAGCATAGGTTCTCATTTGTCCTGGCCTTGGGGAGAGTTGGGCCATACAGTGAGTCACACAAGGGGCTCCAAGAGTCATACAAGAAATAAACAGAGTACTAGGAGAAATGTGTGCTAATTAGACTCGGGGTCAGGGTCCTGTTTGCTACTCTTGTTATCCCTAAAATTAAAGACCAGTAAATTCTATCAGTGTGGGTTTTAAATGAGAGTGGCCCTCACAGGTTCATATGCTTGGATTCTTGGTTCCCAGTTAGTGAACTGCTTGGGAAGGATTAGGAGGTGTGGCCTTACAGGAGTAGATGTGACACTGGGAGTGGGCTATGAGGTTTCTCTCCCTCACTGCTGCCTGGGGATCAGGATGTAAAGCTCTCAGCTATTGTTCTAGTACAATGCCTGCCTGCTTCCCGCCAGGATGATCCTGAACTAAGCCTCTAATCCTGTAAACAAACCCTCAGTTAATTAGAGTCATCTTGGTCATGGTGTCTCTTCACAGCTGAGAACAGTAATTCAGACAGCAACGCATCCAGTCGCACGGAGCTGATACCTAACAGGACTTAGACATACAGAGGCTGGTTTTCCTCATGTAAGTGAAGCTGGAGCCAGGCACAGCAGGTTTGTCATCTCATTGTCCCAAGAAGGTTGTTGTAGCTCCAGGCATTGCTTTGAGTTAAAAGACAGACACAGCAATACCTTGTAACAGGAAGGCAAACAGATCAGCATTTCCTCTTATATCTATGAGCTCAGAGCAGCTGCAGCATGACCAGGTAGGAAAGGGAGAAGGGACTATGGATTCCACTGTGTACCTACTGTGTGCTAGGACAGGATGCAGTGGCTGATGATATACGTTGTGTGCCTACTGTGTGCTAGGACAGGAAGAAGGAGCTATAGATGTCCACTGTGTATCTACTGTGTATTAGGACAGGAAGGAACAGCTGATGATATATGCTTTGTGCCTACTGTGTGCTAGGACAAGCAGAAGGGGCTGAGGATGTCTACTGTGTACCTACTGTGTGCTAGGACAGAGAGAAGGAGCTCTAAATGTTCACTGTGTACCTACTG
>NC_022016.1:54382784-54393332 GCF_000317375.1 Microtus ochrogaster | reverse complement strand
CTCCAGACCCGCCCTAGTGAGAGAGCCTTCCTTAGCTTCACCTAGTTGGGCTTTCCACCCACCCTACCTCACCCAGGAAAATCTGTCTAAAACATCATCTGGGAGATCCCAGTATTAACTCACCCCTCTAGGGATGCCCCTGGCTCAGCACTCCAGCAGCTCCCCTCTGCCATTAGGGTACCTAGTTTCCCCACAACCCCTGAGAGTCTGTGCCAGGCCACCCATCTTCTCACGCTCCTCTGACCCCACAATGCCCTCTGCACCCCAGTAAGTTTGTATTCGCTCTTGAGCCCCAGCAAGCCTCCAGCAGTTATTCCCTGTGCTTTGAGCGCTAGGCCCAAGTGAGTTTCCAGGGTGCCTATTAGACTCATCCGTTTCCAGGATGTCTGCTCCATTCCCGCACTCCCTAAAACCCTGGGCTACCTGGGAGGTGGTCGGGTCTCAGGCAAGCCTATGAAACTTTGTATTTATTATGTATACAGTGTTCTGTCTGCAGTCCAGAAGAGATAAATTACAGATGGCTGTGAGCCACCATGTGGTTGCTGGAATTGAACCCAGGACTCTGGAAGAGCAGCCAGTGCTCTTAACCTCTGAGCCATCTCTTCATCCCCCTCCAGGGTACCTAACCAGACTATCAAAAAAACTCCCTACAGTCCACACCCACAAGCACCACCATACCACTAGGGATTAATGGCCTGCACTGGAGTAACAGAAGCCTGGCTCTGACCCTCATACCAGCACCTCTGGCTGAGTCGGTTGCACAGGCCACTCCTTGGGCCATCGCAGAAGCCACTGACCAACCAGGCAGCACTGCTCTCCTCGAATCACTGTGGAGAGAGACCCAGCCTCCTCAGAGTAACAGAGCCAGACTTGGAGGCTTCAGAGCACGAGCCCTTCCTTAGGTGTTCCAAGGCCTAGGAATGCTCTGGGTCTTCTCCAGATTCCCACGGCATCAAGCCCTAGGACCGTTGCAGCAAGAAGAGAAGCATAGCGATGAGGCCCAGACTGTGAACAGGGGTCAGAGGGGAGCAGAGCAGAGAGCAGACGCTAGAAAGCAGGGTCCAGAGCCCAGCCCTTTTGGCTCCTTGACAGAACCCCTGCTCTCCAGCCTGCCCACCATACTCTCCAAGACCCTTATTCCCAGGCATGACATTCTACTCTCTCCCACGGTGAGGAGCACAGGACATGGAAGTCACACACATGGACAGGTGTGTTTATTGGGTGGAGTCTCAGAGACTCAGTAAGGCACGTGGTCTAGGAAAGAGGGTTGGCTCTGGAGGCCTGGAGCACAGGCCTTGGTGTGGGCACCCCAGTGCTCTGGGCCACTCTCCTTCCATGCCCTCTTCTGGGGACCCTGAGAACAGGAGCTACTTCTGCCCCAAGGGTGAGTGTGCATGGCCACGGGCAGCAGAAAGTGGGGCTTGATCAGAGCCTAATATTCCACAGACCCCAGAGGCACTGAGAATGGAGGGTCCCCTGACTCTGGCAGGTCCTGGAAGAGGGTGGGTGGGTGCGACCGAGGGTGGGCCGGCCCTCGTTGAGCCCCAAGGCACCAGGTGAGCGGGCTGCAGGGCCTTCTCAGCTGAAGTCTCTGTTGGGCAGGAGCAGGGGGGCCACCAGGGTCCACAGGTAGAGGAACAGCCCTGCCCAGCTGGCACAGATCTTCACCCACACAGAGGTCCACGTGCTGATCATCTTCCGGGTCTCACCAGGGCTGGAACACACCATCTGGCTCATGAGCTGGGCCCCCAATCCTGTGACCTCAGTCCTGTTCCCTGACTTGACGAGCCAGCTGACACAACTAAATCCAACCCTGGCTCTTACCCTGTACCTCCAATTCCTGTGTTTCACACTGGAGACACCCTGGCCTTGGGACCCTGGACCACAGAGCCAACCTTGACCTCAATTCCCATCTTGACCAGATGTCTAGGTTTTGACTTGACCTGCCTCTTGGTCCCTCACTCTGTCATCCTGAGCCAAGCATAGTGATGCTAATAATATAAGCACTTGGAAGGCGAGGCAAGAAGAACAGGAGTTAAGGACCATCCTTGGCTATATAATAAATCTGAGACCAGCCTGGACTACATGAGACCTTGTATCAAAAGCAAAACAAAAAAAGTCCAAGGGCCAGCGGCACAGGCCTGTAATCCCAGCCTCTCAGAAAAGTGAGGCAGGAGGATCTCAAGTTCAAGCATACTGGGCAACACAGAGAAACCCCATCTTCAGTATTTTGTCACCCAGTTCTCTGGCCTCACCCCTCACCCCTAAGGACTGATGAACTCTGACCTTAAGCCTTCCTGGCCTTGACTTTGGTCCTTAATCTGATGACTCAGCCTTGACCCCTGACTTAGCTCCTTGCCCCTCTACTGGTTTGATTGCATCTGAACTTCCATTTTAGCCAAATGAACTATCCCCGGATACATGATTGCTCCCCAATAGTCCTGACAAGATGCAGCTCCCCACTGTCCCAACCCCAACTCTAGACCTCTTGATTCCAATACTTAATTCCGTGGCTTCCATTCTGATTGCCGTACCCTAATCTTGCCTCTCCCTGCACCCCACACTGGGATCCCCCACAACCCAGCTCTGATTTGCAAACATGGTCACCCTGCTGAGGCCCAGCCCCACCTCCTGTTTGTCCATTCTGGTCTCTTAGCTAAAGTGTGAGAAGCTGAGCTGATGAAGACACAGCAGGGAAGCTAAGGCAGAAGGGTCGGTTTTGTGGGGGCCTAAGACAGGCTCTGCCACCTAGGTTTCCAAGCCTGAGCAGAGACCGGAAGACCCAGGAGGGGCTGGAGAAAACACTCAGGGAGTCCGCCCAGGGCTGGTTGGGTCCTCCCGCCCACCAGGCTGCCTCAGCGCACCTGTACCAGTTGGTAAGTGTCATCATGACATGCAGGGAGGCCAAGACCAGGCAGAAGTGGAAGAAGGAATAGCTGTAGGTGACACTATCCTGCTCGTTGTCGTAGGCGCGGCCCTCACTGATGGTCACCTGCTGCTGCTGTATCGTCTCCACGGGACACTCCTCTGTCTGCATTAGGCTGTTCACCTGCCGGTGGTCAGAGGACCGCAGACTGTGGGAAAGGAAGGCAGGCTGTTAGGGCCACTAACGGAGATGGGTAGACACAGCAGGGCGTGACTTGTGAGCCAGGGTCACAACACTAGACTCGGGTGGCTCAGGCTCCTTGGACGCCCAGGAGCCAACACAGTTCAATCTCTCAACACTACTCCGATCCTTACAACCCTGAGTAAAATACAGCTCTGTGAGCCCTTGATTCCCTCAAGTATCTCCCGAATGTCCGGTCCAGGGTATAAACTAAATAGTCACTTCACCACTTCTAGAACAGGTACCGAATACTGAGTACTGAGTACCAAGTACTGAAAGCACCAAACCAGGAGCTTCATTCATCAAGGTTCTGCTGGCTCAGTTTTGGTCACGAACTAGGGAACCTCAACCGAGAAATTCCTTCCACCAGATCAGTTTGTAGGCAAGTCTTTGGGACATTATCTTGGTTAGTTATTGATATAGGAGGACCCAGCTCAATGTGGGCAGTGCCACCCTGGACAGGCATAAGAAAGCCAACTGAGCAAGCCATGCAGTAAACCAAGAAGCGGTGGTTTTCCATGGCTTCTGCCTCAGTTCCTAATTCCAGGTTTCTGCCTTGAGTTCTTGCTCAGACATGTTTTCATGATGAACTGTTTCCTGTCTGGAAGCATAAGCCGAAATAAATCCTTGTCTCCCAAGTTGCTTTTGATCCATGGTGTTTATCACAGTGACAGAAAGAAGATTAATACAGGCTGTTTTTATTGGGTGGAGGGTGTATGTATATTTGTGCATGTGTGTATGTAGTGTGCTTGCCTGTAAGGGAAATGATGCATGTGTGTATGTATGTGTATGTGTGTGTAAATGTGTAGGCAAAAGGTAATGTTATGTTTCTCTCTCAACTGCTCATCCACTTTCTTTTTTGAAACAGGGTCTCTCACTAAACCTGGAACTTGACATTTCAGACACACCGGTTGGCCAGCAAGCTCCCGAGCCCCTCCTGTCTCGACCCTGCAGTGCTAGGGTACAGCAGTGTGCTGTAGTATATGCTGGGGTACAGCAGTGTTCTATAGTATATGCTGGGGTACAGCAGTGTCCTGTAGTATAAGCTGGGGTACAGCAGTGTCCTGTAGTATATGCTGGGGTACAGCAGTGTCCTGTAGTATAAGCTGGGGTACAGCAGTGTCCTGTAGTATATGCTGGGGTACAGCAGTGTCCTGTAGTATAAGCTGGGGTACAGCAGTGTCCTGTAGTATATGCTGGGGTACAGCAGTGTCCTGTAGTATATGCTGGGGATGTAAGCTCAGGTCCTCATATCTGCACAGCCTATACTTTCGCCCTGACTCATCAGCGCAGCACTCTGGTTGTTTTGTGTGACAGTCTCACAAGTCCAGGCTGGCCTGGACTATGTCACTATGTCGTTCTGAAACTCACAGCAATCCTCCTGCTTCTGCTTCCCAGGGGTGGGAATTGAAGGCATGAGCCATGTCTGGAAACTCTGAGCTTTGTTAGTCCTGGGCATTTGGTGTTAGCAACTGCCTTCGTGTTTGGGAAAAGAAAGCAGAGGGGAGGTCAGTGCAGAGCACTGGCCTAGCACGTGCAAGGCCCTGGCCGGATCCCAGAACTGAAAAGAAAGACCTAAAAATGCCATGGGCCCCCAAGGTGACTCAATGAGGTAAATGTCCTTGCTGCTCAAACCTGGTGACCCCGAGTTTCACCCTCACAACCCATGTAAAGGTGGAGGCAGAAAACTGACTTCACAGCCTTATCCCCTGACCTCTACATATGTGCCATGGTACATACACAACATGCACATATATGCACATATATGGTACATACTCATACATACACATCATGCTCATATATGCAGGAGTAATTTTTAAACGTCTGTGTTTTATTATCTGGGTGCTGGCCTTTCTTGAGCTCTTGGTTGGCTAATGAATAACTCAGTACATTCAACATTTTGGAATTTTACTTGGGAATTTTTTTTTTTTTACAGCTTGCACCTTAATACTTTGATTCTTTGCTGTTTCTATTGGCCCATAGCATTGTTCTAATAAATTCCATGAAAAAGTTTTCACGACAATAATAAACAGGACCAGGGACATGGCTCAGAAGGTCAAGTCACCTGCTGCCAAGCCTAGTGGCATAAGTTCAATCCCAAAGGAGAGAACCAACTAAAAGGGGCATTTTCTTGATTAATGATTGCTTAATCTATCATTATAGGGGAGAAGGGGAGGGGGGAAGGAGAAAGCCCACCCTATTGTGGATGACACCATTGTTGGGCAGATGAGCCTGGATTGTAGAAGAAAGAGAACTGAACAAGCCACCGAAAGCAAACCAATAGGCAGTATTCCCTCCGTGACAGAATGTGGCTGAGACACACAATCGTAATCCAAATAAGCCTTTTCCTCACCGTGTTGGTTTTAGTTACAGTGCTTATCACAGCAATAGGAAGTTCCCCAGTCCTCTCTCACTCCCCCACTCAGCACCCGTCCCGGAGCCCAAGTCCCTGGTACCTAATGAAGAAGGTGCACAGGATGAAGATGACAAGGCCCACGATGCTCGGAGCATCCCACCACACGGTGCTGTAGTCCTCCAAGTTCATCTGGCCTGTTCCATTTCTGATGGGCAGGTGAGGGTTGCATTTTTGGTCTAGGTATGGAACACAGATACCTTTAACCTTAGCTGACTGGATCTAGGAGCTAGGGAACTCTGAGGAGAGGCACAGAGCTGACCCAAGAGGACAGACAGACAGACACACTCACAGGGTGGCAGACACAATAAAGACAGCTAAACAACTCCAGGAGCAGATGGGGCCCTCCTGTCCACCCCCAGTACTGAGGCTCTAGGTGTCCCACACCCCTGTGATGTCCCTACTGGACCAGTGCGTGCCTCACACTCACCAGGGACGTTGGATAGGGCCGACCAGGTGACAAACATGGTATACAACGTGATGACGGAGGCCTGCAGCAGGCCTGAGTTAGGCTGGGCATCCTGGCAATGACAGTTCATGGGTAAGAGCTCAGCCCGCTCACCCCGCTAGAGCACCCGCCACTCCTCCCTACCCAAAACTGAAGCCCCAATTCTTTCTCTTGACACCCCAGATTACCATTACCCTTTCTTCGGCAAATGCTCGGGTCAGCCCCTCTCTAGTTTGCTCAGCTTCACCTGCGCCCTACACCCCACTGTCACACTCCAGACTCGGCAGCCCCCTCTTCTCCCACCTCACCTGGCCCCTCTGCCAGGGATGGTTGGGGCAAAAGGGGGGACTGGAGAGGGAAAATGAGACCCTGAGTGCCCCCCCACGGAAGCTCCTCCCCCACCAGATCCCTGCCTTTGCCCCACAAAGCTCACAAAGAAACTGGCTTCGTTCAACCTTGACTCCTTGCTGGATTGCCCCACTCCTCACTGCCTGCATGAGCTCTTGGTTCAAATCCCCACTCTGCAGTTTACTAGCCTTGGCTAAGAATCTGCATTTTGTAGAAGTAAGTGTGTGTGTGTGTGTGTGTGTGTATGTTGTGTGTATGTGTGTGTGCATGCATGTGTGTGTTGTATATGTGTGTTACATGTATGTGTGTATGTGTGTATGCATGTGTGTATGTTGTATATGTGTGTTACATGTATGTGTGTATGTGTGTGTATGCACATGACCATGGAGGCCAAAGACACTTCACCTGTCACCCCACAGGAACCATCCTTTTGTTTTTTGAGAGACAAGGATTCTCAGTGGGACCTGGTGCTTGCCAGTTTGGCTAGGCTGGCTGTCCCCACCTCCCTAGCTCTTGGATAATAAGCACACCTGACCTTTTTGACATGAGCACTGTTAAGAACCAAAGCCAACCTGCAAGCCCCACCTGCCCAAGAACCAGGTGACTTGCTAGAATTCTGGGAGTTGTAGTTCTTGGAAAATAACGGTCAAATGGGAAATACAGTGGCCATACAGTTTTGCCTTTTAAAAACCCCTACAAGGGGCCGGGCGGTGGTGGCGCACGCCTTTAATCCCAGCACTCGGGAGGCAGAGGCAGGCGGATCTCTGTGAGTTCGAGACCAGCCTGGTCTACAAAAGCTCGTTCCAGGACAGGCTCCAAAACCACAGAGAAACCCTGTCTCGAAAAAACAAACAAACAAACAAACCCTACAAGGGGCTGGAGAGCTGACTCGGAGGTTAAGAACACTGTCTGCTCTTCCAGAGGTCCCGAGTTCAATTCCCATGAATTGGTATCTCACAACCATCTATAATAGGATCTGGCGCCCTCTTCTGGCCTGCAGGTGTACATTCAGAGCACTCATAAAGCATAAATAAAATTTTTAAAAAAGCACTTTCTCAAAGATGCCTAGCTTGTAGATATGACAGCCAAATCAGGAGACCAGGAGCTTAGATGCTATCAACACAGGCCAGGTCTCTTTGACCTGTCAGCGCCTGTCCTGGGACCCAGCTTCATCCATAAAGTCCCACCTGCAAAGACACTGGGCCAACGGGCAGGCTCACCTGGACCTTGGGCAGGACGGCAACGATGGAGACGCAGACGCAGAAGGTGAGATTGAGGCTGATGAAGACCTTGCCCTCGTGGCAGGCGCCAGACTCGGTGTAGTAGACAAACATCAGCGCCACAGCAGCAATGGACAGCAGGTAGAAGAGGAAGGTAAAGAAGAAAAGGCCTAGGCAGCATGGAGATGAACAACAGCTCAGAATCGTGAGGCAGAAACAGGAGAGCCAGCTACCCCAGCAGGCTGCAGCTGCCCTCCTGCCATAGGCTTCAGTTCCTTGATGTGAGGCGAGGCTCCCCATGGCACCCTTGCGAGTTCCTGCCCAACCCAATCCATAATGACTCATACGCTGTAAGGAGGTGACTGTCACTCTAAGGACAGTAAATCAAAACAGGGTTGTACCGGATGTCACTGCACCGCTATCATCTGAAAGAATTTGCTGGTAGAGCTGGAGACAGCTCAGCAGTTAGGAGCACTTGCTGCTCTTACAAAGGACTGGGGTCAGCTCCCAGCACCCACATGGTGACTCACAACCATCCATGACTCCAGTCCCAGGTGATGTGTCACCCTCTTCTAACCTCCAGAGACACCAAGCACACACACACTGCACACACACACATGCGGACAAAAACCCACACACATAAAATAATTAAAGCCAAAATAATGTGCTTGTAAAGCCCACAAGACGATATAAGATACGAGAAATTCAACTTTTACGCTCCATTATATGTTTCACCCCCGCCTAAAGTTCTAGTTTGGGTTAGCCAACTTCAGCAGCCTTGGGTCTTGAATATGATTAAATTTTGAAATCTAGAAAAATGACTGATGAACGATCCAGCAATAAACCCAGGCTCCAATCCGAACTCAAAACATCCCATTTTCTAAAATAGTCTCATCAATTCTCCTCTTCTTCTTGTTGTTCTAAGACAGGGTTTTTCTAGGTAGCCCTGACCGTCCTGGAACTTGCTCTGTAGAGCAGGTTGGCCTCCAACTCACAGGGATCTGCCTGTCTCTGCCTCCTGAGCACTGGGATTAAAGTGTGCACCACCACACCAGGACCCTTACTGTGGTCAGGCACTGACACACACACGCATTAGTGAATATTAAAAAAAAATTGTTTTTAAAAAGTTTGAACAGAGTGCCCCGCATGGGCGCATAATAGTGATCCCAGAAGCCATGGGTTATTCAATGAGGAAGGGGGTGCCAATCTCCAGTCACAGTCAACCATGGCCTCATGGGCTAGCCTGGGCAACCTAGTGAGACTATGCCTCAAAATAACAAGAAAGAAGTGGGCTAGGGGTGTAGCTCAGTGGTACAGTGCTTGCTTGACTAGCATGCGCAAGATCCTGGGTTTAATCCCCAGTAATATTTTTAGAAAAGGTTGCTGGGCGGTGGTGGCGCACATCTTTAATCCCGGCACTTGGGAGGCAGAGGCAGATCTGTGTGAGTTCAAGGCCAGCCTGGTCTACAAAGCAGTTTCCAGGATAGCTGGGGCTGTTATATAGAGAAACCTTGTCTTAAGAAAAGGTTATACTAGCAAATTGTCATTAGTACGTGGCAAGATTGTCATTAGCTGCTCACAAAACAAGGGTCTTGTCAATAGCTCATGAGGTCTGATGATTGGACAGAGACCAGCAGGCTCAGAAAGGTGAGAAGGGCAATGAATGCTGGCCCGGACTTTCTTACAGACTTAGGAGAAGCGGAGGGGATTCAGCAGGGATTCCAATAGCCAGACATCACTTAAAGTATGGTTGAGCCACCACCAAAGGGCCTGGCACATTCCCTGTTCTGTGTCGTCTGTCTGTCGGAAGCTATGGATCTCAACCCCTCAGGGCCCCTCAGGCAGCTTCCCAGGGCCCATTCCCTCCTCCAAACTTCAACTCCAGACCCCATCCATCAGGCACCCAGCCCCTCAGTGTGGAGGCCAGCCTGGCACTGACCTGCATACCAGGCTGGGGAGTCACACTCCTCGGCCTTGCACAGCCACCGCTGATTCCAGGAGTGTGCAAAGTCGATGAAGAGGATCAGCTGGATGAGGATGAAGAGGAAGGAGCCCACGACGCCGAAGTAGAACCAGACTGTGGGGAGAGAGCAATGAGGTGGGTGGTTGGGCCGTAGGAGCGGCTACGGGGACAGCAGGTCCCCAGGGTTCCTAGCATGCCTTCACTCAGCGGCCCTCTCTCAAACACACAGACTCATGCAGTAGTCACTCGCGTCCTACTCTGCGTGGGTACATGAACAGAAGCAGAGTCCTCCTCTCTTGGCGTGGCTGAGTAGGGTCCAGGCTAGGTAGTCCCCCACCCCGAGTTACCCCAAGGCTTCAAAGCCCAGCACTAGGATGCTATCTAGTGAAGAAAATGCAGAGGGCTGCCAGCCACCTGGAGTCAGTGTGATGCCAAGGCAGAGCCACCCCCACCCTCCCACTCACCCCACCACCCTCCTTGCTGCCCCTCCCGTGCCCTCAGAGCCACCTACTCTTGGGAAAGGAGCCATCAGGGATGTAGAAGGCACCCACGGTGATACCCATGAGGATCAGGAACTTAAAAAACCAAAACCTGCAAGAGAGATGAAGGGGGAAGCTGAGTGGGGGCCTCGACAGAACCGGAGCGGAGGCAGCCCAGAAGCTCCACCCAAGGGACAGGTCCTAGGAGAGAGGAAGGGGCATACTGGTGACAGACAAGGTCTTCCCCACTCCTAGAAAAAACCTGGAACTCAGGGCAGGGGGAAGAACCAAGCGGCGAGACTAAAACTGAACTGTTGTGTGTGTAGCAACCACTACCATCTCTGAACTTTATCCTCCATTCAAAACGGATTTGAGTAGGGGTAGCTCAACAGGTGACTTGTCACGCAAGCATGAAGACCAACCGGTGATCTTCAGCCCTCCCATAAAAACCCAGACATGGGGCTGGAGAGATGGCTCAGAGGTTAAGAGCACTGACTGCTCTTCCAGAGGTCCTGAGTTCAAATCCCAGCAACCACATGGTGGCTCACAACCATCTGTAATGAGATCTGGT
>NC_022016.1:54365072-54382661 GCF_000317375.1 Microtus ochrogaster | reverse complement strand
TTAAAAAAAAAAGATGCTTTAAAAAAAAAAAAAAACCCAGACATGCTTGTCGCTGGGGACCTGGCCAGCCAGGCTAGTGTAATCAGCCCCAGGTGAGAGACCCTGTTTCACAAAAAAAGAAAAGGTGTGGATGGTTCCCAGGAACAGCTGAGGCTGACCTCTGGCTTCTACCAGTCTGAGGGCAGGGTCTAGAGTCCCTGGGGATAGGCAGAGGGGAGAAGCGCCTTCCAGGGAAGTGTGCAGGTGCCTGTGGTTGCCCCTTACCCATTCTGGATGGCCGCTCGTGGGTCCCGGCTGCTGCGGACGCAAATCATCAACAGCATGAAGAAGAAGAAAAAGGCCGCTGTGGCAAAGCACATGCGGTAGACGGCGCGAAAACCCAGCAGGGAGCCACAGTCCACGGGGCCCTGCAGGACCAAGGGTTGCTGGGTCCTGTCTTCACACACCCAGGGTAGCTGTGAAGACAACAGGGTAGCCTGAGAGCCCCATCCACCAACCCTGCAGTCTCCACTCAGGCCTGTTTCCCTAACCCTATCCCAGACCCCTATCCCATAACAACCCCTCACAACCATCGCCCACATCCCACACCCCCATCTCAGGCCGTCTCCACCTCCTGCCTTTAGCAGAACCACTAAGAGGCTTGCGGGACCCCCGAGAGAGTTGGCCTCTGCAGGGATCCGCACCTCTGCACTTGTCAAGATGTTAAAGTCTTGGGCCTCAAACCCCCCCCCGGGGGGGGGGCGCTAAGGTCAAGTCAGGATTCCCAGCCCGGGCTTCAACATCCAAAGGGAGACGCACTCCCAGAACCTGCCTCTAGAGGGCAGCAGTGATGAATAGGCTTTTTTTTTTTAAGATTTATTTATTTAGAATATACCATTCCGCCTGCATGTATGTCTGCAGGCCAGAAGAGGGCACCAGATATCATTCCAGATGGTTGTGAGCCACCATGTGGTTGCCGGGAATTGAACTCAGGACCTTTGGAAGAGCAGGCAATGCTCTTAACCACTGAGCCATCTCTCCAGCCCTGAATAGGCTTTTCCAAGGGGAACCCGCTCCTGTAGGATCCACCCTGTAGGAAGCTCAGGTGTCCTCCCACCCCTGCGTACCAGCCCTGGAACTTCAATCATTTTCCCTTGACTGTGAAGGGTGGGGCGGGGCGATCCGGTGCCTTCCAACACTCTCGCAGACACTTACCTTGTAAAGCTGACTCTCCACTCCGGGGCTCAGCATGATGATGGACACCAGCACCCCCAAGAAGAGAAAGCTGGTGAAGAGGAGGCGGCTCACCGTGGAGTTCCGGGTTGAGGGGCAACAGCCGCATAGTATACAGGGTGCCGAGCCGCAGAGGCAGGATGCCTAGGGGAGGCAGGAGCGGGCAGCCCCGTCAGTTTCGTTTCATACATGGGCACTCAACACCCTCCACCGGCCCCACCTCAGTCTTGAAGTCTGTGCTGAGCTGGGGAGAGGACCCCCATTTAACTTTCTAGTTCAGTGCTAAAACTGAATCCATATAAGGACCACAAAGCCTATAGCTGCAGAAGTGAGGGCTACTATCACACTATCGCTTAGGCAGAGGGAGTGATTAAAAAGAAAACCAGAAGGCCAGCTGCCACTAACGAATGACCTGTGTGACCTGTCACTCAACCTCTGAGCCCGTTTCCCCATCTATAAAATAGGGATCATGAAGGTAGCCACTCTTCACAGGGCAGTGGTGAGAATGAAGCTGAGTGTTCAAATTGCTTTGTTTTTTAGATTTATTTAGTCTATGTATACTGATGTTTGCAGCCTGCAGACCAGAAGGCATTGGCTCCCATTGATGGTTGTGGGCCACCATGTGGGTGCTGAGACATGTGGGTGCTGAGAATTGAACTCTGAACCTCTGGAAGGGCAGACGGTGCTCTTAACCACTGAGCCCTCTCCAGTCCTGGGTGTTTAAATTGTAAGCCCCAGTCAGGTGTGGTAGCATATGCCTGTAATCCCTGAGACAGAAGGATCAAGAGTTCAAGGCCAACCTCAGCTTTCTAGTGAGTTTGAGACCTGCCTGGGCTACGGGAGACCTTGTCGCAGACAGACAGACAGTCAGACAGAATGCAAGCTCCTTGGGACCCCCTATCTCTTCCCCAACTCATGATTCTCCATAGTTCTCTACTACTCTTTGTATCTTACTTGTCTGTCTGCATCTTCCGTGTAACAAGAATGGATTTTTGTCTGCTTTGTTCACTGGGTCAGACCCAGAAACAGTACTCAGAACCTAATAGGGGCTTATGAACTATGTGTTCAATGAACATAAAGTGTTTGGAGTAGAAGCAGATACATGTTAAGCTCTGAGAAATCCGGATGTTCAAAACATCTGAAATTGAGACTCCCGGAGGCTGTGTTTTGTCTGGGGCAGAACCCATGCTGGACAGCTGATGGTGGCCTAGCGCCTCTCAGCATCCACTACGTAGGCTGCAGCCTTCCTAGGTTGAAACCACTGAGGGATTGGGAAGGCGACACACAGCTGAGTCAGTAGAGAAAAGACTCAGTCCTCTGGGAAACCAATCCCAAGCACAAGTCTTGAGGAAACAGCCCAAGATCTCACCCAGGTATTTAAGAACCCAAGAGAAACGGTCTTTGGTGGACCAAAAAGACCTTAAGCAATGGTTTAAATGTTACTGACATTTTAAGCTATTCAAATACTGAGAGATTCCACGTCGGTGACAGAGCAAACCAGACTGGTTTTGACTGGGTTATGGCAAGTCCTAGAAGGCCCTCCTTGAGGAAGTGAACTGGGGGCTGAAGGATCAGGAAGCAATACCAGACCCAGAGGGAAAGCGTTCCTGCCTGCAGCAGCAGAGACTGTTGCATTTGAAGAAGGAAGGTGAAAAGGGCATGGTGAGGTAGCAGTGTGATGTCTGATGGGCAGATGGGAGCAGACAGGGACCATCTGGACCACGGCTTCCATCCATAGGACAGTGGACACCCTCTGTGGGTACACAGCCCCGACTGCAGAAACGACCTCAGCCCACTGGGTCGGCTTGGCTGACCGAAGCTTCAGAGGTTCTGGCTTCTCTGAGAACTTTCTGAACCCGTGGGGGACATAACTATCTCCATGTGGCTGCCTTCCTATCTGCCTCTTCCCCCAAAATGAAATATCCCTGGAAATACTGTCACCCATAAAGTCAAGAGCAACAAGGATGCTAAACCAGCAACTTCTGGTCCCGTATTCCGGTTGTTCCTGAAGCCCAGCCTCCTGGGCTTTGGGGAAGCCAGAGAGATGTCTCAGTTTACACATGCAGATGATGAGGTTAAACATTACAGGCTTAGCAGAGGTCACAGGGCAACACGGTCACACAGCACGGAGGCCAGGAGACAGAAGTGACAGGAAGAACTAACTGGGGGGGAGGGGGTGGAAAGCATGCCACCCACCCATGGGATGCTTCCCATCTAAAATATGAAGAAAGCGAGACCCAAAAAGGTGACAGGAGCCAGAGCATGGCCACACACACCTAGAATCCCAGCACTCCAGAGGCGGAGGGCTGAGGGAAGAGGATCATGACCTTAAGACCAACCTGAGCTAAACAATGCATTTGAAGCCAGCCTGTCCATCCCCATCACCACCTCAAAAAAGTTTCATATGACCGAGATCTATACATCAGCCTAGGAGCAGGGATTGAAACTCAGGTCTCCACGGCCAGCGCCAGGCTTTGCCCACAGACACACCACTTCCCAGCCCACAGGCTCGCGGATGGGAGTGTCCTTTAATTTCTAAATGCCCCAGCCATGCAAACCGCGACTTCCCTCCCTCCCACGTCAGGTGCCTCTTCCATTAGGCCCCGCCTCCAGATCCTGGCACTTTCAGTTTGTGCCCTAGGAACAGTCAGGCGCGCGACCAGGTCCCAGCGAGGAGCTGTTTCAGTTCATTTCGTCACCAAGAGCTCAAAATACAGAAGCTTTTCCAGGAGCTCCTGAGACCTCAAACATCAGGGTGTCTCAGGTCCTGATGCAGAGCCAGAGGGCCCAGGTTAAGAGAGATACAGGCCTAAAACCCTGCTCCCCAGTGTGCAAGTCCACACATCACTTGATCAACCTGCCACCCTGGCCTGGCGTGGACCAGGTCCCACCAGAGCTGCTTCCTACAGACACCCTGCCTCTGGGGAGGAGGAAAAGCAGCATGAGCTCACAGGAACACCGAAGTGCATGTGTGCTGTACAAGGCTGGAAATAACCTGAGGAGGCTGACAACCAGGTGCCTGTCATGTATATCACAGTCCTCCACAACAGGACTGCTCTATGGTATGTGTGTGTGTGTGTGTGTGTGTGTGTGTGTGTGTGTGTGTGTGCGCGCGCACTGCAGCACGTTAGATCACCATCTGCTGATTTCACAAATATAAAAATAATAAAGGTTTTAGTCACACATGGGGTGCACTCTTGTCATCTCAGCTGTTCAAGAAGCTAATGCAGAAAGGTTATGAGTTCAGAACCAGCCTGGGCTGCAGAGTGAGGTCAAGGCTAGCCTGGAGAACTTAGTGAGACCCCATTTCAAAGTAAAAAAAAATTTAAATGTCTGAAGAGGTAGCTCAGTAATAGAGTACTGGCTTGGCACAAGATCTGAGCTTACTCTCCAGCATTGCAAAAATAACTTAGTCATTCTTGCTGAGACTGTCTGCTTGACCAGGCTGGTCTCAAACTTCCTACATAGCTGAGGATGGCTTGAACTCCTGATCTTCTATTTTCCAGCCTCCACCAAAACCCATCCTTTTCTCTTCTTCCTTTCTTTCTTCCTTTCTTTCTTCCTTTCTTTCTTTGTTTTTTGTTTTTGTTTTGTTTTTCAAGACAGGGTTTCTCTGTAGCTCTAGTTGTCCTGGAACTTGGAACTTTCTCTGTAGACCAGGCTGGCCCAGAACTCAGAGCTCACCTGCTTCTGCCTCTTAAGTGCTGGAATTAAAGGATGTGCACACCACCACCCAACTCTTTTCTTTTTCAGATAGAATCTCACTATGTAGCCCTAGCTGACTTGGATCTTGATATATAGACCGGGCTGGATTCTGTTCACAGAGGTCTGCGTTCCTCTGACTCCTGAGGACTGAGGTAAAGGCATGCACCACCAGGCTACAAGGTTTCTTAGTATCTGACCAACTCTGGGGGAGTCTCTGCAGTGAACCCCAGAAAGCATGCTGACAACAGTGAAGAGCTTACTCCCTCCCCCAGCGAGTCACACAGCTTTGGAGCCTGGTGGATAGAGGTATCCCTAAGACATTCATCTGCCCTCCTGGTTGTTCCTAGAAACGTTTGTAGGGTGCTGGGTAGGCATAAGAGAGAGTTCAGGGCCACAATTTTGAGATGTGTTTAAAATAATCACTCCTAGGTGTGCATCAAAAAACAAAACTAAACAACCCCTGAACAGATAAAATTTGGTCTAGATGCACACCGGAGTGTTAATGTAACTCTTACAAAGGAAACTCTGGGTGTGATGGAGCAAACCTGTAACCCCAGCAATCGTAAGGCAGAGACAGTGCAAGGCCAGTCTGGGCCACACAGGGAGATGTGCCACAAAATAATAAATAAACAGATTCCATTCCAACACATGCCACAACCTGCACAACATGATTCGGGATGACATAATCCAAGCACAAAGGACACGAACGGTATAAGGAACCCAGAATAGCTGAATTCATTGAGAGGAAGTTTCGGTGAGCTGGCTTGGTGACCAAGGACTGCACTGGGGTTTCGGTCTGGGGAGAGGGGAAAGGATGTGATGCCGGCAAATCACTGTGAAGCTGATGACCTTGAACTGTAATGAAATCGGCTAAACTGAGGCCAAGGGCGGCTGATGGGGGAGAATCCATAGCACTCTGGTCCTCACCCTAAAGAAACAATGACTGCAGAGGCAGACCATGTGTGAGAACATGTGTGTATTTCAGCACAGTACAGGGGGTGGGGCAGAGGGGTGACTGTGATATAGCTCAGCTGGTGCCTGGTGTGCACTAGGCTTTGGTGTTGGTCCTGGGAGAGGGGGTACAAGTGTCTGTACTCAGGAGGCAGAGGAAGAAGGGTCAGGTGTTAGTCCGAGGCTAACCTGGGATACACGAGAGCCTGAAGGGGTGAGAAGAAGAGGTGAAAGTGAGTGGGGGGAAAGGGGAGGGGACGGGAGAGGAGAAAAGAGAAATGGCAATAAAAAGAAAGGAAAGGAAAGGGGGGCAAACCATTTCACCTCCCTGAACCTGGTGCCCCAGCTGGGAAGTAAGATTGTAGCTCAGAGGCCACAGCACTGGCCTAGTGCACAATGGCCTTGAGTTCAATACCCAACAACACAGACAGACAAAGCTGGAGGTGGTAGCCCACGTGAGTACTCCTAGCACTTGGGAAACAGAAGCAGGAGGATCACAAATTCAAGATCATCCTCGGCTATGTGATGAGTCCAAGACCAACCTGAGCTACGTGAGATCTGTCTCAAAAATCAAAACACAATACCAAGGAGGAGGAGGGGGAAGGGGAGGACAAGACAGTAGAAGCATCAGCCAAAACACCACTGTATTTTCTGGACTTCTAGAGTGGCTGGAGCCGTACTGGGAGGTAGTCACTGTCCTCCAAGCTTGTGCCAGAGAGTCTGGATCCCCCCACCCCCAAAGGCAACAGGACTCACTGTCAAAGAAGAGTGACAGCAGATTTATACTTAGTGACAGAACTATGGTCCCAAAATGAGGAGGCAGATGGTGGAGCAGGGGTGTGGGGAGAGAGTCATTGGCTGCTCTGAGTCACCCAGAAGAGAGAACTGACATCAGGAGACAAGACGGCAGTTATCACCGAGAGCCTGGACTGACGATATTCATTCTGACAACGCCACTTGCCTGGGCTGGGTCATTTAACTAGGACTGTCTGGGAAGAGAAATGACTAAAACAAAGATCAAAGATCCAAACGGTAGGCATTATACTATATAATACGGTAGGGTAGGATATGCATTTCATCACTATATAATACGGTAGGGTAGGATATACATCTCATAACTATTTAAAAGTCAAAACTTGGCACAGGGATGCACCCTGAAGCCTCCACAAACCATCCAGTCACGTAAGCACAGAGGGAGAGACAGCTGAAGGCTCCCACACTTCTCCCTGCTGGCTCCTGGAGCCGGCTTGATGCCAACTCTTTCAGCGTTTCCCTTTCTGGACTCTTCAGTATCCTTATCTGGGAAATGGGCTCTTGGGCAGGACACTAACTTGGCCAAGTTCAGGCTCTACATATGGACAGCCCTGAGTTTCGTGGTGTTCCCCGAAAGTGGAGTGTCCCCACTTCCTCATTGGCAGTCCTCAGTAATTCACCGCTGTGTTGTGTTTGTGGCTTGGCTGCTGCACACCAGCTTGATGCAAAATGTATCCATGCACCCCTCTCGGGACGGTTTAATGCCTACACAGGTGAGGGGTGGGTCCCGCTCTTCCTCCAACTCCATGGACACTGAGAGGGTATGTGCTGCCCACGGTGGGCAGATGAGAAGGTGCCAAGTCAGGGTCAGTCCCTCAAATGCACAACCCTCCCTAAAAATCTGCTGGCAACCCTGACTGTGTGGCTTGTCTAGTTACTCCCCACCCTGTGAACCCAGCCTATCTTCCCACCTAAGGCAGGACTCACTGGTCCAGTGCAAATGCCAAGCAGAAGTGGACAATTGAATCACAGCTAGGAGAACACAGAAGTCTCCCACCAACCCAGGCACCCAGAAACACTTGGGGCCTTCCCATCAGGACTCCTGTGTGAGGCCTGCCTGGTCTACAAAGCAAGTTCCGGGAGAGCCAGAGCTGTTACACAGAGAAACCCTGTCTCAAAAAAACAAAACAAAACAAAACAACAACAACAAAAAAAGAACTTCTCCTGTGGACTGGAGAAAGGGCTCCATGGTGAAGAGAGCTTGCTGCACAATCACAAAGACCAGAGTTCGGATCTCAGGACCCATGTAATAAATCATGGGTCCCATGAACACCTGGAACCCAAGCTCCTGGGCAGAATGGAGGCAGGAGGATAGCTGGGGCATGCTGGCTTCCAGTCTAGCCAAGAAAACATGAGTTTCGGGTTCAGGGAAAGACCCCACCCCAAAGGAATAACAGAGAACACCTGACACTCGCTTCTGGTTCTGCAGGAGCACACACGTGCACGTGCCCATGGACCTGCACACACACTCACACGTCTGGAGAAGTAAATCTTTAAAAACTTCACTCCTTTACAGGACAGGCTCCAAAACCACAGAGAAACCCTGTCTCGAAAAACCACAAAAAAAAACAAACTTCACTCCTGCTGGGTGGAGGTGGCGCCCGCCTTTAATCCTAGCACTTGGGAGACAGAGGCAGGTGGATCTCAGTGAGTTCCAGGCCAGCCTGGTCTAGAAGAGCAAATTCCAGGACAGTCAGTGCTGTTACAAGAGGTAGCCTGTCTGGAAAAACAAGCAAAGAACAAACAACAACAACAAAAACCAAAAAGCTTCACTCCCACGGGGCAACGTTTCCTGGAAGCAGGGCACCGGGCATCGAGGAGTGCCCCTTCCTCTCCACCTACCACTGTTTTGCTGTGAGGAAATCACTGAATCCCTCTGCTCCAGCTTCTTCATCAGAAAAATGGAAACCAATTTTCTGAGACAATTCTGAAGCCTAGGACTCAAGCTAAGGAGAACCTTTGAACTTCAGGTCCTTCTTCTTACCTTTTTTTTTTTTTTTTAATTTAGTGGGTTTGAAGTGTTTGGTTGGTTGGTTTTGGTTTTTTGAGACACGGTTTCCCTGTTTAACAGTCCTGGTTGCCCTGGAACTTACTCTGTAGACCAGGCTGGCTTTGGCCTCAGGAATCCTCCTGCCTCTGCCTCCCAAGTGCTGGGATTAAAAGTGTGTGCCACCACAGCCTGACCGGATCCTTCTGCCTCCACCTTCCAAGTGCTGAGGTCATCACGCTCAGTTTATGCCTTACTGAGGATGGAACCCAGGGCTTCATCATTCTAGGTAAGAACAACCAAGCTATAGCCCCAGCCTGAGATGAGAATAATACCAAGCACACCGCTGGGGTCTTTGCGAAGATTAAACACAAGGGCACATATATAGGATGACAGTGCCTGTCGACTGTCAGCTTGACAAGATCCAGAGTCGCCTCAGAGACAAACACGTAGGCCTGTGTATAAAGGGGCATCTAGATTAGTTCGCTGAGGAGGGGAGACCCGTGTAAATGCGGATAACAACATCCTGTGGGCTTGGGTCCCTGACTGAAGGAGGAAGAAAGCTGAGCACAAACATCCACATCTTTCCACTTCCTGACTGTCAGGGCAATGTGACCAGTGGTCACAAGTTCCTGCCACCAAGCCTGCCCTGCAGTAACGGACTGAGAGCTAAAGCTGCTTTTGCTGGGTATTTTGTTGCAGCGAGGAAAGTAAATACTCATAAATACATAAATATTTTTCTTGCAGTGCTGGGCCCGTGCCACAAGATAGCTCCGTTCCTGGGTGCTGACCTACAGTAAGGACAGAGTGAATGGTGGCCACTGTGGGCATGGTCACCTGTAAAATGGAGTAACAGTGCCATAGGGATTCTGGGAGAATCAGTGAGACAGCATGGCCAAGAGCTTTGGTACAGGACATGACCTGGCATACGAAACATCAGAGGGCACCAAAGGCAGGGGCAGGTCCCTTACAGATCCTGGATAGTAGCTATCTTCCAGTTCTCCCCTAGACCAGGTCTGTCTCTAGGCAACCAGAAAGCACTTGTGGGGAGGGGGTGTAAGAGAAGAAGCCTGGACCAAAATCAGATTAATAAAAAATTGTATCCCAGGCTTGCTTGACACTCACTATGTAGTAGAAGCTGACCTGAACTTCTGATTCTTCTGCCTCTGCATTCTGAATACTGGGACAATAAGCATTCATTACTGTGTCTGGCTTCAGACTTTTAACATTCATTTTAGATTCATTTTTTTATTTTTATCTTATGTGTATGAGTGTTTTTACTTGCATACATGTCTGTGCACTGTGTGTGCAGTGCCTAAGGGAAACAGAAGAGGATGCTAGCTACCTTGGAACTGGAGTTACAGACCATTGTGAGCTGCCCTGTAGGCACTGGGAATCCAACTCAGGTCCTCCAGACCAACAGCCAATGCTCTTAAGTGCTGAGCCCGCTCTCCAGCTCTCTGGCTTCAGGTTTGAAACCTGACTGCAATTCCCTCCTATTTCCACTGGGCAACCTGAGACAAGAGAGCTAACCCCTGGAATGAGCATCTGAGCAAGCCTGGCTGGCCTCAACGCTGTCCTGAAGACTGGGTGACTCAGAGAAGTTCTTGGCTCTGTTCTCCAGATGGAATTCTCCACCTACATTTCCTCCAGGATAACAGCAGCTCCCACGATGCCTGCTCGCTATACACAGGAGCTGGGTGGCAGTTTCCACCTCTCATCTGTTATCTCCCCAATAGTGTACCAAGGAAAGCACTGCAGGGGCCTTCAGCTCACAGATGGGGAGAGCAAGGCATAGGGAACTGGCAGGTCTGCCCTCAGAACCCTCCCCCAGCCGGGCATGGGTAACCAGGCAAGACCAGATGGGAATCTTGTGGGCTGTGAGTGGGACCAATCTCCCTCCCTAACCAGGAAGCAGTGCCTGGAAAAGGGCAGGGGCATCAGCAAGCAAATATCCTTACTCTTGATCACCAGATCAGACTGGGGAGCAAGAGAACACACACACACACACACACACACACACACACACACACACACACCTTTCAATGGAAACAGGCCCAACAGAGGACAAGAGCTGTGTCCAGGGACCCACTCCATTTCCTCCCTAGGCTGAGCGCACTCTCAGAAAATGGATACAAAGAAAACCTCTAGATGCCCAGCTCTGGCCTGGGCACCCGCTCCTAACACGCACACAAATCAGGGACAAAGGAAGCAAGTCCTGAGCCTGAGCGTTCATTTTGCAGCCAGCCGCTGGAGCCCCTCTCCGCCCCTCTTTGTGTGGGGCCAGAAGGGGAGGGAGCAGTCTGAATGAACCTCAGATTTAATGTGAAGGGGGGAAGGGAAGGGGGCTGGGAAAGGGAAAGCATGGGCCTCCCAGCCGGGTATGGCTGCATCCCCTCCCCTCAGTTCGTTGTTGCCCCAAAACAGAGCTGGCCACCCGTCTGGTCCCCAACACAGGCGACCAGGTGGGCACATACAACCTCCTTCTATTTCTGGGTCTTCCCGAATCCAAAGTTTGGCCCGGGTGGTCGGTGACAATCGACACCAACCTCGTTCAAGTGGAGGGAGGGCTTCATACCCAACCCCCAACCCCCATCCCCTTCCCGGCGGGCTGGAGGGGAAGGGTCCGGAGCTTTCGGGGGATGGGGGGAGTGCCCGAGAGTGAGCCGGCCAGACTGCGCGCAGAGAGAGGATGCAGACGGTTCTGACGCTCAGACAGACGGACTGAGCCCGAACCCTAGAGACGCGGACAGGACAAACACAAAAGAACAGACTGAGCCAGGCGACAGGGACAGACAGAATGACAGCTCTGCCAGAGAGAAGCACAGGCAGAGGGGAGCCGGGACCCTGCTAGTCACACAAAGAGTCCCGTGCCCCGGAGAGAGACGCGCCATGCTCCCGGGGGCCGCTCTGTGATGGGGCACGCGCGCTGGCGGCGGGGCTCCCCGCACTCGCTGCGGGCCTCAATGTCCCGGTTCCCGGAGCGGTGGCGCCTAGGGCACCCAGCCGCGCCCCACCCCTCCCCGCGGTCACCCGAGCGGCGACACCAGCTGTCCAGAGCCCGGCTACCGAAACCGAGTGACTGCGGAAGGAGGTTTAGAAGGGCGCCTGTGGGATCCCAGAAAAACAAGTTTGGAGAAAACAAAAAAGAAGAAAGTACTTGGAGAAAGTAGAGAAAAAGTGAGCGGGGGCGCAGCAGGGACGGGGTGGACACTCACGCAGCTGAGCAGAGAACAGGCCCCCAGACAGGCCCCCATGGCTGAGCGTGGCCCGGGGCGCGGGGCGCTGGCCTCGGATCCCGGATCCGGTGAGACTCCAGGCGCTTGGCTGGCCCCACCCCGAGCCCAGCACCGCCCAGGCCCCGCCCCCACCTGCCGAAGTCGCTCGACACTTTCCGGCGACGCTCGGCGGCCTCCTAAGACTCACCTGGGACAGGTGCTTGGGGCTAGACTTTACCGAAAGAGGTTGAGGTGGGGAAAACTCCTGTAATTACGCGGGCGGGCGCAGCCCCACCCAACTCTGACCTAGGCTTGTATCCTGAACCGTGCGAGAATATGGAAATACACCTGGATTTGAACTTCACCAGGGCCATTGTGTGACTGACCCCAGGAAGGATCTAAGAGGTGGTCCTCCGTGACTCCTTTAGACCTTGGCGCAAAACCTTTGCTCGATCTATGGGTGCTGAATAATAAATTACTGGATGAAAAGGAGAGGTGGTAATGTAGCTGAGTTGGCTACATGCATGAAGTCCTGGGTTTGAGCCACATAAAACGACATGGTGGCTCATGCCCGTAATTGGAGCACTCGGGAGTCTGTGGAGTCAGGAATCAGAAATTCAAGATCATCCTTAGCTGCATAGGCAGTTTCTAGGTCAGTCTGGGCTACGTGAGATTCTGTGGAAGGAAAGGAGTGGAGGGAGGAAGGGAAGGAGAGAGAGGCAGAGAGGTGGAGGTTGGGGGAGGCTACTTTACTTCTCTGAGCCTCAGTTTCCTCTACTGAAGTAAAGGTGTTTGCCCCGTGGCACTGTTACAAGACGCAGCAAGTGCTCAAGGAATAGAAGCCCCTCATCATCCAGTCCCCGCCAAGGCCCCCAACCTCGTATCTGTCCAGACCACCTCCTCTCCATCCACCTCTTCCTCAAACCACTGGCCCTGCCTCCGGCCACAGAGACACACAGATGCAGGCAGACTGCTCGGCACTGCTTGCTCCCTGTCCATGGGCAGCCAGACCTTCCAGCTAAGGAGGTCACTGGGGGGAGGGCATCCTGGCAGATCAGGTGGAGCAGAGGTCAGTAATTATGGTAGCTCACCCCAAACCTTCTCCCCATCAACTCTAGACCAGATAATGTTAGGGAGGGAAGTGTATAGGCTTTGGCTGGCCCCAGGGGCCAAAGATCTTGCCCAACTGCTTCCCTGGGTGATTCACACAGCACCTGGCTGAGCCGGTAATTGTGCCAGGGCTGTTCCGCAAATACCCTGCACTTTCCTTCCTCCACACATCAGCCCGCGCGGTGCCTTCCTCCTGAAAGTCCTTCTCTTTATCCCACCAGTGGTGTCTTTAAAGCTTTCCTCACACCCCACATCTTCGGGATGCAGAGAACCATGTCCACCAGCCTACAACCTAGCCCGACGGGGAATAAATGAAGCTCTGCCCACTTCCCTGGCGCTCCTAGCACAATAGACCCTCACACGTCATTCACCTTGCCAGAGCTCAAGCAAGAGCCACGCTCTTTCGTGGCACCATCTGAGTCCGTGTCTGTCCTGAGAAGTAGATTTGTTCCCTGCCCTGATTCACAGATGAGGAAACTGAGGCTCAAGGTAAACTTAGCCCTGGCCAGACACGAGTAGTAGTCACAGAAACCACTGCTCTTGATACTGAAGTTTGCACTGCTCAGAAGGGGTAGCGCTAGGAAGCCACCAAGTGTGACCCAGATCCTCAAGGGCTGTCCTTGGCCAGCTGCACCTCTCTTGGAGACTGAAAGTGATTGAAAGCATCACCCTGCCCCGACTCATCTCTGGCTGTACTCTCTCTTCCTGTGAGCGCTGCAAAAGGAGACACGGCGAGGCAGGATGCTTGCTGCATGGCTAAGTGAGCCCTCAGCGCAAACTGCTTCCTCATTCTACCGTGACAACATCCTGACTCCACAACCCCACATAGTCACCTTCCACATGCCTGCTCTCTAAACCTGAAATGCCACCCACCCTCCGATTGTGCCCATCCCAGGATCTGCTCCCTCAGAAACCCCTGTCCCCATCAACTCTACCAAAAGCACCCCCTTTCCATGGCCCAGGATGGTAGGATGCCCAAGACACAGAGGGATGACACCTGGGGTTCCTATGCTACCCCAGCCTCCCAGAGCCTATGCCATCCTGGGGACACTTCACCTCCTCTGCTTCAGTACCCTTCCCTGAAGTAAGGCAGGAGCATCCAAGAGCACAGTCTAAAAGTAGTTGGTTTTTTGAGTGGTGAGGTAGTTGAGGCAGGATCTCTCACTGTCTAGCCTTGGCCAGCCTAGAACTTGCTTTGTAGACCAGGCTGGCCTCAAAAGCACAGAGATCAGCCTGCATCTGCCTTCTGAGTGCTGAGATTAAAGGTGTGCGCCACCATGACCACCCGGCTGAGCAGCTGCTTTCTGAGAAGAGAGGGCATTAATATGGCTGCAATGCAGAAAGAGCTCCTAAGTTTTAGGTTGGAAATTTCCATGACAGAATATTGTGCTGTCACGGTGCTGGCCTTACCCACACCTGAGACCACGGCCAGCTAGGCTCCGGGATCCTCAGCATCACCCTGGAAGGAAGGACCAACCCTGTGCCGACTACTCACTGTGTAGTCCTGTCTGGCCACCTCCTCCTCCTTTAGCCTCACGCTTCTCATCTGTAAAACGGAAACAATCATTTTGCACGGGTTATCTCAGGGGCTGGTGAGGACATGCTATGAAGAAGGGGATTGCAAGGTTTGATTGCTTGGCAACCTCAGCCCTTCAGCTTTTCTCTCAGCCTTCAGCCTCCCATTTGGGACTAGAATAACCGTCTCTCACACCTCCAAAGACAAGATCACAACTGTGTGGCATGGCTGTGACAAGTCACCCAGCCTCACTGAGCCTCACGGGAGTGCGAGGGCACAGATTTAGCTTCTCCACTTAATGACATGGAAACTGAATTCATTGAGAAAAATTGGTCCATCCCCCTGTGCCTGTCACCCACTCAACTCCCTAATCCCCATAGGAAGAAAGCCCTGGCTTCCACAAGCCATCTGCCCCAGGGGTCTCTGACATACTGTCATGACTTTACTTAACAAATCTTAACAAAAACCTAAGCCCTCCCAAGCCCTCAATGGCACCTAACTTCCCACAAGTGGTACCCAGTCCTCTCACCAGCCTCCCGTCCATGAGGACTCAGACGCGCTCCTGCCTTGAGCCTCCTGTCCCCTGGGCCTCAGATCTCTGCACTGGCCTCTACTTCCTGCTTATGACCCATTTACAGAGTAGCGACGAGGCCATCCCTTATGAATATGCATGTAGGGTAATGAGGGCTTGGGATTGGGGGAGCACCTGGGAAGAGGCATAATCACTATGTACCTTGGTCTCGCCATACAAACTCCCAACCAGGACTGTCCTTCCCCTCAAAGGTGCATGGGAGCGGAAGCAGCGAACTCAACAAGGACACTAACTGCTCACAGGCGCCTATGGCTGCTGTCACTTGGCAAAGAGAATCTTGGGTAAAACGTACCCAGTGGCTGTGAGCAGAGC
Organism: Microtus ochrogaster; assembly: GCF_000317375.1. NCBI lineage: Eukaryota > Metazoa > Chordata > Mammalia > Rodentia > Cricetidae > Microtus > Microtus ochrogaster. Next base: position 54,367,245 of record NC_022016.1, on the reverse strand, counting down.
CAGTATGGAACCCAGGTCCTTCCAAAGGATCATGAGCTGGCGTGTTTAAACCCTGCTGCCAGGTGTTCTGCTTGAGAACACTGCACATGGTCTTTAGAGCCACATCTGGACATCACATGTCTTTGAAGAAGGTTCATGAACAGGATGTCTCATGTTTGTAATCCCAGTACTTGACAGGAGGGTTGCCATGATTTTGAGGCTAGTCTGGACTACAGAGTGAGATCATGTCTCAAAAAAAAAAAAAAAATCAAAAAGCATGCTCGCTTCTCCAGCCCATATACTAAAACTGGAACGATACAGAGAAGATTAGCATGGCCCCTGAGTAAGGATGGCACACAAATTCGTGAAGCGTTCCATATTAAAAAAAAAAAAGTCAAAAAGCAAGAAAAAGAAAGGAAAGGAGAAAGAGAGGATGGGAAGGAGGAGAAAAGAAAGAAAAAAGAAAGAATAGGATGAGAGACAAGGAAAAGAGGAGAGAGGGAGGGAGAGAAGACAAAAGGAAAGGAGAGGGAGGGAGAGAGGGAGGGAAGAAGGAAGGAAGGAAGGAAGGAAGGAAGGAAGGAAGGAAGGAAGGAAGGAAGGAAGGAAGGACAGAAGGACAGACTCTAGCCTGGAAATGACAATGTGGCAATACATCCGGAAGTGTAGAGACAGCCAGGTGTGTATTCACAGTCCATGTTCAACACATGTGTGGGAATACACAGATGGTGTCATTCATGCAGATACAAGTGCCGATGTCCGGCATACACACCTCTGGACCACTTTAGGACCTTTTCTCAACCATCGGTCACAGAGGGCGGAGTGTGGCCTGGATGCTGAGGATGAAGCAGCAACTATGCTAATAGTCATTGTTGGTAGAGAGAATGCCTAGTGGGCTGTGTTCCCTGCCCTAGAGGGCTCCGGCTTCCCGAGTGGAAAGTGTCTGGGATGAGAAAGAAAAGACTGGTGAAGGTGGAGGAGATAGGCAAACAGGGGTTCTATCAGAGGTGAAGATAACCAGCCAGGGTCTGCAGATGTTTCCCTTGAAGACATAGGGAGTCTTCCCTGAATGCAGGTGAGCAAAGGTGTGGTGCACAGGGCCGGGCGATGCTTGCCATGAGGACGTATGTGGTTATATGCATGGAGAGTGCCCGTGTGAATTTGGGGTGTTAATAAATCATATGTAGCATGTATACATGTGGGCTTCACATGTGGGTGTGTGGGTGTTGGTATGTGCATGTGTGGGACAGGATATATTAGTGTGGGGGTGAAAGAAAGTAGATATTACTAGGCTCAGCCTCCGCATTCATTGCATGGAGATGGACCGGATAGGGAGACGGATGGAGGAAGGCGTGGGTTGGTGGCGGATGGGTAGGTGCATGGATAGAGAGATGGATGGAAGGACAGATATATGATACAGCAAAAATACTCAATGGTACTCATCGGGGGCTCCGGGTCGTAAGCGTGTAGATACTTTTCTTTCTTCTTTTTGTTGTTTGTTTGTTGTAGCTGTTGGTTTTTTGAGACAGAGTCTCACTGTGTAGCCTCTCACAGCCTGGAACTTGCTATGGAGCCCAAACTACTATGGAGCCCAAGCCTTGATCTCTTGATCTTCCTGCCTCCGCCTCCCAAGCGCTAAATATGTACCACTATGCCCAGACAGACTGCAGAATTATTTTAAACTTTCTGGATGCGGAACGATTTGTTGTTATTGTTGTTTCAAGACAGAATTTCTCTATAGCTTTGGAGCCTGTCCTGGAACTCACTCTGAGACCAGGCTGACCTCGATCACAGAAATCCACCTGCCTCTGCCTCCTGAGTGCTGGGATTAAAGGCGTGTGCCACCACCGCTCAGTCAAAAGATTTTTTTTATAATAAAATGCATATTCAAGGGGCTAGTAAGATGGCTCAGCAAATAAAGGCATCTGCTGCCAAGTTCCACGACCGAGGTTTGATTCCCCAGGCCCCACATGCTGTAAGGAGAGCACTGACTCCTGTAACTTGTCCTCTGACCTCCACACGGACCCTGTGGCCTGCTCCCCACCCCAAATAAACAAACATGCCTTTCTCAGAAATGTACACACAATGTGAGTTAAATGTCTGCTCCAAGAGAACCATGGACAAGGAAAGAACTGAACCCAAAAGAGGCAATTTTATTTATTTTTTTAATTTATTTATTTATTAAGGATTTCTG
>NC_022016.1:54361383-54363929 GCF_000317375.1 Microtus ochrogaster | reverse complement strand
GAGAGAGAGAGAGAGAGAGAGAGAGAGAGAGAGAGAGAGAGAGAAAGAGAGAGGGAGAGAGAGAATGCACTTGAAATGCTAACTTATCAAGCAAAACATTCCATAACTTTCTGGAAGACTGGGCTACACTGTCATGTTAAATTAAGTTAAAAATCCAGGCTTGGTGGGGTACAGCTACATTTCCCAGCACTGGGCAGAAGGTGTACAATCACAGGAAGTCAGACCGATGCGCAGGGACTGCCTGTGCCCTTGCCGTAGCCTGCTCCTATGTCCATAAAGTCTTCTAGTCTCTGTGAAGTCAGTACCATTTCTTGGGTAAAGAGGATGTACTGGGGATGAGGAAAGGCAGCCACCAGCCCCAGGGCAGCCATGGAGACCAGGAACTTTGTCATCTACAGCTTGGACACGCTCTGACCAAGCGGCGTCTCCTGGTGAGCAGCAGGAATGTGGGTGTCTGAAACCCCAGTATTTCCTGGAGGAAGTCAAACCAAAAGTAGGTGTACAGAGTCCCGTGGAGCAGTGGCCTCTGCCTCCTTCCCACACATTCATTATCTCCTGCCCTGTCCATCATTTTTCTTTGTTCTGTGACTTGGGTCCAAGCTTTCAGCAGGCCCTCACTATGTGCAGAAAACGAGGCCTGGGAGAATGGGGTTGCTGAGGCTGCCCAGCTAGTCAGGAGCAGCACCAGCCCACAGCCTGGGGGCACAGCAGGAGGACCAGGTACCACAGACCTAGGATAGGAGGTATGGAATACCTTCCTGCCCATAGGCCACACACAGGACCTAAGCCAGGAAGAAAGCAGAAGCAGCATATGGCTTGGATTCTTGTTCTAGAATCCCCAGGCATCCTTACCCTACCCCCGCCTGAGCTGGAGTGTCCATTGGTAAAAAGAACAGTTTGTGGGCCAGCAAAATGGCTCGTCGGGTAAGGTGCTTGTCACCAAGTTAACAGCCTGAGCTTGGTCTCTGGAACGCACACTGTGGAAGGAGAGAACTGGCTGTCAAGTTCTCAGAGCTCCACACATGCACATAATATGTTCTAAAAAAGAAGGGAAGAACAGCTTGAGACTTGAGATGGAAAGACGCACCTGTAATCCCAGCTCTCAAGATAGAGGTTGAGGCAGAGGGCTGCTGTGAGTTCAAAGCCAGCCTGGGATACAGGAGGGAGCTGGGACTGCAGCGGGAGATCTTATCAATAGATGGATAAATGAATGTTTGAGCAGGAATGGCTGCTATTACCAGCCCCACCACCACCACCATAGTGCTGTGAACTCGCGGGCTTCACCACAAATCAGATCCACCACGGTCCCAGATCCCCACGACCAATGCATCTGGGCAGCTGCTTCCCAGATTCCTGAGGCCCACCTGTCACTGCAGCTGCTCCAGAACAGCTGGATATCCAGGGTTGCCGGGAGGCTCCTGAGCCTGGGGATGGAAAGCCCCAGCTCCCTGTAATCAAGGCAGCCTCAGAACCCACCCATCTCCTCAGGACAACCCGGCTCAGGGCAAGCCATCATTAGCCCTCTCAACCTGCTCAGCCCCAGGCCGTGACCCAGGCACTCAAGGCCCAGAGAAGGAGGCAGGTAGTTAGCCGAAGTCTTTCATGCCAGGAAGACCCACTCAGAGTTCGTGGGAGGACAGTCTATCTGAAGCCAAGGCCCCCACTCCAAACCCAGGCAGCAGTCAGCCCAAGGGAACGTCTCCCACGAGCCTACAATCCCCTCACAATGGGCTCTCATTCCACCTCAAAGAGAAAGGGGCTGCTGAGGTGGCCCACTCAGTAATGTCTGCTGTGCAAGGACCAGAGTTTGGACCCTAGAACCCAAGTAAAGCCAGATGTGGTCGTGCATATCTGTAATCCCAGTGTGCCTACATGATAAGCAGAAGCAGGAGAGTTCCCGGGAGTTCAAGAGGCAACCCAGCTTATACCGTGATGACGGGGATCTTGTCTCAGAGTGGAAAGCAAGGACAGGCATCCAAGGTTGTCCTCAACCTCCACACATGCATGCCCTGACTTGCACACTTGTGAACTCACAAACACATACATTCTACATGTACATTTTAAAAAAGGAAGGATGCCAGGCATGGTGGCGCACACCTTTAATCCCTGCACTGGAGAAACAGAGGCAGATCTCTGTGAGTTCAAGGCCAGCCTGGTGTACGTAGTGAATTCCAGACAGCCAGGGCTGCACAGAGAGAGCCTGTCTCAGAAAAAAAAAAATTAAAAAGAAGAAGGAAAACTGGGGTGGTGAGCCACAAGATAACAAGCATAAAAAAGGATGTAGAGAAAGGGGAACCCCTAACAATCTGAATTAGAGCAGACATTAGGGAAGATAGTGTCTGAGTTCCTCAAAACGTTAAAAATAGAACTATCAGATGATTGGAGGGGGTACTCAAAACATGGGGAGATAGAAGGAATGTAGTGTTGTAAAGGGGGGGAGAGGAAAAATGGAGCAGGAAGAATTAAATGGGGTAGGGGATGGGAGGGTAGCGTAGAAGAGGGGGTATGGGGAGAGCTAGCACTAAAGACCTTTGAAAATCCCGTAT
>NC_022016.1:54359926-54360423 GCF_000317375.1 Microtus ochrogaster | reverse complement strand
GCAGATCTCTGTGAGTTCGAGACCAGACTGGTCTGTATTCTTGAGACAGGATCCTCTCTATTGACTTGACTGCCCTGGAACTTGCTATGTAGACCGGACTGGCCTCGAACTCACAGCAATCCACCCACCTCTGCCTGGAATTGAAGGTGTTTGCCACCACACCAGACTTGTGCTAAGTTTTGATCAGAGATGACATAAGGTACCTGTGAGGAATGCACAGGCCGTGTTCAACTACCCTCAGAGCGGGCATTCATGGGGGTCTTAGAACCAATTCCCCATGGATACTGAGGGGCAACTGTATACCTAAAGCAAGTAAAGTCAGTGTGTCCGCTGGGTTGGCTGTGTATGTCTCTAATCCCAGCATTAGGAGTCTGAGAGAGAGATGCTAAATTAGAGGCAAGTCTGGAGTGTATGAGGAGCTCCAGGCCAGTCGGGGCTACATATCGAGACCCAGAGAAGAGGGAGGAGGAGAAGGAGGAGGAAGAGGAGGAGCAGGA
>NC_022016.1:54356685-54359826 GCF_000317375.1 Microtus ochrogaster | reverse complement strand
AGGAGGAGAAGGAACAGGAGGAGGAGGAGCACTCAGTATGCCGAAGCAGTGAGCAAGCATTCTCGGGTTCACTTCATGGTCTCATCGCACATGTGAAAGCTAAAAGTGATAAACTTTGGGCAGAGAGATGGCTGATCCAGGTGCAGGCCACCAAGCCTGAGGATCTGTGTTTGGCCCAGGTCCCACATGGTGAAAGGAGAGAACAGGTTCCTGTAGCTTGTCCTCTGACCTCTACACACACCTGCTGTGGCTTGTCCCCACACCCCCATCGCACACACACACACACACACACACACACACACACACACACACACAATAAATAGAAACATTTAAACATTGTTGAAGTTATTAACTCATGGAAGCAGAGCAGAGACCGGTGGTTAACAGGCAGAGGCAATTAGGGCACGTGGGTCGATGGGTATTCCTCGTTTCTCATTGTGCAGCGTGGTGATCATGAGCTGGATGTGACCATGCGCACCTATAATCCCTGCACTTGGAAGGTGGGAGAAAGAGATTCAGAAATTCAAGGGTCAGCCACAAACCTACTTAGGCCAACCTGGATCCATGATACTCTGTTTCCAAACACCAAAACCAGGGCTTGGGCAATGGTTTGGAAGTTAAGAGCACTCACTGCTCTTGCAAAGGACCCAGGATTGATTCCCAGAACCCTCATGGTGGCTCACAACTGCTTGTAACTCCCACCCTAGGGGATCTGACACCTTTGACTTCCTCAGGCACCCCCCACACAAGTGTGGCACACACACATAGAGACACATAAGTATACATAAATAGAAATAAAGTAAAAATTTGGCATTGCGCTCACATGGTACACAAACATACACACAGGCAAAAACACTCATACACACAAAGTAAAAACAATCTCAAAAGAAATGCACAGAGCAAGGGTTTTTAATCCATCAGAGAGGTTGTGCATTCACCACCACTAGGGAGTTCCAGAACTTTCCATTACTCCAGTCAGAAACCCTATTACCCAACCAGTGAGCAGTCTCACATACCATCCACATATACTCTCTGCGTTTTTCTATTCTAGATATTTAATCTAAATGGAATCAAACAACATGTGATCTTTTTGCTTTTTTTCTCTCCCCAATTATTTATTTATCTGTGTGGGAGGCAGGGCACATGTGCCATAGAACTGTTGTGGAATAATCTTTTTGTATTCTGTGAGGAGGCGTCTTTGCCAAGGCACCTTCTGATTGGTTTAATAAAGAGCTGAATGGCCAATAGCTAGGCAGGAAGAGGTTAGGCTTAGGTGGGACTTCCGGACAGAGAGAGAAAAGGAGATGAATCTCGGCTGAGGTTGGGAAGATGCCAGAGGACATAGAAAGGAAACAGGACGCCTTTAATTCCAGCACTCGGGAGGCAGAGGCAGGCGGATCTCTGTGAGTTCGAGACCAGCCTGGTCTACAGAGCTAGTTCCAGGACAGGCTCCAAAGCCACAGAGAAACCCTGTCTCAAAAAAAAAAAAAAAAAAAAAAAAGAGTCAGTGGGACAAGCCTAAGCTGTAGGCCAAACTTTCATAATTAATAATAAATCTCTGTGTCTTTTTTTTTTGTGTGCTGGCAGCCCAAAGAAAAATCGAACTACATATCGCGTGTATAGAGGTCAGAGGACAACTTGAGCAAACCCGTTTCTCCTTCTGCATGTGGGTCCTAAGGAAACTCATGCAGTCTGACTTGGTGGGAATTGTCTATCCACTGAGCCACCCCACCACCCCATTTTGTAACTGCCTTTTTTTCACTCTAAATAAAAAAAATTTTATTCTGCTTGTTTGGTTTTGGAGATAGAATCTCTCTGCATAGCCAGGCGATGGTGGCGCAAGCCTTTAATCCCAGCACTAGGGAGGCAGAGGCAGGCGGATCTCTGTGAGTTCGAGACCAGACTGGTCTGCAGAGCTAGTTCGAGGACAGGCTCCAAAGCCACAGAGAAAAAAAAAAAGAATCTCTCTGCATAGCCCTGGGCTCCCAAGTGCTTGGATCACACATCTGACAACATGCCTAGCTTCTCCTTTTCACTTAGGTTGTTTTTTTAAAATTAACAGTGTTGACAAAGCTTATCCACATCGATGCTTCTATCAGTACAACATTCTTTTATTGCCAAACAATACTCCATTGTTTGGAGATGCCCTTTTTTTTAATCTGTGGTTTTTGTTTGCTTGTTTGCTTTTGTTTTGTTTTTTTTTTCCAAGTCAGGGTTTCTCTGTGTAGCCCTGACTGTCCTGGAACTCGCTCTGTAGACCAAGTGGACCCCGAAACTCAGAAATCCTTCCTCTGCCTCCCAAGTGCTAGAATTAAAGGCGTGTGCCATTATGACCCCTACCCGCTCTGTCCTGCGTGTTTTTACGCGTTGATAGGCATGCAGAGTGTGTCCCGTTGGCCTGCTGTGAGAGTTTAAACACAAGCGTTTCTGTGAACACAGTTGTCCGTTCTCTAGGGGATACCTGGGAGGGAAATTGCTGGGCTGTCTGGAACCCTCTGCCTGACTTTTGAGGATCTGCCGGACTTTTCCAAAGCTGCTTCCCCATGCACTTGCAGCAGCTGGGATGTCACAGGGAGAAACTTTCCCACCCTGGGACTTCTCCCCAGAAGCCAGGACACGCACCTGTTTCTTAAGCAAGCTTCCCAAGCAACTTACGATTCTCACCTTTTTAATAATTAAAAATAAAAGACTAAAAGTCTGTGTCTCTCTGTGTAGCTCTAGATGGCCTTGAACTCCCTGAAATCCTCCTGCCTCTGCCTCCTGAGTACTGGGATTAAAAGCCTGCTCAGCCACACTGGTGTCATGCTCACTTTTGAGCTTTGACAGCGTCATGGCCAGCAGAGAACTATACCGTGGGAAGGACCCACTACTGCTAGGAACGTTTCCCTCGTCCTTTGCAGCAAACCCTGCTCCTGATTTTGCTCTAAGGGATCCCTAGCATCCACATGAAAACCAGGAAGGCATTAAGCAGCCTGTAAATCCAGCACTTGGGAAGATCCCCAGAGCAAGCTGGTTAGCTAGACCAGCCACAACCTGTGACGTTCAGTGGGCAACTTTGCCTCAACAGCAAAGTGGAAGGAAGGGAGGAAGCCTGGCATATCTCTCTCTCTCTCTCTCTCTCTCTCTCTCTCTCTCTCTCTC
>NC_022016.1:54351659-54356326 GCF_000317375.1 Microtus ochrogaster | reverse complement strand
GGACTGCATAGCAAGACCCCATCACACACAAAGTCATCCCCGACTGGCCCAGGTCTGCAGCTGTTCGTAGCCCTTCTCTCTCTCCGTGCTTTTTCTGGGAACTTTCAGTTTCCAAAAATAGGTGTGCAACCTCTCTTCTGGCTCTGGCAGTGTGGCTGTGATCTCTGCTCCGGGGAACTCCCCATCACTTCCACCCCCACCTCTGCGGAGTCCCTGCTAGCAAGGCCAGCATCCCCCTCCACAGAGGAATCTCTGGTCCGGAAGAGCTCTTATTGCCTTAACTCTACTGTCACTCTTGAGAGGCATCGTAATGGTTAAACAAGGGTCACCAAGTTGTCATTCTGTGATGGAACCTGCCAATTAGGGGGCAGGCCACGCTTTGCCCTCTGCCTCTCACACCCACTGCGTGGTGCGCTCTTTGACCTCAGGGGTGTCCCGGTCCCCTTCAGACCAGAGGGTCTGATGGAAAGAGAGTAAATGAATGAATGAATGAATGAATGAATGAATGCTCAAAATGCATGGCTGAAAGAAAGTTTGCGGCAGCAGAATGGAAGGATAGGAGGGAGAAAAGAAAAAAAGGATGGACGGGGAGGGGAGGGAGGAGAGAAAGAGCCTATTAGAACGCGGATAGCAGGTTAGTTGGAATCTCAGTGTAAACGGAAGTTGGTAGGGCATCGTGAGGTAGAAGGAACAGCACAGGCAAAGCAATCTTTAAAAAAAAGAAATTCCTGACAGAGAACCTTCTGGGCAGAGCTCCAATGATGCACTGGCTTCAGCTAAACCCCAGATGTGATGAGGTAGGAGAGGTAGGACAGCTGTTTCCCTGGTTCAGGGTCAAGAGAAAGGCCCAGATGCTGAGGACAAAGCACTAATTAGTGCCCTGAGAGGCCCGGCAGTAGGTCAGGCTGGGAAGTCAAGGGGGCTGATGGGATAGCTTGGCCCCAGTCAAGCCTCCAGGGCATGGTCGTCTGAATGACCTATCAAAGCTGGGTCAGCAGCTCTGCCCTGAATCCCCATCAGCTGCGAGGGTCTCCCTGGGCCCAGACCATCATCTCGTTCGGATCTTGGCCTCCCAACTCCCCATCCCAGAACCTGGGTGGTCCTCAGGGCCCGGGACTGGAAGGAACCAGGGAGGGGTTGGCGTGGCTCCTGCAGAGGTGTCCCAGTGGCCTGTGGGGATGGGGCGGAAATGACCTCTTAGGGTTTATGAACTGAGACGTCAGCGGGGCCCAGCAGGTGCAAAGAGGCCAAGATAGCTGCAAGCCTCTTGAGAGGTTGAGTAGCCATTATCAGAATCACCTGGCCCAGGAGTGGTTTAGACTTGAGACCCCGGGATGCATAGAGGAGCTGTCCAGTGTTCTCTTGTATCACTTTTGACCTTACTCCCTGAGGCTAGATGTTTGCTAGGCACTGGAATCCAGCCTGGGCTACATAGTGAGCACTAGGTCTGGGTACCAGAGCAACATCCAAGACTCTGCTTTAAATGAATGAGTGAATGGGTAGATAGATAGATAGATAGATAGATAGATAGATAGATAGACAGACAGACAGACAGACAGACAGACAGACAGACAGACAGATAAAAATAGTGTCGAGCAGGGCCTGATACCCAGTGGCTGTAATTCCAACTACTTGGAAGGCTGACTCAGGAGAATCAAAAGTCAAGGCATTCCTGGGCTACGAAGTAAATTCAAGGTCAGTGTGGGCAACCTAGTGCAACCCTGTGCAAAACCAAAAAGGATGTTGAGCACAGTGGCACACGCCTGCAACCCCAGCATGGGGGCGGGGGGGGGAGACTGAGGCAAGAAGGTCACAAGTTCAAAGCCATCCTCAGCTATCAAGTGAGTTTGAGGCCAGCCTGGGATCCAAGGAGACCTTGTGTCAGAAACAAACACACAAACAAAAGGGGGCAGGAGAGAAGGCTCAGCGGTTAAGAACACTGGCTGTTCTTTAAGGGACGTGGGTTTGAGTCCCAGTACCATGACAGCACCCAATCGTCTATAACTGCAGTTCCGGAAGATCTGCCGCCCTCTTCTGGCCTCTGTGAGAACTGCATGTATGTGATGCACAGATTAGCATGCAAGCAGAACACCCATAAAATAAAAACAAACCTTTTTCTAAAGGGTGTAGGAGTATAGATTAGTGTCAGACTTGCCTAGCTTCTGCAAGATTCTCCACGGCTCCATCCCCAGCATTGTGAAAAAGAAAAAGGAAAACCCAGGGGCTGAAGACGTAGCTCAGGGATAAGAGCATCTGTTGCTCTAACATGAGGACCAGAGTTAAGAGCCTAGCACCATGGCAGGGAGCTCACAAATGCTGTAACTGCAGGGTGCCCGACACCTTCAGGTTTCCAAGAACACCTTTGGAGGTGTGGAGGTGTACACACCCCACACAGACACACATACATGCACATAATTAAAATACAAATCAAAATAATGTTTTGTTGTTGTTGTTTTACTAAAACCCATTCATAGCTCATGGGCCATGTGGAAGCCTGCTGCCCACTGTTACTTGGTTCTCAAGTAAACAGAAACATTAGAAACAATCAGAGGCCCAGGAAGTGGCTCATCCAGAGCCAAAATGGCCTTCTGATTGAGCAACGGCTTTTTGTTTCTTTGTTTTTATGGTTTAGATTTTTATTTTATGTGCACGAGTGTTTCCCCACATGTATGTGTGTGCACTACCTATGTGCCCTGGTGCCGGGGAGGCCAGAAGGGGGCACTGGATCCCCTGAAACTGGAGTTCAATCCTGGGAACTGAACCTGAGTCCTTCCCGAAACAGTTGAACACTCACTCTCTCCATCACCACCCCTCACTGTATGTATAGCCTTAGCTAGCCTAGAACTCTCTATGTAGACCAGGCTGGCCTCAAACTCACAGAGATCCGCCTGCTTCTGCCTCCCGAGTGCTGGGATTAAAGGTGTGCACCACCACCGCCTGACTCCTCTTAGCTATTTTACTGTCAATCAACAGGCAACTGAAACCTTGTTCTCCGTTTTTTGTCTTTGATGCCCACTCCTGCAGCTCACCACACACTGAAGGGCCAATGTAAGCAAGGCCAGACATCCCTGTTTTCTCCTGTTGCGGGACCTTCCAAGCCACCACACTGTTCATCATCTTCCCTGAGCATAGTTGCAGGCTGAAGGTGGCGTCAGACACCTACACTGTATCCTTGGCCACCTGCTCCAAGCGTTGACAACAGCCTCACACCGCATCTTCCATGAGAAATTTCTTTCGCCAACCTTCCATGTCTGTGCCTCTGATCACCACCGTGACTGCCCAAGAAAGTATTTTTAGTCAGGTATGGTGGTCTACTCCTGCCATCCCAGCACTTGGGAAACTGAGGCAGGAGGAATGCCAAGAGTTCAAGACCAACTTCGTCAAGATTCTGTTTCAAAAATCTAAACATGAGGAGAGGGAGAATCCTTTTCATATTTATCCTCATCGACCTGAGGACATTCTCACAGCAGAGCAGCAATGAGGCAGGATGTGGGTTCAGTGACCGTCAGTGTCCAGGGATTGGCGGCAGGCCTCACCAGAAACTTGGCCCAGGAGCGTCTTACTGGTAGGGGCACTGTCAGCCACCCAGAATATATATAAGGCTGACTGGTTCTACACCTAGTTCTCAGGGTGAACTTCAGCGAGAATCTTAGTCTGGCCCAAGTGAGGATGAACTGTGGGGGAGGTAGGGGGTTGGGGGGATCCCCTGCAGGACAGACCTACTCCTAACCTGGCTCTTTGGTGCCCCCTAGTGGGCATATTGATGCATGATGCCCCCTGCCTCCAGAAAGGTATCTCCTGGCCCTGGAGAAACTCAGGTGTCTGTGCACCTCATTTCCCGATTTCAAGAGGAAAAGAAGGAGGTCTAGGTGCCAGAGTAACCTGTAGCACGAATTCTAATTGATCTTAATAATAAAAACCTGGAGTCAGATATTGGGGATGAAAGCTGAAAAATCAGAGAAGCAGAGCAGCCAGCTCCTAGTTTTTTGGGTTTTTTTTGTTTTGGTTTGGTTTGGTTTGGTTTGGTTTGGTTTGGTTTGGTTTTTTCGAGACAGGGTTTCTCTGTGGCTTTGGAGCCTGTCCTGGAACTAGCTATTGTAGACCAGGCTGGCCTACAGAGATCCACCTGCCTCTGCCTCCCTCCCGAGTGCTGGGATTAAAGGCGTGCGCCACCCCTGCCTGGCTAGTTCTTACTTCTACTGAATCCTCAGATCAGAGGGACAATCCTATCCTTAGAAATCCTCAGACTGAATCCTGAATTCCTGTTTATTTCCTCCTGCCTTATGTTCCTCTCTCTGCCCAGTCATATCACTTCTTGTTCCCAGCTCCCTAGTGCTGGGATTAAAGGTGTGAGCCACCATTGCCTGACCTCTGTGGCTAACTAATGTTGCTAGCTCCACACTCTGATCTTCAGGCAAGCGTTATCTGTTAAAGTACAAACAAAATATCGCCCCAGTAAACCTTAGGTCTTTCCCTGTCAGTTACTCTCCATCCCCTTTCTGAACCCATTTCCCTAACACTTAGAAGGGCATGAGGGGGATGAGCCCAAGGGGGTGGCTCAATGGCGAAGCTTCTATCTAGCATGCCTGAAGTCTGGTTTGTTCCACAGCACTGTGTAAACCCACCTGTGATCCCAGAACTCAGGAGCAGAGACAGGAAGATCAGAA
>NC_022016.1:54349026-54350594 GCF_000317375.1 Microtus ochrogaster | reverse complement strand
GCAAGACATAAAGCTTAATTTGCTTCTGCTTATGTAGGCGTGGGTAAGTGTGTAATTGTGGGGGTGCTGTGGAAGCAGGGGGTATATGGGTGCACAGCTGGAGAAGATGGTGACTGGGGGAGGGGGTACATAGCTGATCAACGCCTGAGGTAAGGCAGGTCTGTCTAGATCTAATAAGGAAAAACAAACATATTCTGATCTGCAGGAACAAATCTGTGGGGCGTCATTGGGTTGCTTAGATCAGGTGCTCCTGGATCGGTCCTGGAGACAGGGAGGACAGCCATTAGGAAGTCCACTCCACCAGGTGAGTCTCAGGGCCACACCTCCTGGGAAGGGATGAGGGTGATCAAAATTGAGGCACATTAAAAAGGCACTGTTTGCTTTGTTTCTGCCCCCTGAGAATGTCCCTCAGACCAGGTAACATGCCACCATGTGAAATGTCTGTGACTAACCACAGACTCCTCAGTGGAATGTTGTTGACGTAAGAATACCAACTCCAGCCCCTTAGTGGTGATACAAGCCTGTAATCCTAGCATTTGGCAGGCAGTTCAGGATAGCCTCAGCTACAAAGATAGTTAATAGCCATTCTGGGCTACATGAGAACCTGTCAGGAAGAAACAAACAAACAAACAAACAAACAAAACCTGGTGATGGTAGGCTAGCAAGACAGCTCAGTGGAAGGGGCAGAGCTGGAGTCAGGCGCGGCTCTGTGATTAGGGGTACTTGCTACTCCTGCAGAGGACCCTTGTTTGGTCTGAAGCCCACATGGACGCTCACAGACATCTGCAACTCCAGTTCCAGGGGATGTATCACCCTCTTCTGACTCCTGGGGTATCGGGCATGAACAGGCTGAATAATCCTACAGGCAGGGAAAATGCCCAGACACATAAAATAAAGAAATCTTAAAGGACAAACAACAAAAAGTCAACAAACAGGTAGCCTGGGTCCAATCCTCCAAGCCACATCCAGGTGAAAGAGAGAGCTAACGTCACCAAGTTGTCCTCTGACCTACCCACATACCACTCTCTCACATGTACAAAATAAGTAAATACATGTAATTTTAAAATTAAAACCCAAAATGTGGTGGCACACACCTTCTTAATACCAAAATTCAGGAGGTGGAGGCGGGAGATGTGCCATCAAGGTCCTTTAACACTACCTGTCCAGTGTGAGGTCAGTGTGGGCTGAGTGAGACCTGCTCTCAAAACAAGCAACAAAACGTCAACGGAAAAGCCCAGTTGGGAACTTGAGGCAGGAGGAGCCTAAGTTTGAGGCCAGATTGGGCTGCTCAGTAAGTTCCAGGCTTGTTTGTGGTCCATAAAGACATTGTCTTAAAATATGAGGAGCCATAGTGAGAACAGGAACGGCAAGGGGCAAAGTCACAGGATGTGGGCGCAGCCTGTCTTTATCACGTTTAACTATGGCCTTGGTAGGGACTAGATCAGTCAGGCTTAGGGATGTATTCCAAAGTTTTATGAGAGAGTCAAGTGGAGGGATGGTAAGATGGCCCTGGGGGTTAAGGTGCTTGTTGCCAAGCCTGAGAACCTGAGTTAGATCCTAGGGACCCA
>NC_022016.1:54339846-54347885 GCF_000317375.1 Microtus ochrogaster | reverse complement strand
CGCTGACTTCCACCACTCTGTTTACCGAGGCCTGCGGCTCATTTCGACTTTCAGCAAGTCGTGCTGTATCTTCAGTGAAATTCAAGTTATCGATTAGCTCACCACCTGTCTGCACACCTATCTCCTCGTCCTCCAGGGCTGTTGCTATTATTAACTCCAGGAATATATTAAAGAGTAGTTTTGAGAGGACACATCCCTGCAACATTCCTACAATTGTCTTCAACTGATCACTTAGTTCTCCACAGACTTTGGCTGATGCAAAGATATCTTTGTGGGCATTTTCTAGTATTCTTATGATTTTTCTCTGGGTACCTGTAGAACCTCATTGTTTCCCAAAATCCTTTCCTCCAAATGCTATCAGATGCCTTCCTGAAGTCGATGTAACAGACACAGAAGTCTTTTCCAGGGGCTGGAGAGATGGCTCAGTGGTTAAGAGCATTGCCTGCTCTTCCAAAGGTCCTGAGTTCAATTCCTGGCAACCACATGGTGGCTCACAACCATCTGGAATGAGGTCTGGAGCCCTCCTCTGGCCTGCAGACATACACACAGACAGAATATTGTATACATAATAAATAAATAAGTAAATATTTTTTTAAAAAAGTCTTTTCCAAATTCTTCATATTTTTCTGCCAGTTGCCTCAAAGTGAAAATCTGATCAATTGTGCTCCTGTTCGCTCTGAATCCGCACTGGGCCTCTGCTAGGATTGTCTCTGTTCTGTCCTTGACCCTTTGCAGGATAATGGAGGAGAAGACCTTGCTGCTATGGCACAACAAACTAATTAATGCCCCCGCAATCTGAGCAGTCCAGCTTGCCCTTCTTCTGGCTTATGGGGATTATGACTGAGTGCTTCCGTTCTGTGAGGATCACTTCCTGTTTCCATATCTCTCTGAAGAGCTTGAGAAGCGCCTTGGCCCCTGAGCCTATTGTAGCCACCTCCAGCCTCGCCACTGCGATGTCATCCACTCCTGGGGCCTTCCTGTGTTCTGCTCTCTTGATAGCTTCTTCTATCTCGCTCCTGTCAGTATTTAATATTTCCTCATCATCCCTGGTGTTCGAGTGGCTGCTGACGTGTTTCTCTGTGTTGACAGCATTAGGGTCATTGTACAGGTGTCACAGTATCTCCATCTTTGCTTTACTTCCCCTGGTTCTGTTAATAAATGACCTTGCCCATCTTTAATCTTCAATGCAAGAGTGGGGGGCTGGAGAGATGGCTCAGCCGTTAAAGGCTAGGCTCACAACCATAAATATAAAAAAAGGGGCTGGAGAGATGGCTCAGCCGTTAAAGGCTAGGCTCACAACCATAAATATAAAGAGTTCGGTTTCCAGCACCCACGGCTGTCTCTCCAGCCATTAAAAAAAAAAAAAAAAAGAGTGGGAACTGGAGAAAGAACGGACTATGGTGTCATGAGAACATGTGGATTTGGACAAAGGAATGAGAGAGGGGAATGCCTGCTTGACCTCTGCTATGCAAATGATCTGTACATATCAACACAAGCCATCAAGATGCTGGGTGTGGGAATCCCCTGACGAACACACATGCAGCTGGTTTGACTACATTCTGGTCAGCAGGAAACTCTTAGCTAGCATCAAAAGAGCCGATCGTTTCCTAGTGCTGACTTAGGGTCAGATCTCCAACTTGTTCTGGGCCAACATTCAACTGAAACTTAGGAGAGGCATGCCAGGCAAGACGAACTTGAAAGATAGATCGTGGGCTGGAGAGATGGCTCAGTGGTTAAGAGCATTGCCTGCTCTTCCAAAGGTCCTGAGTTCAATTCCCAGCAACCACATGATGGCTCACAACCATCTGTAAAGAGGTCTGGCGCCCTCTTCTGGCCTTCAGGCATATAGACAGAATATTGTATACATAATAAATAAATAAATATTTAAAAAAAGAAAGATAGATCGTAAACAGCTGATGAATCCAGCTGTATGGAGAGAATATCAGAGATAGTATAAGATGAGGGAAATCATTAAACAACCCTTTACAAATACAGAAAGCAAATGGGGGAAAAAATCAAAAGAGCTATGCAGGAGACTTCAAAGGAGATGCTTGGTTATGCAAACAGGGCAACACCGTGGCTTACTGCAGAGATGATCAACCTGGCGGAAGAAAGAAGGAAGCTAAAGAGCAAATGAAGAGGCAATCCGCAGGCACCAAAACACCACAACTATCCGTGCAGGGAGGTCAGGAGGAGAGCGAAGAAGGATGGGGCTGTATATACAAGGCATATGCAAAGAAGTGTTTTATTATGAAGAGGCTAGACTCCATAATAAAACACATCTTGTCTAGGAAGCTATCAGAGGGATAACTGCCAGATAAGCTCCTCAGCTGATAATAAATACCTGTTAAAAGGGCTAAAGGTCATGGCGGTCTCTGACCTACATGGTGCCTGGCATCTATCCACCGTTATAACCTTCTACCAGACATTGTCAGCCTGCAGGATCTCTAATAAAGAGCGCTGCTGCTCACCAAGCCTTCACTATAGGTTAACAGTTGTGTCAGGGAAAGCCCCCAAAGAGGGCTAGTGGGGAGGCTTCCTGAGGCCCCCACGGAAGCTGAATCTGTTTTCTGAGGGGTCTTGAAAAAGGTCACAGATGATAAGGCACACTGCTGTCCTCAGCAAGCTCCCCATCTGGGCTTGAACATGGGGAGACTTGATCCCCCAAAGTCACTTCTAGAAATTCTCTTTTGTGTGTGTCCACGTGCAAGCCACAGGTTGACGTCAGCTTGTTTCCTTTTTTATTACGCTCTATTTGATTTTTAATTTGATTTGATTTGATGTGTATGTGTGCCATGTACCCCTAAGAGGCCAGAAGAGGGTACTGGATTCCCTGGAACTGGAGGTACAGACGGTTGTGAGCCACCATGTAAATGTTGGGAATTGAGCCTGTGTCCTCTGGAAGTGGAGTCAGTGTGCTTAACCGGTGAACCATCTCTCCAGCTGCAGGCTCTTTTCCTGAATTGCTTTTCTATGTCTGGAACTCACCATTTTAGCTAAAATGGCTGGCCAGCAAGACCCTGGAATTCACCAATCTCAGCCCTGGGATAACAGCTATGCTGGATTTTACATATGTGTTGGGGACCTAAACTCAGGTTTGTGTAGAAAACACATGACCCACCAAGTCATCTCCCCGATAGACACCCTCCATGTCGAGGTGAAATAACTCTGTTTTGAAAGAAATAAAACAGAAGTATTTTTCTGAGCCAAATATGAGTAACTATGGCCCAGGAACACCAGTTCACTGTACCCTGAACAAGTTCCACCACGGAAGGAAGGGGTTATAATAATGAATGTTCTCTTTTAGTTGTAAAAACAAAGTTACACAGCAACATAGTTACCAATTATCTGGCTGAGAGCGGCAGATAAGGGGGAGCAGGCTGCAGTGCATAGGGGAAATCTCTTCTTGGGGCTCAGATGTTGTTTTCTTAGCTTCTTAGCCTTAGGGCTGGTGCAGGCGGGAGGTCTGCAGAGAAATTTATCTATTATTCATCCGATGTCAGGTCAGACGCAAGTTATCAAGGGCTCTTGAAGGAGTCAAGATGGCCGGGGGTGGTAATTTTATCCTTAAGATAGCCTGTGATAATTTTATTGGAAGGGAATCAAGATTGCCTGCTGTCGTTTTATCTTAAGGGATTAAGACGGCTCCTGGTAACTCCTGGTAATCCTGTCCTAAAGGAATCAAGACAGTTCATGGTAATTTTGGCTCTGAACCTACAACATTTCGCGTCTCCACTATCACCATCCTCAGCCCGACCGACTGAGGTCAAGAAAGCAGTCTGTAGGGACTTTAACATGGTTCCTCACTGTTACAATCAGGGAAAAGCGCAGCGGTTCTCAACCTGTGGGTTGCAACCCTTGGCAGGGTGTATCGCAGAGGTTGCCTAAGACCATTGAAAAACACAAATATTTACGTTAGAGTTCAGTTCATAATAGGAGCAAAATTACAGTTATGAAGTGACAATGAAAAGAGCTTTGTGTTTGGGGGTCACCATAACTCGAGGAACTGTATTAAAGGGTCCCGGTGTTGGGAAGGCTGAGAGTCACTGGTAAAACAAAGGAGAAAAAGGAAAGTACCAGCAGGGTTCGGCTCTGAAGGACTGGGCTGCAATGCCTTCCCTTTCCAGAAGGGGGCGCGTCGCCCATGAACACCCAGAGATGCTCTGCTGGGAAGATGCTATCACTCTACTACAGAGCCAGGACTGGTGGCTGCTCTGCTCTTTTGTTTGTTTGTTTGGTTTGATTTTTTGAGACAAGGTCTCACTAAGGAGCCTCAGCTGGCTTGGGAACTTGCTATATAGACCAGGTTGGACTCGAACTCAGAGATCTGCCGGCCTCTGCCTCCTGAGTGCTGGGATTAAAGGCGAGCAGCTCCACACCTACTCCTGCCCTGTGAGTTTCATATCCTCTGGCAAGAGGGCAAGGACAAGCAAATGACAGATTCCAGCTGGAAGGAACAAGATCCAGAGGGCCAGTAGTGACGGGGGCCTGGGGTTTCCTGAAGCTCTGAGTCCGGCCCCCCCTCAACCTTGACTCACAACTGCAGAGAGACCCACTTCTGCCTTACCCTACGAACAGGATAAGGGAAGGGACTCAAGGCTGGGCTGCCTCAAGCTATGGAGCTCAAAGGAATCACTTTTTACATTTTTGTATTTATTAGTATGGGGGAGGGGGAACGGCGGTGACACATGCAGAGACCAAAGAACAGCTTCCAAAAATTCTTTCTACCACGTTTTCTCTTTCCGCCCTGTGGGTGTGTCCCAAGGTCTGAACATCAGTCTTGACGGCAAGTATCTTCACCTACCGAGTCATCTCATAACCGTAGCCATGGGAATCACTCTTTTTTAAATTTTAAATTTATTCTATTTTATATGTATGGGTATTTTGCCTGCATGTGGATCCATGTACCATATACATTCTTGGTGCCCAAGGAGATAAGAAGAGGGTGTTGGATCCTCTGAACTACAGTTACAGACAGTCGTGAGACACTGTGTGGGTGCTGGGAATCAAACCCAGGTCCTCTGGAAGAACACCCAGTGCTCTTAACCACTGAGTCATCTCTCCAGTCCAGGGAACCATCTGTTCTCTCTCTCTCTCTCTCTCTCTCTCACACACACACACACACACACACACACACACACACACGAGCACGAACGCCAAACCAACCTTCCTTTCTCCTCCTGGAACCCCTCCTATGTCCTCTTACCGTCATCTTCAGCCTCAAACCATGGGATTTTGGGGAAGGGGCTCAAAGGCACATCTCATGGACCTGGTGATCCAAGCTTCTGCCTGCCTTGTGTGGCTGCCTCAGTTCTCCCTGGGACCTCAGATAACAGTGTCCTAGAAACTGAAATAGTCAGGCAGGGGCAGTGCACACCTTTGATCTCAGCATTCAGGAGGCAGAGGCAGGCAGACTTCTGTGAGTTCGAGGCCAGCCTGGTCTACGGAGTGAGTTCTATGATGGTGAGGACTACACAATGAAGCCCAAAACATCCTGGGCCCCTCACGGTGTCCCAGGCTCTCTCTGAGCACTCAAGTGAGGCAACTGAGGCACAGAGAAGGTGAGCAACTTGTCTTCCTGCCGGTCGTGCTAAATTAAGACTGCAGGTCAGGACAGTCTTTAGAGAAAAACAGTGAAGGAGTGTCAGGCTGCCAGTCCTCTGACCACCTTGTTCTAGAGGAAAAGCTCTATCTAGTCTGTGGCCAAGAGACGTGTGTGTGTGTGTGTGTGTGTGTGTGTGTGTGTGTGTGTCTACCTACCAGTCCTGCCCCTTTAACCAGCGGCGACTTCTCTCCAGACTGTCCCCCTCTGACTGGCATGCGTGGGTGTGGCTTCAGTGAAGCATTTGGACCATGCCGACTGCACAGCCATGGCAGCTCCTAACCATCTCCCATCCAGTCCCACGAGACAGTCAGAACGCTCTTGCTGTGAGACAGCTAGATCCAAGAACCCCCCCACCCAAACCCTCAACAGCTCGTGACAGCTCGTAGAAGAGCAGAGCCCTGAACTAACACTGTGGGAAGGCGGCTTCCATCTTTCCCCAGAGTCTCTTTCTGGTCTCATCTCTCACCGGTTTTCTCCTCTGCCCTCATCCCCAGGTCAGTTGTCAGAACAAGTTCATTTTCTGCAAAACCTGTTTCTCTGCCTCCCTAGTTCCTCGCCCACCCTTAACAGGCGTCTATGTGTCCTTCAAGGCTGGCCTGTCGGTTGCTCCCGTGTGAAGCGGTACTGACCCTCCTGGCAGAGTGAGTGGCTTCCTCTTCCGGTCTTCCCTGGCACACCTGCAGCCCTCTGTGTTAGTGACAGCCTCAGATGTGAGCACTCCTTACATCTCTTACAGGGCCAAGTCTGGGTCATATGGCAAGCACCAAGCCGACAGGCAGTGGGGTTCGATGAGAATGGGCAGAGAGATGTTGCATGTGCGTTTGCATGTATGCATGGTCTGATCTGGCTGGCAGTGCAGGCCAAGGAGACAGGGAAAACGTTTAGAACAAGCTCCAGCCCAGGCCTGGTGCCCAGATAAACAGATACTGTGTAGGAGGGTGGAGACTAGGGTGGAGTATGGGCCAGACAGGCTGGACCGTTAGGCCTCTGGGTCTCATGGCAGATGGGCCCTGCCTGCTGCAGGCAGTCCTGGCATCCAGACCTTGGTGACCCCAATGACCAGAGAATATTTTGGGCTGGGCCTGAGCATCACCTGCTCTCTTGGCTGTGCTTGTAGGGCAAAGGGGAGCCTGCCAGGCTGTCCACTGGTGAAGACTAAAGACAGGGACACTGGAAAAAGCTGTCCTTTCTGTGTTCTGGTCCGTATTGCCCTCTTCCCTACTTGGATGTGATCTTCCTGAGTCATCAGCAGCCAAAGCTTGAAGAATTTAAGAGATCATCAAGTTCACTCTTCCAAGGAGCTGGGCGCACTGAAGGAAAGAGACGGGCCCAAGGTCACAGTGCAAGGCAGGAGGGAGAAGTGCCACACAGTGGCCGAGCTACACAAGCTCAAGAGCCCATCTGATGAGTCTAAATCCTGGCTGTTTTGTGAGCACACAAGAGAGGCCCAACATGGCTGCCACAATGTTGTTAGACATGCTTGTTATAGGAGATGAGGGCGTCTCTACAGGGGCTCCAGGCGCTCCAGGCGTGTCGTCCCCAGCTGGCCCAGACCTGCCCGGGAACAGGTTCCTTCCTCTGGATACCCGATGTCCTTGCTGATTGTAGAGCCCCAGCAAGCTGACCGCACAGGCCTCCAGCCAACCAAGGAGTCCAGGGTAGCCCAATGGACGCCAGCTTTGGCCTTGTATCTGTTTCCTGGAACATATGTGGCCCTGGATTGCTGAGTCCCCTGTCACTCAGGGACACACAATGATCACTTGTCCTTGTGAGCCAGGCTCAACAGCCTCCTGGAACTTCCTTGATTCTTCCAGAACCCCAGGCAGCCTGTATCGGAACAGAACGCACTCTGAGATGTGGACACTGAGATATGGTGCCAGGAGAGGAGCCAGAACAGCAGGAATGGAGGCCACTGGGCCACAGGCAGGGGAGGTGTTACATACTTTCTGTTTCTTTGTTTTTGAGGCAGGGTCTCATTATGTAGCTCATATTGGCTGGCCTAGAACTCAATATGTAGACCAGGCTGGCTTTGAATTCACAGAGATCCACCTGCCTCTGTCTCCTGAGCACTGGGATCAAAGATATGTCCCACCACACCCAAGCCAAGAGGTGTTGTTTTATAAAGCATTTGCTACTTTTCTCCCTATGTGAAAAACCTAGACTTTATTGACCACTTCATACATGTATACAATGTATCTTAGTCAGAGTCAAGCCAAATCCCCATCCCAGAAGCCCCACGCTCCCCACTTCCACCTTCACCTTTTTTAAAAATATTTATTTATTTTGTTTTCGAGACAGAGACCCACATTGAAGCACTGGACTGAAATCTCAAGGTCCAAATCAGGAGCAGAAGGAGAGAGAGCACGAGCAAGGAGCTCAGGACGGAGAGGGGTACACCCACACACTGAGACAATGGGGATGTTCTATCGGGAAC
>NC_022016.1:54330273-54338591 GCF_000317375.1 Microtus ochrogaster | reverse complement strand
AAAGAAAAAGAAAAAGAAAGAAGCCTTTGATATCCAGACTGGCCAAGCAGCCCCAAGGGGCAATTCTCACCTGGGAAAACTTGGGGCCTGGGGATGAGATGAGAAAGGAGGACAGGAGATAAGATCAGCTGGCAGGAGGAAAGCTGAGAGGGGGTGTGGGAGGTTCCAACAGAGAGGCCACTGAAGAAGGCCAGCCGGACAGTCAGATGGCTCAGTGGATAAAGGTGTTTGCTGCCCAGCAAGTCTGATGTCACAAACCAGGTAACCCGGATGAAATGAGAGACTTGACCCCACCCACAAAGCTGTTCTCTGAACTTCACATGTATGCTGGTATGCACACATGTACATCATGAATGTGCACATATTCATGCTCACACACAATAATAATTAATAATAAATATAAAATAACTTGGTGTCTCTGTGTGTATGTGGGTACATATACCACATGTGTAGAGGTCACAGGACGACTTGTGGGAGTTAGTCTTGTCCCAGACTTGATAGCTAGTACCTCGAGGACTGAGTCATCTGGCTGGTCCCAAAAGAAAAAGAAAAAAAAGAAGGGGAGGAGCCAAGAGCACAGTGGTTTGCTTTGCCCTGGTCAGTTCATCAGTTATGCGCACACTTGGCCAGGAAGGGCCCAGGTACGGCAGGGAGGAACGTAGACCCGCCCAGCTGGAGAATGGCCTCCAGTGGACAGCGAAGACAGATCCACAGATCCATCAAAGTGGGGTAAACGCTGCGATGTGGCAGCTAAGCTGAGAAATGAGTCTGAACTAAATGACAGTAGGGGCTGCGCAGGAAGAGCAAGGAGGCTGACCTCAGAGTAAAGCATGCCACCCCAGGCACAGCACAGACAGGGTGGGCTGGGCTGGGCTGTTGAGAGCCTGGGGAGGTGAGCAGGGGCCCTAGCAAGGGGACCCGTGCTATGCAGCTAACAAGAGAGTCTTTTTTAAATATATTTATTTATTATGTATACAATATTCTGTCTGTATGTATGCCTGCAGGCCAAAAGAGGGCACCAGACCCCATTACAGGTGGTTGTGAGCCACCATGTGGTTGTTGGGAATTGAACTCAGAACCTTTGGAAGAACAGGCAATGCTCTTAACCTCTGAGCTATCTCTCCAGCCCTAACAAGAGAGTCTTAAAGATGGCGTTTGTTCCACACTCCCCAATGAACTCTGCCTTGTCTTCTGAGTGGTCAGAGGGCCACCTGGGGAGCTTGATGGCTTTTACAGGTGAATAAACCCAGACCCAGGGAGGTCGAGAGGTCACCCAGCTGCCACACAGGTAACAGATGTGAAAAGGCAACAGTCTCCCTCTAGGGCCCCTAAAGGGAGAGTGGCATGTGAACTGAAGTTCCCTGAAAGGACACGCCCTGCTGAAGAGACTGCGGACTAACTGTCCCACACTGGTGGGCCTGGCGACTGCCGAAGAGTTGGAATGTTTCCCGCTCAGAGCCCAAATGATCTTGGTCTGGTTTTAGTCCCTAACATCTTTGTTAAGTATCAGGGGGAAAAGTCCTTTGGAATGTCTTCCCTCAGCTGAGCACCAACCTCCACCAAAGGCTGTTGTGAGACACCTCTGAGACCTCCAGTGAGGGAGGGCTCTCCCATCTGCTGTAACGCACACCTTGGGTTTGATAAATACATCGTGGTGACTTTCTTTTGTTCTCTTCATGCAGGGCTGAGGAGGGGGCTAAGTGAGTAACTGTGCTCGCAGGGAAAGTCTGCCTGCCTGCGGGGGATCTGTAATCTCAGCACTCCATGGTGAGAAAGAGGCAGAGTCGGCAGAGACAAGAAATCAGCCTCAAGTCGTCAGGCCCGCTCGCCTGGTGCGCACAGCATGGTAGGATGTGTGCAAGAGAAACTCTGCCTTGACAGAGAACCAGGAGAGTCGACGTCCCCAAAGCTGTCCTTTGACAGACATACATCATACACAAATAAGTAAATATAAATTTAAAAAAATGAAGCCAGGCAGTGATGGCACATGCCTTTAATCCCAGCAGCACCCAGGAGGCAGAGGCAGGAGGATCTCTGAGAGTTCGAGGCCAGCCTGGCCTACAGTGAGTTCCAGGACAGTTTGGAGGACTGTTATACAGGGAAACCCTGCCTCGAAAAACAACAACAATTAAAAAAACAAAACCCCCAAACAAAACAATTTATAAAATGGAAAATGAAAACACTCATATGACTACTCGCATGGTGGAATATACTATTTGGGGTGAGAGGAACCCATGTTCCCGGGACCATGGTTGCTCATATCTGATATTAAGCCATCTCACTTCTTTTTGAGTAAGAGTGTTGACTGAAGCTAGCTTCACTCTCTCACCTGCTCACTCGCTCATCCAAGCACTCATCCACTCCGTATAGCATCCCCACTCTCTGACGGACAATCTTCTTTGTTGTTGTGTCGTTTTGTTCTTTTGAGATAGGGTTTCTCTGTGTAGCTCCTGGGTGTGCTGGAACTCTCTGTAGACCAGGCTGGCCTCAAACTCAGAGATCCGCCTGCCTCTGCCTCCTGAGTGTTGGGATTAAAGGTGTGCACCACAACCACCTGGCTTCTTCGTCTTTTTTAATGGTGTATTTATTATTATTATTATTATTTTTTGGTTTTTTCGAGACAGGGTTTCTCTGTAGCTTTGGAGCCTGTCCTGGAACTCCCTTGGTAGACTAGGCTGGCCTCAAACTCACAGAGATCCGCCTGTCTCTGCCTCCCAAGTGCTGGGATTACAGGCGTGCGCCACCACCGCCCGGCTTGTATTTATTATTTTTATTTTTTTAATGTGCTTTGCTCTTTTGCCTACATGTAGGTCTGTGTGAAGGCATCAGAAACCCTGGAGCTGGAGTTACAGACAGGTGTGAGCTGCCATGTGGATGCAGGGAACTGAACCCGGGTCCTCTGGAAAAGTAGCCAGTACTTTTTTCTTCTTCTTTTAATTGTTTTATTGAGCTGTACATTTTTCTCTGCTCCCCTTCCTTTCACCCCTTCCCCTTCTACCCTCTCATGTGATCCCCGAGCTCCCAATTTATTCAGGAGATCTTGTCTTTTTCTTCTTCCTATGTAGAGCCATGTGTGTCTCTCTTAGGGTCCTCTTTGTTGTCTAGGTTCTCTGGGGTTGTGGACTGTAGCAGTCAGTGCTCTTAACTGCTGAACCATCTCTCCAGACTCAGACACTCTTATGACAAGATTTATTAATTAACTGAAGAAAGGAGAGAGAGAGAGAGAGAGAGAGAGAGAGAGAGAGAGAGCGCAAGCCAACGAGTCTGGGTCTTATTCTATGAGCCACCAAGAGACGGGCTGTTTTCCCAGAAGACACAGTGTCCCTCTTCTCTGAGCTGGTGTCCCTGAACAGGGAAGGACACTGTTCTTCCCAGGAAGCACCTGACACAAGCAGCAATTTTCTCAGAAGCACGCTGGTGTTGAGTACACCTGTGCCTTTGTCATCGCTTGTCCTCTCAGACCTAGAGCTCTTAAAGGAACAAGGAAACAGATTTCCTAGTGGCAGAAGGAACATTCTCTCCTACCTCCATGGCTGTGTTCCTCTATTCTCGTGTGTGTGTGTGTGTGTGTGTGTGTGTGTGTGTGTGTGTGTGTCCCTGTGTTCAGGAGGTTGTGGTTGCTATTCTCCTCTGAGCTTGGGTCCCTGCTGAGCTTAGCTCCAGGAATAGTAGTAGAAGGACTATTTAAAGAGAGAGAAATGCAGAGACGAGGAAACTCATCGGCAATTCTGAAGGCCACTATATGGCCTCAGTGACAAACGCTGTATATCCATCCTTTCCTACTGACTCGGGGCCAGAAGTACCTTGAGAGTCCTGGAAGGGAGAAATAAAGGAAATTACTATTCATTGGATATTAATGTGTTGGGATTTCTATTTATTTATCTTCATTCCCCACCTCCTCTGAATCAAGGTCAGAGTCTCATATATGCTGGACAAATGTTCTGCCAGTGAGTTTATACTCTGAGGCCATTAATTCTGCTTTTATCCCATGCTCTGAGAATCCAAAGGCCTTCCTTTATGGAGGGGCAAGGAGACCTGGCAGTCAAGGGGCTTGCCTCGGTGTTCCAGGTAGCAAGGGGCAGGTCTGGGATGTGCCAAGTGCGTTTCTTTCTAAAATGAACACGGCCATTCACTAAGAGGGTCTGCAGGACAATGGAGAAAGAGCTAAGATCCAGTGACTTCCACCAGGCAGAGACAGTGAGCCCTCTGTAACAACTTCTGTTGTATGGCTTAGGGATGGGCAGAAAGAGGCTCTCCATGTCTCTGGATTGATGGAGCCCTGGCTCAGCCTCTTTGGCCTCTACCTCCAAGGTCTCCCCCATGCTAGTGAACACTCTCATGTAGAGGTATCCTTGTCTGGGAAGGCCCAGGAAACAGCTGGAGACGTGGAGTGTGCTTCTTCCCCCTCCCCATGGATTCAGGGATCGGCCTGTGCCACAGCCTATCCCATTGGCTCATCTCTCCTCTTCTTCTTCTTGCCAGCCCATGCTTGCTAGACTGACCCGCCAGCAAGCACCCCATGATGCACCTGTCTTTGTGTCTCTACCAGTGGTTTGGGGGGTTACAGGCAAAAGCAACCAGGCCCAGGTCTGAAGTCCCCATGGTTGCACTATAAGCATCTTTACCCAATGAGCCATCTTATCTTCCTAAGCTTTCAGTGACGTACATTTATTTATTTATTTATTTATAGATAGTGTTTCTCAGTGTAGCCTTGGCTGTTTGGGAACTCACTCTGTAGACAAGGCTGGGCTTAAACTCAGAGTTCTGCTTGCCTCTGCCTCCCCAATGCTGGGATCAAAGGTACAGCGCAGCCACCACCTGGCTGTCAGTGATTATAGAAGTAGATGGATCTCTAAGTTCAAGGTCAGCCTTGTCTATGGGGTGAGTTCCAGGATAGCCAGGGCTTCGCCTTAGAGCCTGTCTCAAAAAAACCAAAAGAAAAAAAAAGAAGGAAAGGAAGAAAGAAGAAAAAGAAAGAAAGAAAGAAATCCAGAGCTGGGTGTGGTGCTGTGTGCTTTGATCCCAGCACTCTGGGAGGCACAGGAAAGTCAGTCTCTGAGTTTGAAGTTACCCTGGTCCACACAGTGAGTTCCAAGACAGCCAGGGCTATGTAGCCATCCTGTCATGACACACAAAAAGCACAGTTTAAATATATTCTTTCATGATCTCCAAATATCTCCCATTTGAAAGTTAAAATTGACTCAGAGTGGCTGAAGTGATTCGCTGGAGGTCACACCGCACAATTAGTACCCGCTGAGATCAGGTCCAGACACAGGGCTTCCTGCCAGCCGCTGTCAGCCAGCCCCAGCGGTCACAGCACAGCATCCCAGGGTCCTTTCCCTGGGTCACTCCGGCTTCTCAGTCCTTGACAGAAGAGGTTTCTTCCCTAAAGCCTGTGACCTTGAATCAAAAACCACCCCCTGCCCTCCCTCCCTTGGACCCTGCTCTAGCGCTGAAGTCACCAGGGCTCCAGACCCAGCCCTGAGGCCTGTCCCTGTAGCTTTGGCAAAATTGGGCTTCTCACCCTTCTGGCAACTGGGCTCTCCAAAGGAATCAAGACCTGGGGGTAGGGAGGGGTGAGAGGACTCTTCCTCATTGGCCTCTTTCCCAGAACAGCCCGGAGGTGGGAGGAAGGGACTTCCAGGTGGACAGAGGCCCAAGGAGGCCTTGCCACACAGCAGGTGTACCGGACAGGCCCCACGGCTCTGGTGATGGTTCCTGCATGAATACCCTGGACCCCCTTCTAGAGGCTGAAGATCTGCACACACCACTCCCCCTGTGTAGGGCCTCACACACTCAGAAACTCACTTAAGCCCCCTTCCTCTGAGTGCCCTGGTTGGGGCAGGCCCCGCCTGTGGTCGTTAGCTGTGTGATTCCCCCTGAGCCGACTGTTTGAGCCTGTACCTTCTCCCCTGTGGTCTTTTCCAAAGCAGGGCTGGCACAAACCAGGAACTTACTTTTTTGAGACAGGATCCTGCCCTGTGTAGCTCAGGCTGGCCTCCTACTCAGGAACCTCTGGCCTCCAGGTGCCTAAAGGACAGTTGAATCAAGCCTGGCCAGCTGCACCTGGCTGTAATCTCAGGAAGAGACAGGGGTGGGGATCTTTAGTTCAAGGTCAACTGGGCAGCACTCGGGATGTAGATTTGGTAATTATTAAACAGGAACCCGCCGAACTGAGCAATGGGCTCCACTGAGCTTTCTTTACTCACCTGTAAAAAAGGGGGGGGGGTAGCACCAGCAAACAAGGGAAAAGTTCAGTGTGACCATGTCCTGAAGCAGGCGACAATCACCACTAACATGGGTCTCATTTAATAAAGTGCTTTAAGGTGACAGGCAGAAATCAGAGGAAGGACTGACTGCGCAGAGAGCTGCAGCTTTCTGGCAGTTAAGGTGGCCGCAGCCAGAAGACCGGCCTGGATAGACAGGATTTCTGAAGGAGGTAAGCGCAGAACGACCCCAGCACAAGCTCAGAGGTCAGAAAAGCCTGGAGCGCTTGCAGGGTGGGGAGCTGGACTGCCGGGGAGAGGGGCACCAGATGGAGACATTCCGCAGGGAGGGGCAAGCACGCGTGGGGCTAGCACGAGGGAAGCAAAGTCACGTTCTCCCGATGCAGGTGAGGCGCTGTGCAGCTCAGCTACCCAGTGTCCAGGGCGACTCCACTCCACTGGGCGGGGAGCACGCGGGCTCAG
Source organism: Microtus ochrogaster (assembly GCF_000317375.1). Taxonomy (NCBI): domain Eukaryota; kingdom Metazoa; phylum Chordata; class Mammalia; order Rodentia; family Cricetidae; genus Microtus; species Microtus ochrogaster. The sequence continues at coordinate 54,331,902 of NC_022016.1, read as the reverse complement.
GGGTCACTAGACCATGCTTGCTGTCTGGGCTCCAATTCGCTTCTACTTATGGTGACCGCGTCATCACCCTCCGAGTCTCCCGGCCTTCTACAGGAAGATGACCTAGGCCTGGTGAAATGGGTCAGCAGGTAAAGACACTTGTCGCCAAGCCTGATGACCTCAGTTCGATACCCGGGACCCGCACGGTGGAAGGCGAGAAATGACTCCGCGCCTACACACGCACGCACACAATAAATGTAAAACAATAACGAATTTTTTTTTTAAGTGGTTCAGGCGGCGTTTTTCAAGCTTAAGAGCGAGTTTCCTTTCGGTGTGGCTGTGGGTCGTGGATGCTCTTCTTGGGTTGCGGGGAGCGACCTGCAGCCGGGGAGGGGACGGGTTAGGTGGCGCCGACAGAGGTGCCCGGCGGTTTGCGGGGGAAGGGCACCAGCTCCTAGCGGGAGTGCAAGCCTGGGCTTCCTATTTCGGGAGCAAGGGGTGTGGGCCACGCTCATCATGTGATGCGAGGGCTATTTAAAGAGGCCCTCCAGCCGGGAGCCGTGGTTCTGGGTGCCTGCACGCCTCCTCCCTCCTTACACCATGGCGGACGCCTTTGTCGGCACCTGGAAGCTAGTGGACAGCAAGAATTTTGATGACTTCATGAAGTCACTCGGTGAGTGAACTGAGCGCGCAGGATCCCGGGTGCGGAGGGCCGTCAAGCCGGTCTTAACGCTGAGTTTCAGCTGGAGTGCCCCGTGTGCCTCCTGCACGCTCCCTGCCAGTCCAGGCTGGGAACACCCGCGCGCGTGAGGGTGGCGTGGACTGGAGCATCCCGGCTTCCTGGGAGGGGGCTGTCATGGTCCGACTCACCTGAGGCGTGAGGTATCTAGGGAGAAGGCGCCTAAGGGGAAGCAGCTGTGGCTGCAGAGGTCCGGGCTGGGAGGCGCTTTCTAGGAAACAAGGTGTGTGATCTGGAGGTGAGAGAGGAGTTGAGTGAAAGAGCAGCAGGCCCCGGGAGGCTGGCAGCAGGAGGAAGCAAACAGGAGCATGGGTGGTCTAGAAATTGAATCAGGAAAGGGACTAGAGTAGGTGTGATTGTATTGTAGGAGGAAATACCTAGGAGTCCCGAGGAAGACCAAGAAAAACCAGTGAGTTCGACCTGGGAACATGTGAAGACAGACCTGGGCAGTCAGCCACGGTCCCTTCCCCTCCATGTTGGGGTAGTGAAGGTGCCCTGGTTCTCACCAGTGTGTTCACGTGCGGTGTGTGCAACCCGCTCCCCGATCAGTGACGGACACGCTGCTGGTAGGCTAGGGCAAGACCACTGCCACACACGGGCTTGCCCACTGCTACACTGGTCTCCCACCTGCTCAGTGCCAAGGATAGGGTAAAGAGAGCTGTTGTCTGGGATACAGAGGGTGGCAGAAGCAAGGTCAAGAGCTATGAAGCTGGAGTGTGGTTTGGGGATAGAGAAGAATAAAGCTTTGGAGAATCTCATTGGTAAGATCTGTGGAAATAGAGCCTCACTCCTTAGTTAGGAAAACAGCCCAGGGCGAGCAAGTTCCTCATCTGATGGGAATGCCCAGGATTTCTTTTTGTCATGACTGAAGACTCAACTTAGAGCCGTGTGCATTCCAGGCAGGCATTCTA
>NC_022016.1:54321601-54330130 GCF_000317375.1 Microtus ochrogaster | reverse complement strand
TGCTAGCTCAACCTTCCAAGTAGTTGAAAAGCCAGAACCACCTAGAGTTCTTCGCACTTCCAAATAGGCTTGCCAGTGGGAGATGATGACCCTCTCCCCCAGGACTGACCCTACCCCTTCCTTTCTTGCCTTGGCCTTAGGTAAAGCCCCTTCCTGTGAAGTCCTTGGCTATATCATTCTAGTCTGCTAGGCTGGGATGGGGAAACGAGGCTGTGCCATGGCTGAGCTAGATTCTATTCCTTCTTCCGAGGGAAGAGGGCTGGATTATGACATGGTGAGGGATGTGTGGGGGTTCCTCTCACCTATTTCTGGATCTTTTTTGAAATGGTCCCCCAAAGCATTTTTGTCATTTTGGTTCTGGGGGTGGAACTCAAGGCCTTGCACATGCTAAGCAGACACCAGGACTGCTGAACCTCTGCCCCAGCCCGAGTTCCCATCAGCACCTACCCCGAGAGCCCTGCATCCTCTAGTTTGGAAGCTGGGCTTCGTTTTTGTTTTGAGACGGGGTCTCACTGTGTAGCCCTGGCTGTCCTCTTGCCTCTGCCTCCCCAACATGGGGGCGACAGACAAGCACCCACACCCAGCTAGTTGGCTGGTCTTGATAGGGTAGGGAGTACTAGATTACCCAGGTTTAGTTCTGCTTCCCCAAGCCAAACTGCTAAGTCTGAAACAGCCGTGGCCTCCTTTCCAGCCTTGGTGTGCCTCAGTGCTTGCTGTCTTCAGGCCATTGTGCTCGGGGTGTTGACAGAAACCAGGGTCTCCAGCAGGCTGAGCACTTGATCGTCCCAAGGGGCACCCTCAGAGCAAAGCAAGCTTCTTCTGTTACTTCATTTAGCCTGAACATATAGAAGGGCAGAAGCCCAGAGAAGAGCAGACTCACCCCAGCTCTCAACCAATAACTGATTTCATTACAGGTGGGTCCTGGGAAAATAACTGGTTCCCCGCTGAGGCCCAGTTCACTCATACACCATCAGGCAAAGCCTTAGCCTACAGAAACAGGTTCACAGAACAGAGCAGGCCAGCCTAGTATAAGTGACTACAGGTACACAAGGTCGCTCTAGCACAATTTGGAAATCTAGGCCACTAAACACTGAGAGTTTTGTTTGTTGTAGGTGGTGGTGGTTTGTTTTTGCCTTTTTCAAACTGTCTCACTACAGCTCACGTTCTGGAGCTACGAAGCTCAAGTTGGCCTTGAATTCTTGGCATTTCTCCTGTTTCAGCCTCCTGAGTGAGATTATAGGCAGGAGTCACCATGCTCGGCTTGTTTGACTTTGGATAAGACAGCGCACTCTCTAGGCCTCATTTGTAAATTGTGAATAGTAAAACCTATGCTTGGGGCTGTTTCGGGCATTACTTGGCTGAAGTACAAATACTTCCAACAAATACACATGGCCAGGTGGATATTTGGAGGCCCCATACCATATCCCTATATTGGGCTGCCTCCTGCCTCACCCCCTGAGCACAGCCTGTGCTTGGGCCAGGAGACAGGGAGTCAACAATGGAAGATTCTAAGGAAGCTGCAACCCAAGCGGGGTGAAGGCTTGACCTACCTGGTCTGTGTACTTCACCTGCCTCTGGACATCTGGGAATTGCCCAGGTCTCAGATCCAATGCTGATATCAGGAGTTTCCCCAGGACTTCAGCTCAATCCTTAAGTCTGTAGGACTCCCTTGTACTTTTGACCCAAAGGCTTTGAGCTGTAGTGTGCTACACACAGAGGGTGGGACACTGACGCCCTCGGCTTCAGGGTGAAAAACAGTCCTTATCCAGGGGATTCTAGCCTTATCCAGGGCTATTGACTATTTCTTCTTCCTCCAGTCTGTGGTCCGAGTGTTCAGGAGGCCAGAGGCAGCAGCTGCTCTGCTCTGGAGGTGACACAGGGCTTAGCAGCTTCAATCTGATTTGTGACCCTGGGCTTAAACTCCATCACAGTGTTTACATCTACAAACCCTTGCAGGGACAGGACTGAGGGGCCAAACAGGCAGTTCATACCCCTTGAGACCTCACTCTGATTTCCACTGTTGTATCAACATTCCTCGTGTTTAACATGAGTCCAACAGCTGCAGAGCTAAGGAAAAGACTGAAGGAAAAAAAAATGGCCACACAAAGACACTGGCCACTATGGTCCTCCTTCCCCAAGATGCCTCCGAGCTTGTACAACCACCTCTCCACCCCAGCTAATTCTCGGCCATCTGCCCCTGTCCTTAGGTGTGGGCTTTGCCACCAGACAGGTGGCTAACATGACCAAGCCTACCACAATCATCGAGAAGAATGGGGACACTTTGGTCATAAAGACACACAGCACCTTCAAGAACACAGAGATCAGCTTCCAGCTAGGAGTGGAGTTCGATGAGGTGACGGCAGACGACAGGAAGGTCAAGGTGGGTCAGAGAAAGGGATGGAGGGTGGTACTCAGACACTATAGGGGAAGAGGCTGGCCCTCTCTTAGCTCCTTGGCTTCGTATCCCAAGGGACAGACTGTCAGAGATTTAGACCAAGGTTCATAAAGCCTGTTCAGTGTTGGGTGCCCCAGGGGCTAAGTACAAGCTCTGGCCTAGTTTCTCCTCGCCTTCCTGGGAGGGATCTATCAGCTGCCACTCAAGAGGGCAGCAGAGCCAAGATGTTCTCCTGACCTTGTGTCTCCAGCCCCAGCTGGGTGACCTTGTGCACCGAGGTATGCGGTAGCTCTGAGGACTTCAGCAGCCATGGCTGTGACCTGAAGTGCTTCAGGAATGATACCCAGAAGTCAGTGCCCTGGACCGAGGTCATCCAGGCTCCGTCAAAAGCCTGAGTCCTACTTACAGGTTTCCTCTTCTGCGGCCCCAGGCTAGGCCACTGCCCTTGACACCAGCTGACAGCCAGGGCTATGCTCCAAGAAGGACACTCACCAACATGAATGTTGTGGGTGCCTGTAGTCTCCGAGTATTGGTTTCAGGGTATGGGAAGGAGCACCTACCTACCTCCAGCGTTGCTCAGTTGCCTCATGGTGGTTATCCTGGCAGCTTGCTCTAAACTTCCCAGCAGTGGTTCAGGCACAGAACCTAGGGTCGTTGATATCTGTATCTACAGATTGTCCCTATACCAGTATCCCCTGCATCATAACCCTAAGTTGATCTCTTTAGCTCTTTCTCCCACACGGCTGCCTCCAGAAAGAACAGGGTAGGTACTGGTCTTGCAGATGCAGATGAGCTGAAGCCCAGCCCAGGACCACACAGCAGGCTAGCAGTGGCACAGGGGATGGTGCCTGAGATGACAATGTATTTTGGATGAAGGAGGCTTAACTACATCCTTGAACTTGACCCCCCCCCCCTTTTTTTTTCAAGACAGGGTTTCTCTGTGGTTTTTGGAGCCTGTCCTGGAACTAGCTCTGTAGACCAGGCTGGTCTCGAACTCACAGAGATCCGCCTGCCTCTGCCTCCCGAGTGCTGGGATTAAAGGCGTGCGCCACCACCTTTTTTGTGGGACCAGACCCCGCATGAAATACAACAGTGGCCTGCTGGGATGTTTGGGCCAAAACCGAACTACTGAGTTGATAAAAGCCAATGGGGAATGCAGATAGATATTCCAGAAGGTGGAATGTAGAAGGAACAAGAGATGAGTGATCAAATACAGCCATCACCTTTCTAGACGTGTACCCCACAAACCCTGCTGAGTTCCCAAATTCCTAGAGAAGAGGGACCTGGGGAAGCTGCCAGACAGAAACCAGCTGATAGAAGCTGGCAGCACTGGGGACCAGATGGGCACTGGGGCCGGAGTTGAAGAACACTGCAAGGGCGCCTGGTCCTGGGACCTTGCCATCGCTGCTCTTTTGCCAGTTGAGGGGGTCACGTGATATAAACTAAAGGAAGTCTAGTTTTCCAATACGTCCCAAGGATCTTTTAGACACGGATATGCACAAGACTCGAAAGATCTTCCAGATTCCTCTTTGGGTAGTGTCAGAGAAATGGATGGACTTGACGGGACCTGGGACTGGGCTCTACTGAGCTACACCTCAACTTGAGGTCCTCTTGGTCAGCACTGGCTGGGTTCCTGGTCTGTCTTGCCCTTCGGTTCTGGCCCTGGTCACAGCTTAGGCTCTACCTCTTCCCACAGTCAATCGTGACATTGGATGGAGGCAAACTTGTCCATGTGCAGAAGTGGGACGGGCAGGAGTCTACGCTTGTAAGGGAGCTATGTGACGGCAAACTCATCCTGGTAAGATGGGCAGTGGTGGGTCCTCCCCTGGGGGCCAGAGGAACCAGGAAAAGAGGCAGGGGTGGAAATTACACACAAGCCTTGGTTCAAGAATCAGCCTAAAGGCCGCCCCACTCTGGACAGACACATTGCCTTAGTAACATCAACCGTGAGGGCTGCTGGGAAGACAGTGTATTCAGAGCCAAAAGCACCATCCAAGTGGGAAGAATGCAGCAGGTGCCCATGACCGCCTCTTCCTGCTTGCTCTTTCCCAGGAAGAGGGAGAAAGCAGGGCCAGTTGGCCCCAGGCTCTCTAGGAGCAGTGGCCACCCCATCCTCTCCTGGGTGGCCGGCAGACATCTGCAGCAGCAGGGTCTGCTGTGTCCGGCTTCCTGCAAATACCAATGGCCTAGATAGGGGATACACCAGGACTGCAGATTTGCTCTGGGACAGGTCTGAGAGCTTCACCAGGAGACTGCAGTTTTGTAGATGGCACGTGCACCGGAAGCATGGAGTGCAGTGCGATGTCAGCACCACAGACCCATCTGGCTCAGTGGAACCTGCTAACTCTATCTCAGTGAGTCAGGAGTGACGTGCTTAGCTCTGGTAGGGAGGTAACAACAGGACCATAGGCACCGGGCAGTTAGACTAAGGCGACCACAGCTTGGCTCTACTGTACCACAATCATGGGTAGTTAGGGGAAGGAGGAAAGGTTGGTGGGTTAGCGGTTTTCTCAAGGCTCTGGATCTTCTTATTCACATGTTTGTCTACTATGTGCCAGGCACCACCTTAGTAGGCAGATGCTAAACACAAAAGACCAATTCACCTCTTCTTTCAAGGGCCCATTTCCCCCCAAATCTTTAAAATGGGAATTATAACACCTATATTAAAAGATTTGTATCAGAAAAAGAAAATGTCAAGTTCCTGGCACATAGTAGATATTCAAGTTCTGTTTAGGATGAAGAGAGTGAGGAGCACCCTCTCTTGCTCTGCCCCATCTGACCCTGTTTTTCCTTCCAGACACTCACCCACGGCAATGTAGTGAGTACCCGAACTTACGAGAAGGAGGCATGAGGTCGCTAGGCTGTCACGGACTGTTCCTCTGCCAGCTGGCTACCCCTGGACTCAGCACCATGTTGCCTCATTTTTTTTTCCTCTGGTGTTTTGTATAAATACACATTGGTTGGGATTTTTCTGGAGATCAGGGCACCAGCCTGGAATCCAGTTCCCATTGTGTATGTGGTTTATTTTTTAAAACTGTACCCAAAGGGTGCTCCGAGGTCAATAAAGCAGAGCCAAGGCCACCCAGTTGCTTTTGCCTTTGGTCTTCCTTTCCTTTGTGCCCTAGGCTGAAATGAGAGCCTGTAAGCCACCAGGAAGCAGCACTGGTGAGGAGCCCAGGTGGACAGTCTCCTGCCACCGGTGAGGGCACAGCAGCACTGTACAATCCTTTATCCTGGCTCGCCATGGTCAGATCGCTGTCTCTGAGTGACCACTTCACACCCACTATGCACAGAACACACCTGGACTGACTCTACAGTGTGCTGTGGTCACCCTCTTCTTGTCTGAGTACAGACTCAGGACAAGGAGAAGGGGATCACTGTGGTGGGATGAGACTAAGTTCCCATTCATGCCCCAGCGAGCCCCCAAGGTTACAGTCTTCCTGGTTTTCTAATCAGCCCAGGGCATGAGGTCTTCACTATGGAAGAGGGGACTCAAGAGTAATGTCAAGAAAGCTGTGATTTTCTGGGTGGTGATAGTGCACACCTTTAATCCCAAAACTTAGAATGCAGACAGGCCTCTGTGAGTTTGAGGCCAGTCTGGTCTACAGAGAGAGTTCTAGGACAGGCTCCAAAGCTACAGCGAAACCCTGTCTCGAAGAACAAAAACAAAAAAAGCTGTGACTTTGTGACTTCTAGTGGCCATGGTTTTTTTCCAGGGTCTTGGATGACATATTAAGTGTATTCTGTGAACTAGTGTGCTAAGTCTGTAGGTAACTCAGGAAGGATTATAGGAATAAGGCCTTCTGGAAAGTTTTAAACCAAACACATTTCCATTTATGCCAGGAATTTAAGCAGAGACCTGAAATGGAAGAGTCACTCACACAGTGATGGACAGAAAGCAGAGCAATGACCTTGGCTTCAGAGCACTGGTTTAGCAGTCACTGCACACAGCCTTCACTTTGAGCACAGGCCCAAGTTGAGGGAATGGAGAAGGGGAACACTTCTCCCTCCTGCTACCAACAGAGGCTGCAGAGTCCACCCACAACTGGTCCCAAATAGCAGGCAGACGGGCCGCTCACCCACAACAGCCAGGCTCACCTCCACAGTAGCACCTGTGGCTCTAGCTTGGACTCCTGCAAAGAAACCAGCTCTGGTAGTGGCAGCCGGGGACGGTACTAGAACCTTCTGCTGAATGAGAAAATTGTGTACAAGAACGCAATGGCTGCAGGGGTCACTTGCAAAGGGATCAGAAGCAATAAGGAAAAAACATTTTGGGAGCTTCCCTCTAGCTTCTCAAGCTGCTTGCTGCACGAGAAGCCATCTGAGACCACAGGGACAAAGTCAGAGGCCATAGTCTCACTACTGAGTCTTTCCAGGAGCAGGGCTGCTGGAGCCACAGCCCAGTCCACCCTCATTCCTTATGCTTTTTGTGCTTCTTCTTCTTCTTCTTTTTCTTTGTAGCCTTGCTGTCTTTAGATGCATGCCTTGCCTTCTTGCCCATATCACTCTCAGAGTCAGAGCTGTCACAGTCAGATGACTTCCTGTCTCTGTGTTTCTTTTTCTTCTTTTCCTAAAAGGAAAATGTAAAGTTTCAATATGTGAGTATATCTCCTTTAATAACAAAACCACAGCAGGTGACCAATAGGTGAGATGCACCACACTCTGTACCAATCTCAAGGACTTTGGATGTAGGAACAGGAAGATCAGGAGTTCAAGGTCAGGAGGACTGCACAGAGAAACCCTGTCTCAAAAAACCAAAACAAAACAAAAAGAAACCTGGGCAAAGAGGCACGTGCCTATAATAATCCCAGTGCTACAGGGGCAGATTGGGGAGGGTGTACACAGCGAGCTCCAGAAACGGGCAGTACATGTTGTTACTAGTTTTTTTCTCTAACGCTTGCACACAGTTCTTTGTTAAGAAGATGTAAGATGTGAATTCCAGGAGAGACCACATCTCAAAATGAATAAATAAAAATGATAGATAAATAAGTTTAGGTCAATCTTTCCAACAGTCAAAGCAACAGGAAAAGCAAGTATTTGGGGTGGGGTGTTTGGAGCAGGACCTCAAGCAGCCCAGGCCCATCCTTCTATTGCTGACTCTCCTGCCTCAGCCTGCAGGGCACTGGAAATGCAGCAGTGTACTACTATGTTAGCTTTTGGAGTCTATGGGAGAAACAGGTACACCAGGCTTTTCTTCCTGCCATTTTATATCATTTATATGAGAGTGCACGTGCACTCCATAACTTTCAAGAGTCAGTTCTCTTTCCCCTGGGGATTCAACACAGCCAGGCCTCAGGCTTGGCAACTAGCTGCCGTTATCCACTAAGCAATACCACTGGTCTCTCTACTATCATTTTAATTAAAACAAACAAAAACTTCATAGGGAAGCCTACTCTACAGGGCATGTCATGGGAGGTCCACAGGTCTCTCTATCATTTTAATTAAAACAAACAAACAAAGGGCCGGGCGGTGGTGGCACGCGCCTGTAATCCCAGCACTCGGGAGGCAGAGACAGGCGGATCTCTGTGAGTTCGAGGCCATCCTGGTCTACCAAGGGAGTTCCAGGACAGGCTCCAAAGCTACAGAGAAATCCTGTCTCGAAAAACCAAAAAACAAACAAACAAACAAACAAAAACTTCATAGGGAAGCCTACTCTACAGGGCATGTCATGGGAGGTCCAGAACCCTAGAGCGGTTAGGCACAGTCAAAGAGAATGGGGCAAAAGTCCTGAGCCCCTGAAGGCTGCCAGAATATAGACTGGAGACTGTTCCCTTATGGCAGCCCCACGGATGTGCTGGCAATGGAAACGGATGGTCTCCCTTACCCCAAAGGGTAATAACCGTCCTGAGCTACATGTGAAGGAGCTTCGGGAGGGAGCATGGTCAGAGGAGAAAAGACGATTTTCTCACTCACACAGAGACGGCAAGCGCTCTGATGGATCAGCATGGACCAGAGAGGGATTCTAACTGACATTTCAAGACTCTGCAAATGGACGGCCGGGCGATGGTGGGCGCACGCTTTTAATCCCAGCACTTGGGAGGCAGAGGCAGGCGGATCTTTTTGAGTTCGAGACCAGCCTGGTCTACAGAGCTAGTTCCAGGACAGGCTCCAAAGCCACAGAGAAACCCTGTCTC
>NC_022016.1:54303914-54320457 GCF_000317375.1 Microtus ochrogaster | reverse complement strand
AGGCTCCAAAGCCACAGAGAAACCCTGTCTCGAAAAAAACCAAAAAAAGAAAAAAAAAAGAAAAAAAATACTGTAGAGAGTAGAGGAAATGCCTTTTAGACCTACATTCCCAAACTCTAGCAACCACGGCTAGGAGCTGAAAGGTGGCAAGTCCATGGCTTAGTTTAAGTCTAGCACCTTCCTGGATGCTGTGGGCTTGAGAGCCTGGTGAGGTATGTCCCATAGGCAGGCCACAGTCCTGGGAAGTAAATGAGTTGACAGTCTGGCTTAGCCTGGGGAGGGGAGGATAAGCATAATACTGCTTTCATATCCTTATACTATAATACTCTGCCAGCTTTTTTATTTTAGCCTTTATATTTTCAGAGAGCCTCACTAATTTCCCTGGTTTGCCTGAGACTCATGATGTAGATCAGGCTAGCCTCTTAGTTCTGCTTCCCCAGTGCTGTGGTTATTGGCACACCCTAACGGCCAATTCTTGAATTTCACTTATCTCATCAATCAGCCAAATGGGCACTCCTCACCCAATACCACATGCCTCATTTCTACTAATTTACTTTTGGGCGACTTCAGACATGAAGAGTATCAACACATAGATAATTTCCACATGTCTATCTTTTACTTTAGCTTCTCCCTGAACCCTGAAGTGTATCAAACACCTATTCCACAGTCCCTTCAGGTATGAAACAGGCACCTCAATTCCTAGGCCCGGCCCCTCTCTCAAACTTAACCTCGTCCAGCTCTCATTCCCATCTTCATAGGCAGCAATTCAAACTAACCACACACATACTCCAAAGACAGGGTTTCTCCATGTAGCCCTGGCTGTCCTGAAACTTGCCCTGAACTCACAGAGATCCACCTGCCTCTGCCTCCTGAGTGCTGGGATTAAAGGTGTGTGCCACACTGCTGGCTCAGACTAAAACCTTGCTTCTTTTCTAGTGTTTCACCTCAGATCTTTCAGCTACAGTCTGAAACTCATGATGCCATCTTTATTAGTCCCTTCCTACCTTACATCTAATCTCTCAACAGATTCTGTCAGCTCTATCTTCAGAACACCCCCAACAGCCCCTTCATAACACCCCCATCAGCCCCTTCAGAACACCCCCAACAGCCCCTTCAGAACACCCCCAACAGCCCCTTCAGAACACCCCCATCAGCCCCTTCAGAACACCCCCATCAGCCCCTTCAGAACATCCCCATCAGCCCCTTCAGAACACCCCCATCAGCCCCTTCAGAACACCCCCATCAGCCCCTTCAGCTCCTTTCTCATGATCTCTACAGCTGTACCAGCCCCACTGGCCTCTCATCTGGGTTGGTGGTGTCTGTCAACCTGCCTGCTTTTAGCTTCACTTTCTGACCAGCTAATTTCCATATAGCAGCCAGAACAATCTTCTAAAAAAGGCAGAGGCAAGTGGATCTCTGTGAGTTCGAGGCCAGGCTGGTCTACAGAGACACGTGGTAAGACCCTGTCTCACAAGAGTCAGTGCATGTCATTGCTCTGCTGAAAAGCTCTAGCTAAGCAGAGGCTGGAGTCCTCACACCAGGGCCCTCGGAGGTCTCCACACCTCCGCTCCTTTCACTCACTCCTAGTCTACCCACACTGGCCGCCTCACTATTTTCCCTGGTCCAGAAGTGTGTCAGGCTCATTCCCAGCACCCAGCTACTGCGCCGCAGAAGTCCTCTCTCTCCACTTATCTAAGTCATTTGCTTCCTCACTTCATATAAACGTACTTATCCCCCTGCCTCAGCTCCTCATGTGCTGGGATAACAAGGGCACACCATTGCACACGGCTTCAATGATAGTTCATAAGAGTGGCCTACCCAAACAGCACCCTATCTAAATGCCAAGACAGGCTGGGGTGTAGCTCAGTGGCAGAGCGCTTGCTCACCAGGCACAAGGTGCTGGGTTTGGTTTGTGAATGCCACAAAACAAACAACTCCAGAACTATTTCCTCCAGGGCATTTGCACCACTTGATGTTACTGTCGTGTAGCATTTGTTCATTGTCTAGCACCTCCATTATATCACAATGCATTTTCTTCATTTTGTACCTCAGCAACTAGAAGAGAGGTATAGATAACAGAAGCTCTATTAGTGCATAAAGCTGAAGTACAGTATGTGTGTGGAGAGAATGGTGGAAGATGATATTATATAACAGAAATGGAAAAAGAATATCTGGGTGCAGAAGCTCCACTTGTAATCTCAGTATCTGATAGACGGAGACAGGAAGACCAGGCATTTAAGATCACCCTCGACTACACAGTGAGTTGGAGGCCAGATAAAAGGACACACACATGGGAGGAGGGGCGCTCAGCAGATAAAGCACTTGCTGTACAAACCTGGTGACCCGAGTTCAATCCCCAGAACCCCCAGAAAAGTGGAAAGAGAGAACTGGCTCCATGAAGTTGTCCTCTGACCTGTAAACACATATTGTGCATATGCAGGCCAGCTCTCATACATCATGCGTACACTGAAATAACTCATTTTTTAAAAGGATTTGAAGTACCAATGGTATCTGAGCAGACCACACTGGGCAGCTTTGTGCTGGTAGACCTGGTAATATATTCTACATGGGCACCAGAGGTTCCCGACATAGTAGGATAGCATGGCCAATGATGCCCCTATTTCTCATTCTTCTGTAAATGGTATAGGTGACAGCAATTGCATTTCTGGAGTTAAATATAGCTACATTTTACTATAATTAGTAGGCAGCCTGGTCCCTAAGGTAGGTGTTTCCTCATAATCTGGTACTAATTTAGAAAGATCCATGATGATCTGTAAGTCAAAGAGGATGGCACTCTCAGACTGCAGGTTGAGAGGACATTATCCAAAGAAGGGGCTGGCAAGATGGTTCAGTAGGTATAAAATACTCCAAATCCCATGGTGGAAAGACATCCCAAAAGATGTCTCCTGACACACACACTTTCACTCATTCACACACCATGGTACGTGTGCACCCTCACTTACACAAAATAAAAATGATGAACTAAGTTAGAATTAAAAAAAAAGATTATCTATGGGTTTGTCAGAGGCCGTGGAAATATACAGCACATGGCAATTGAATTCAGATGCTGGCCCAGAGGAGTGACTCTGATGGAGGTCAATCCTGTCCAGACAAAGCCTGCAGGACCATAGACTCTGGAGACTGTTGCAGCTTGGTGTCTCCCAATACCTGCATTGTAGTGTGCGACCTCATGCGATGTGTGTATGTTATCTCATGATTATATCTCAGTCTTATGGGCACATTATCTGTGCATGGTCATTTAGCTATATAATTCTGATATACAGGAAATATACTAGGACATGCTTCCTAACTAGATCTATTTTCCCACAAAGACCCTTAAAAGCTCGCTTGTTCTTTTTGTTTAGACTAACTGCACACACTTAGCTCACTTTCACCTCCGAGCAAGTTCAAACTAGATGAAAGGCTTTCTGCAAATAGATCATAAGTTTAAAACTGTACAGCTATGTCCAAGGTCAAAGTCACAGATGTCCAACCAAGGTTGCAATACAAAGTACCCTAATAAAGGCATGCAAATTCTTCTCTTGCCAGTCTGCTGACAATAGACCTATGTCTCAAAGTTTGTCACTGGGCACTGTAACCCACCCCCCGCCCCTGTCTGGTCATGGTCTTACTCCTGCAACTTTGGAACCTTGGGTTTTCATGGCAATGGTTCAGCTCCTTACTTGCTTACCCTAGGCATGAACTTTTGACCAATGAGAGCTAATTCTTATAATTTTTTTTTTTATCACTTCAAGGCTCCTGTAAAAAGAAGAGACTTTAGGCTAGGAGGGAAGAAGCTAGGAGGAATTAGTAGTAGGGGATTAGAATAGAAGAAAAACAATAAAGAGACTGACTCAGAAAAGCAGAGTGAAAGAGGGTGAGTTCATTCACCCTCAGATACCCTAAGAAAAAAGTCCCTTTCGCTTGCTGTAGCGTCCAACCTGAACCCTAAAGAGGGTCTTGGGGCTGGACCCCAAAGGCTCTCCTTATGGGTTCATCATAAGAACCAATTCCTATTTTACCATTTTATAACCATTTCTATTTATGACTTTGCTTCCTCTTGTTCTAATTACAGTCTAGCAAATGAGTCACAGCTTTCAGACACTAGGACAGACACTGCCATGTTCTGTCCTGAACACACTGCTAAACGGACACACGATGGCTGTGTGGGTAAGGACAAGAGTGCGAGGCATGTATGCTCAAAGGGGGAAGGAGAAAGTTAATATTCCCCGCCAGCAGCAGCAAAGGCAAAATCCATCTCTCTCCACACTGAGGGGAGGAACCAAGAAGAAATATGGGGTCTAGCTACCCTAAGTCAGAGGAGGCCTGTTGTATGCCAGATATTTATTGTTGTGACATATGGCATCTTTACTCCCTGCCTCTTCCTCCTTCCTCGACTTTGCCGGGAATCTTCTGAGCTTAGTATTAAATATGCTCTCCTACCAGAACACAGAAGCCAGACACTGAAGCAGACTTGAGAAGAAACAGATAAGGTTCAACAGCTTCAGTTTCTGACTCTTGCTGCAGTCCTGAGTGGGCTTGACTACACTTCACTCCTGTCCTTGAGAGCCAGTGACCTCCTTGGGATTAGCTTCTCTCCTCTATTACCATACATGCCTGTTCTTAAGCAATTAGCTGATTGAGTGCTGTGACCTGTACTTCACGTGGGATGCCTACCACACAGTCATCCCTGTTTGGATGGCTGAATGCACGCCCTTCAGATCAATCTATCCAGTTCCTCATGTGGCCCCAGAACTGAGGACTAGAGCAGTGTCTGAGTCCACAGACATGGACTCTCAACGTCTTTAAAGCACACAGACACCAACCAACAAACAAACTGGCTAAAGATGACCTTAGTATCTTGTTATATCAAGTGACTAACACTCTCTTGGACACATGTGAGGCAGAAGCAATATAAATTTTAAGATGCTTTAAAAATGCCCTCTCCAGGCACAACTACAATGTCGACAAAACTCTGGAGGCCAACAGTAGGATCACCAACAGTAGGATCACCAACAGTAGGATCACCAACAGTAGGATCACCAGTCCATGGCTAGCCTGGGCCACAAGCAGACACAAGGAGGAGGAGGAGGAAGGAGTAGTAGTAGTTGTCGTTAGTAATAGTAGAGAGCTTTTGGCAGGACCCATAAAATAAGAACGTGAGACAGAGAATGAAATAAAGGCATATGGCTTCTCTCCTAGGAAGATGTTATTGCTGTTAAGACAAGTTATATAAACAGAAGGGCAGAAACAGGGTGTGTGTGTGTTGTCAGAGAGAGTTCATAAAAGAGATGAAGGGGGAGTGGTGGAGAGATGGCTCATTGGTCAAGAGTACTGGCAACTCAGGGCTGGGCGGTGGTGGCGCACACCTTTAATCCCAGCACTCGGGAGGCAGAGGCAGGCGGATCTCTGTGAGATGGAGGCCAGCCTGGTCTATAAGAGCTAGTTCCAGGTCAGGCTCCAGCTACAGAGAAACTCTGTCTCAAAAAAACAGAAAACAAAAACAACAGGAAAAAAAAAAGTACTGGCAACTCTAACAGAGGACCCAGGTTCAATTCCCAGCATCTACACAGCAGTTTACAACTATCTGTACTACAGCTCCGGGACATCCAGTTCCTTCTCTGGCCTCTGCTGGCAGCAGGCACACACATGGTGAACAGATATACATGCAGGAAAAACACCCATAGACAATAAACAATAAAGTCAAACAACCCCCCCCCCCGCCCCAGCCCAGAGATTATGGTGGTGTGTTTAAGAGTACTGGAGCTAGGTGCTGTAGTGAAGGAGCACTCCAGCGGTGGAGGTGGGGGATCATCAGTTCAAGGTCGCCTGAACTACTGAAGTCTGAGCTCAGTCTGAGCTATGAGACCATGTCTCCAAAAACAGTCAGTACCAATTAGGAACTGACTTGTCATCACTTTCTATTTTGAGGAGCTGGGCATCACCCCATAGGGAACACTGCCAAAGATCACAACAATCCCACTCTGCAGCTGAAAGAACAGTGGTTAGTTTAAACTTACACAGCCCATCACAAGTTCCCAAGGACCTCAAACAGGTCTGGAAGACTCAAGCTGAAGTCTAAAGAACTAGGGAAGCCCCAGGTCAGGGAGATGGAGAGACTTTACAAATCAGTGACTTTCACGCTACTTGGCTAATTCTTCTAACCCTTTTCCTTACCTGCAAAATGAGAGTAATCCTTCTCTGTGATGATGCCACTGAGGGAAAGATTACACCAGAGCCTTTCACCCCTGAAGCTGGCAATGCCTGCCACAAAATGACCACTCAATGCATTTTCTTTTGTTTGCTTGTTTTCTTTTTTCCTGTTGAGACAGGGTCTCTCTCTTTGTAGCTCTGCTGTCCTTGGAACTCTTTATGTACTCCAAGCTGGCTTTCAACTCACAGGGATCCACCAGGCTTTTTTCCCCCCTAAGACAGAGTCACAGACTGCAGCTCCCAAATTCCTGGAACTCACTGTGCATCCTTCAGTGCCCCTGAGCTTGTGGCAATCCACCTTCCACACCAAGATTACAGGTAGTTCCCTTAACTCAGTAATCTTTTTTTAGGATTTAATTTTATTGTTTTTTAAAAATATGTGGATTTTTTTGTTGTTGTTGTTGCTTGTTTTCTGTTTTTTCTAGAGAGGGTTTCTCTGTATAACAGTCCTGGCTATCTTGGAACTCACTCTGTAGACCAGGCTGCTTTGAACTCACTGAGACCCACCTGCCTCTGCTTCCCAACTGCTGGGATTAAAAGTGTGCACCACCACCGCCCAGCTAAAATTATGTTTAAATGTATGCCTATCTATGAGTGCAGACAGACCACAGAGGTCAGAGGTATTAGACGTCACTGGAGCCAGAGTTACAGGTCACATCTGATGTGGGTGCTGGAAACTGAACTTAGATCCTTTGTAAGAGCAACGCAAGCTCTTATCACACGAGTCAGCTCTCCATAGCCTCCCCTCTTTTGCTAAAATTTATTTCTTTTTATTTTATGTGTACGGGTGTTTTGCTTACATGTATGCATGGCCCTTGGAGGCCAGAAGAGGGTGTGAGATTCCCTTGGAACTGGAAGCAGGTAGTTGTGAGCCATCATTCGGTAAGGACAACTGAACCCAGGTCCTGTGCAGGAGTAGCCAGTGCTCTTACCTACTGAGCCATCTTCCCAGTCTCAACTCAGTAAACTTAACCCAGGAACACATATCCAAAGAAGTAAGGAGCTATAGCCAGGGTTGAAGTTGAAAGTGTGAAGTGTCCAATAATATTTAAATAAACTAATAATTAGAGCTAAGCACACCTGGGAGGAGGATCAAGAGTTTAAGGTCATCCTGTACTATTTAGCAAGTTTGAGGCCAGTCTGGGCTATAAGTTGTCTCAAAACTAACTAACTAAATCAAGTAATATTCATAGCCATTGAGTAAAATATTATGTGGGATTTTTTTTTCAAGACAGGGTTTCTCTGTGTAGCCCTAGCTGTCTTGGAACTTACTCAGAGATCCGCCCACTATGTGGCTTTTAACATCAAGTGTTTTAAGAACACTTAAGGATACTTAAAAATAAGAAAAGTGAAAAAAGTAGGAAATAAACTACATCTACAATGATCATAATTTTATATGTATATACATCTCTTTGTATTGTTAGCTAGGAAAAAGGTTAGAATATACCAAAACTACCAATACAACTCTCTCTGCAAAGATTATGAGAGCTTGCTTTTTTTATTTTTCACTGCTTCTAAATTGCTTACACAAAGCCTTTGCATTTTAATACCTTCAAAAATGTGATAAATAAAAGCAAGCCAGCCTTACCTTCTTTCTTTTTCTGGAAGAATTCTTTGTGGGATCAGGCTTCTCAATTCCTTCTTCCTTTGCCTCTTCTTTTTCCTCTTCCTCCTCGGGGATCAGAGAATACTTGGTTCCACCTGGCTGCATGAAGCAGTCTTTTGCGAAGTGGCCTGTGGAAGAGAATCAAAGGCTAGAGAGGGAAGAGCTGCCCGCTCCTCAGGTGGATGCTTCCCAGGGACTCCTGGCAGGGGCCACTGCTTCAAAGATATTACTGAGTTTATCTGGAGTGACGTTTCTGCCACCTCAAGGTGGCAATGCTTATTCAACCTGAGCCAGGCGAGCAGCTGGTATTAGAGCTGCGGGAGACACTGGTGCTGCTTCGGAAATGGCAGAAGATACGAGCAAGAAGGCTTATGCCACCCTCCCTTAGCAATGGAGCTTTTTAATTTTTAAAGATCTATTTTGGAACTTACTCCTGACAATGAAAGGTTGCTCCAGAAAGCAGAATGCTTAACGGAGGGAACTGAATTACAGGCCAACCCTAAAGGAAGATAGCTGGCAGGAAGTGGGCACTCGATCCAAGCCAACACACACACAGACAGACACAGATGCCCAGGGTGACAGAGAACTCAGACTGTCAGGTCTGGCAAGGGCCTTAGAGATCGTGAAATCCAACACATCAGATATGAAGGCCTAGAACTAAGTAGTTCAGGGTCACACAGCAGCAAAGCAAACACTTAGCTCAGGCTGGCTGTTTCTCCCTCTGGTGTTGCTTTTGATGCACTGAAGCTAAGCACCTTCATCCTGAAGGTCAAACTCTACTTCTTGTCCTTCTTCTCTGTTCTGTGCAGCATCAGATAAGTAAGGGGGTCACACTGAGCCTGTGGTGGATTGAGGATCTCTTTGCTGTTTTTGAAGATAAGTTGTTTTTTGTTTTATTTTGGGTTTGGGTTTTTTTGTTTTTTTTTAATTTTTGAGACAGGGTTTCTCAGTAGCTTTTTGGTTCCTGTCCTGGAACTAGCTCTTGTAGACCAGGTTGGTCTTGAACTCACAGAGATCCAACTGCCTCTGCCTCCCGAGTGCTGGGATTAAAGGTGTGCGCCACCACCGCCTGACTTGGGTTTTTTTTTTAAATTATGCATATATGTGTGAATCTCTGTGTGTGTGTGCGCGCGCGCATGTACACATGAGTGCAGATTCCCAAGGAGACCAGAAGAGGGTGTCTGATCTTCTGAACCTAGAGCTACAGGAAGTTTCTAGGACACTTCATCTCAAGAGTAGGAAAGAAGTACATGGAATAACTACAGAACTATGTGTAAATGTGTTTGTATTTTGAACCTTGAAGTTAGATGGTGTCTGGAGAAGGGACACAAGTTTTCCAAATACCTGGAAATAATCTAAACACCAAATATCCAAATATTACCATGATATCCTCAAGGGCTATTGCTTCTTTCACTGTTACAGTCTCCTTCTCGCTCTACATTAATAAAAAAACAGGGGCTTAAACCCCACAAATTTAGGGCTAGAGAGATGGCTTAGTGGTTAAGAGCATTGGCTGCTGTTCCAGAGAACCCAGGTTCAATTCCCAGCACTCACATGGCAGCTCACACCTATCTGTAACTCCAGCTACAGGATCTGACACTCTCACACAGACATACATGTAGGCAAAACACCAATGCACATAAAATCAGTAATTAAAAAAAAAACAAACCACAAATTCAACCAGGACAAATCTGCTGCCAGTCACTGCAGAAAAATGAACACAGTGTGATGGATGGAAAGCTAGGGAGGAGAGGACAAATTGAGGTCACTCTGGAAATAAAAAGATGGCAGTCTCTCTCGTTATAGTTCTAATAAGGGAAGTCAGGCTGAAAAGCTTTTAATATTTGAGTAAGACTAGAAGAAACCAGAGGAAATAGAGCCAAAAGGAAGTGACAATCCTATATCTTTATTTCAGAAAAGGACAGTATATTCAGAATTCTGAACATAAAGAGCTAAAGATGGAGCAGAAAGGATCTAGTTTGGATCCTTAGGGAATGTATCTTCAAGTCACGTAGTCTCTAGAGCAGAGTCATTGTGCATGGGGATGAGTGTGGCAGAGGACAGCGTGAGTGAGCTCAGGCTGAGGTCGACTGAAAAACACACCGAGCTAGACTAACATGGTCTCCTTCAGCCAGCAGGGAGCACACGGAGGAGGAGACAGGAATGGCAGACGTCCCGTACCTTTGCAGCCACACTTCTTGCAGGTAGTGTTCAGGACAGCCTCAAGGGTGATCTTCTGCCCGGTGTAATCCTGGAAGGAGCGTCTCCGCCTTTCTTCTTGTCTGTAATGAAAGAGATCCTGACCACTGGCACTTTTCAGAGACGTGGCCAGATACATTACAATGCAATGCTGCTTGTTGGTTCTCTGTTTTGTTTTTGTCAAGGAAGAAAGAAAGAAAGAGGAAAAAAAAACTTTGGGCAGAATGAGACAGTTAAATAGGTCCCTCTTTTTTTCTCTCTCTCATTTAGAATAAGCTTTGTTATTGTTTTATTTTGGTTTTTCTAGACAGGGTTTCTCTGTGGCCCTGGCTGGCGTGGAAATCACTCTGTAGACCAGGCTGGCCTTGAACTAAGCAATCTGCCTGCCTCTGCCTCCTGAGTGCTGGGATTAAAGATATTCACTACCACTTCCTGGTACAAATAGGGCTTTGAATGAACAATTATGAAAGAGACTAGGTCTCCCCTCAATAATATGAATAAAATTAAATGAAATTTATACCCTGGTAATGCTGAAGCATGCATGGGCAGGCCGTATATGGTGGTTCTGCTGAACTTGCCCATGTTGGGTTTCATGGTCTAAAGTGAAGAGGACGACTGACCAGGTCTCTTCCTCAACCTCAATAACATACAGGAAAGATATTTGAAAGTATAAGTGCCCAGTGGGGGTGGCACCTTTACAGGCTTTCTAGAAATCAGGTCCGAGTTCCTTACAAGATCTTAGTATTGGGGCTTTCAGTTTGTCTCAAACTGACTTCTCCAGCCTCCTGTTTATTTACTGAGGCCCTGGCCAACAGTCAATTCTCCTTTTCTCAGTGGTTGAGTGTCTCTCCTTAGGCAGATCCCACACTGAAATGCCCTGCCTCCCTTACTCTACCTCCACATTGTACTCCCCAAACACCCAAGGTTCCTTTCTTCAAGTCTCATTCCCTGAATCCCTAGGGCACAGGAGATTTTTGTTTCTAATCCCGTCACACTTTTAACGAGCATAATTTCCTGTATAAAAGACACACACGGAAGGCACTTATAGTAAGTATATAGCGCACTTAGTTTTCACAGTCTGAACTTCTTCATATAACCAGCACTGGGGTTGGTAATAACACAAACAACCTCTCTTAAAACAGACATCTCAGCCCAGTGGTGATGGCGCATGCCTTTAATCCCACCCAGCACTCAGGAGGCAGAGGCAGGCTGATCTCTGAGTTAGATGCCAGCCTGGTCTACTAAGGAGTTCTAGGACAGGCAAGGCTCTGAAGCTACAGAAAAACCCTGTCTTGAAAATCAAGCAAACAAACAAACAAACAAACAAACAACAAAAACCAGTCATCCATGCTCACTGCTAGTTATCAAGCCTACTCCCAGGGTAACCGCTGTTCTTCTAACACAAAACCACTTTATCTTTACAGTAGCTGGCAGTGATGGTAGACACCTACAATCCTAGGACTGTGGAGTCTAAGGAGAAGATCACAAGTTCAAGACTAGTCTGAGCAATTTAGCAAGGCTCTGTCTCAAAATAAAAGTAGTAGAGTACTTAAGATGTTAACAGTTTTAAGAATACATACCTAGCATACAAAAAGCCCTGGTTCCAACTTCTAGTATCAAAAGACATATTACAAACACACACACATACACACACACACACACACACGGAGACTTCCTGTATAATTTTTTGTGAAATGTATCCACATTGTTGTCTATAGTTATGAATCATTTATTCTCATTGGTATATGGTATTATTTTGCTGTTGTCAAAGACAGGCTAGCCTTGACCTTACAGAGATCCACCTGCCTTTGCTGGAACTGAAGGCATGTGTTACCACGTCCAGAGAAAAATACGGTTATTAAACACTTAAAATGTGGCTAGTGTGACTAACAGATTAAGATATTAAACTTCATGAGGCTGAAGCACTTTCATGAGTTAAGAGTACCTGCTGCTCTTTCAAAGGACTGTGGTTTTGATTCCCAGCATCAAAAAGATACTGGCTTACAATCATCTGTAACTCTAATTCCAGGAAATCTGACACCCTCTCCTGGACTCTGAGGGCACCAGGCACAAGTGGCACACACACATACATGCAGGCAAAACACCTATACAGATAAAATAAAAATGGAAAAAAGATACTAAATGTCACTTGCTTATTTCTACTTTTTGAGATACTGAAGACTGAACCCAGGGTTTACTCCACACTAGGCAAGCACTGGACTGCACGCAGGCTTTATCTCCAGGCCCCTTTTTACTTTTTGTTTTGAACCAAGAGTCTCACTAAGCTGCCTGGGCTAGCTAGGGCTACAGGTCTGCACCATCAGACCCAGTTCTTAAATTTTACTTAATTTTCATTAACTTACATTCAATAGTCCCATGTTATTCGCAGCTAACTAGATATAATTTAAGTTCTGAAAATGTTTGCACAAATGTCTGGCCTTTGCCCCAGAAGAAGTTAAATGCATAAAGAGTCATTCATCTGGTATGGGTTAGAGAAATGGGTCCTTACAAAACATAATAAAACCTGAACAACAAAAACCAAGACAGGCATCTGGGAACATAGAGGAAGTCACTCACTTATGGATTCAAACCAGGTGTCTTGATTTGAGGAGCAGTTTTAAGTGGCCCTGAGTCAACCCCAGTACTCTAGGATTCTAAGGCACCCCAAGCCCACCAGTCCTCCCACAGAACAAGGGCCTCACCTTCAGCTCTCACTCTCTGCCCTCACTGCTGTGTTGCTCAGGCTTCATCACAGCTCACACAGAGCAGTGGTTCTCAATTTGTGGATCACGACCCCTGTGAAAGGGTTGCTCACTCTCTCAGTGGTCTCCTTGCTTCTGTTTTTTCATCCAATCCACGCAATTCAATTAGTACGTGGCGTGTGCCAGTGTTAGTACTCAAACGAAACAAAACAAAAGTACTTGCCATAAGGTCTGAAGCCCTGAGCTCTACCCCGAGGCCTAAATGGCAGAGGGAGAGAAATGCTCCCACAAGCTGACCTCTGACCCCCACAACGCCCCCCAACAAATAAGTGAATGTAAGGTTTTTTTCAAAAAAAAAAGAAATTCACTAAAGGATTTGAATCAGATTGAAGCTTCCTGTATCTCCAGACATCACTTAGATAAAGAGAAAACCTTCCATACTGAAGTGAAAGCTCAGAAGGGCATGGGAGGTGCAGGGGTCAAAGACAGGAAGCTAGCACTGCCCATCCCCACCCTTCTTCAGAGCCAGGGCAGATGTCACCCGGAGAGGCAAGTGACAGCACTTTGTGAGCACCTGCTGCTAGGACTGAAGGGAAGGGAAAGAAAACAAACTGCAGACGAGACCCTCCAGCACTAGAGTCGTGTGCAGTCATTTCATCTTCTGGTGCCACACGGCAGGCTGTGTCGGCATGCACAGTGAGACCCTGCCTCAACACAGACAAGAAGCACGCTTTACACCTAGAAAAACCAAAGGACATCGATGCCGTGCTACTCATTAATATCACCACAGCCTACGATGGTTGCAGTCCCAACCTACTGTGATTTACTGCAATCTGTACTTGTGGTGGGATTTTAGCTCTTCTGAACCCTTTACCTACTCAATGATAACGTTGTTGGGATCGAGGTCTTTCCCAGTTCCTTGGTTGACAACTTTCATGGAGAGGGACACTTTTATTCTATCATTTTTCATCTGAAAAAGACAAAACAAGAGTCACCAAAATCCGTGTGTGTGTGTGTGTGTGTGTGTGTGTGAGTGTGTGTGTGTGTAGGAGGTGTTCATGTGTGTATAGAGGCCAAAGATCAACCTGAGGGGCATCCCTCTCGGCCTTCCACCTTATTTTTTTGAGAACGGGAGCGCACCCATTCAGTCAGGCTCCTCCTGTCTGCACCTCCTCAGCACTGGGATTATAGGAGTGTATCACCACACCTAGCTGGGGTACTAGTGCAACTGAACTCAGGTCTTCATGCTTGCAAGGCAAGCATTTACCAACCAAGCTATGTTCCCAGGCCTCCAAACCCTTTAAGTACCTGACCACCAATTTGTAATACCTCAGAGTCAAGCTTGCAATCATCATAACAAACATCAAATGGACTAAGTACTAAGTTAAGAACTTCTTTTTACTGGTAGTAAAAAGAAGTAGAAAGGGCAGACTTAATGGCAGAAGAGATATAGAATATAACCTTTATCCATTCCTATCTTGGAGGTAAAACAGAGGCCAGGGGCCAGTGAGATGGCTCAGTGGGTAAAGGTGACTGCTACCAAGCTAATGACATGAGTTTGAGTCCTAGGATCTACATGGGGTGGGGGCAGGGTGGAGGGAGAAATTCCAGCAAGCTGGCCTCTGATCTCCACACACACGTGGCCTGCATGTAGGGATAGGGATAGGCAGATAGACAGCAGACATACACACCCCTGCTTCAGCCTCCCAAATGCTAAAATTACAAGGGTATGCCACCACACGCAGCTCTGGTTCAGTCTTGAATCTACAAAACATAATACACTGAAAGCACTCAAACAGCCTTCAGTTTTTTAAGAGCTTCATAGCTTTCTGCCTGCCATTCCCTGGTAGAGCACAGAGGGTATGTATTCCCATGCCTACGCTGTCCATTCCATGAGATGGTGCCAATTCTAGGAAAAATAACTGGAAACTTTGTGTCCTTTCCATTCTGGCCAAAGCCGAAGTGCACCTGACAAGTACTCTTTGGGGCTGTGGTAAAAATGCAACCTCCTTCTTTGGTTCTTCTCCTCCTGAACCTCAGGAGGAGAGTTTTATGAACACTCCTACCACACTTCCATACTTCCTGTTGTTTCTCCTAAGTATGCAGGACAGACAACCAGAAGATTCAAACTCAAACTCAAGACAGATGACTGGGACAAGATTTAATAACGAGAATGTCAGCCACAATGAACATTTACACACTCACCATCACAGAATTCCAATAAAACCTCAGCTTTTTATAATCTTTCAAACCACATGAAGTCACAGGAAACTTTACCTCTCGGCCAATGAGCTTCACCCACACTTTATCTCCAACATCTACTATCTCAGAAGGCTTGTCCACTCGGCAGGATGACATGTGAGTTCGATGAACCAGACCTGGGTACAAGAAAGAGAAATAAAAATTTATACTCTGAATGTATGGGTAGGAAAAAGATAGAAGCTGGGGAATACAGGGAAAAATTTAAACTTTCAATAAAAATGTTATATAGATTAAAACTACAAAGTTAAACAATTTAAGACCACCTTTTAACCTAATCAACCAACCAGCATTGTTTAAATTATTTTATGTGTATGTTTATGTTTGCCTGCATATATATATCTGTACATCTAGTGCCACAGAGGGCTAGAAGAGGGTGCTGGAGCTCCTGGAACTAGAGTTACAGACAGCTGTGAGCTGCCATGTGGATGCTAGGAATCAAACCCTGGTCCTCTGGAAGAATAGGCAGTGTTCTAACCACTGAGCTGTCTCTCTAGCCCCAATAAATGTTGACTCAATAACTGCTTGGCTCAGGGGTAGAACATGTGCTTAGTATGTATTAGGCTGGGGATTCAATTCCTAGCACCAAATGATTGAAAAGGAAAAAACTAAATGAAACAATATTCAGTGTTATAAATATTCAATAAAACAAAAACAGCCACATAAATACAGTGTCCAGTTTTGCTTTCTGTGATATTAGGGATTGACCTGAGCCTTCTGCATGGCAGGTAGGCATTCTACCACTGAGCTATATTCCCCATCTCCTCAAAAGATTTATCCTTAATTATGTGTATGTGTGTCTGCATGCCAGTGTGTCTGTCTGTATATGAAAGTGTCCACAGAGGCCAGCAGAGGGTGTTAGATCCCCTGGAGCTGGAGTTGCAGGCAAGCTGTAAGCAACACAGTATGGGTGATGGGAAACAAAGCCAGGCCCTCTGCAAAGCAGCAATTGCTCATAACTGCTTAGCCATCTTTCCAGTCCCATCCATACAGTGCAGATTTATACGTTGGTAACGTTCTTTAAAAGAAAAGGCATACAGATGTTACACCTTTGACTTTATCCTCTTGTGGGGCTTATCCTTATCCTTCTGGGACTTTGCACATGCTAGGCAAATGCTTCTATGAGTGGTCAAGGTAGTCATGCCTTTGATAAAAGAATTATCACTGAAACTGTTCAAAGAAAAAAAGCAATACAGGCAAAAAAAAACCTGTGGGCAAAAATGTTTGAGATATTATTATCTATAATGTTAAAAACATAAGAATTGTGCAGTGTGTTGGTGGCGCACACCTTTAATCCCAGCACTCAGAATGCAGAGGCAGGTGGACCTCTGTGAGTTCAAGGCCAGCCTGGTCTACAAAGCAAGTTTCAGGACAGTCAGGGCTACACAAGAGAGACCATCTCGAAAACAAAACAAAACAACAGCCCTGTTTTCAGACTGAAACCTAATCTCAAAACAAAAAGAAAATGTAATTCCAAATATGCTTAGTTATAATCAGTTATAACTTATAACTAAATTAGAAAACATCTTGATAAATGATGGCAAATTTGTCAAGTGGAAAAAGA
>NC_022016.1:54288980-54303058 GCF_000317375.1 Microtus ochrogaster | reverse complement strand
AGCACAGCAGTAGGAGGAGCACAGGAACAGGAGGAACACAGGAACAGGAGGAGCACAGCAGTAGGAGGAGCACAGGAACAGGAGGAACACAGGAACAGGAGGAGCACAGCAGTAGGAGGAGCAGAGCAGTAGGAGGAGCACAGCAGTAGGAGGAGCACAGCAGTAGGAGGAGCACAGCAGTAGGAGAAGCACAGGAGTAGGAGCAGCACACACACTTGCCTAAATGTATAAGGTCCTGAGTTTGATCTGAGCACCACAAAAAAAATTTAAATTATGTAATTAAAATAGTTTTAACTTTATCTGGGCATAGTGGCACACATCATTAATCCCAGCCCTTGAGAGGCAGAGGCAAGTAAGTGGATCTCTTTGGGTTCAAGGCCAGCCTCATCTACATAGCGAGTTCCAGAACAGCTAGGGCTATGTATATAGAGACTTGTCTCAAAACACAAATCACAACAACAATAACAATTTTAAATTATTCTTAAATTGTGTCTGTAGATATGAGTGCAGGTGCCCTCAGAGGCCAGGGTGTCAGATCTCCTGGAGCTGGATTTCAGTTGGTTGAGAAACACCTGATGTTCTGGGAATTGAACTTGGATCCTCTGGCAAAGCAATCCATGCTCTTTACTGCCAAGCCATCTCTCCAGCCCCTTATAGCAATTAAAAACCACCCCTTTCCTGACTGTTGAAGGTGAACTCCTTTAGAGAACAACCTTCTTTCTATATTCCAAGGTAATCCCCAGCTGTGGGCACAAGATAGTGTCCACAAGATCATGGTCCTACATCTTACTGACCATAGAAACTGGCTGACTCAGGGAGAGACACAAGAAACCACCAATGCCTTCATCCTACTCCAACTATAAAAGCTGTCAATACCCATCTTGACCAGCAGGTGGCAAGAGTCTGTCAGAGGAAAGTAAAGCAACCAAGAAGACAGAGCCTAGGGTTATAAACTAAGGTCTGGTCACACCTACCTGTAACCCAAGCACCTGGGAGAGAGGCTGGAGCTTGAGGCCAGCCTGGGATATGTATGCAGACCCTTTCTTTAAAAGCAAAACATAACACAAACACCTGACACATCTGATACTAACCAAGGATGGAAATAGAAGTCCCCAACCATAATGGCCAAAACCATGTGTCTGTCTCTTTGCACCAGGAGTTCTGGCGAGCAGTCTCTATAACCACTTCTAGGAAACCGACCTAAAGAAATCAATTTGGATTGTGCACCCAGGCTCATCTTGACCAGGGAGCAGACTCATCTAGTTGCAGGAGCCTCGAGTAGCTGGGGCTACTGACAAATGCTGCCATGTGGCACAATGCATACAGATGGGAACTTAGAAGCAGCCTAACACTCAACACAAGTACAGCAATTACTTCAACCTAGGAGAGCCAGTCAAACGTGCCAGTGATTCATTTGGTAGTAAAATCTGTCTAGTTCTGTGCACATCTAGAGTTTTCCATGTTAAGAATAGTACAACATAAAATTATATAGTTTGACCCAAAACCCTGACCATGGGTGTAGTATCTCTGCTGGCTAGTTTTATGTCAGCTTAACACCAGCTAGAGTCACTTTGGAAGAGGGACTTCTACCCAGGCAGGTGGTCCTGGACACTATAAGAAAGCAGGCTGAGCAAGCCATGAGGAGCAAGCCAATGAGCAGCACCCCTCCGTGGCTTCAGTTTCAATACTGGCCTCCAGGGTCCTGCTGGAGTTCAAAGGTGGAGTTGTAAACTGAAATAATCCCTCTCCTGGCAGGGTGGTGGCGGCACATGCCTTTAATCCCAGCACTTGGGAGGAAAAGGGCAGGTGGGTCTTGAATTTTGAGGATGGCCTGGTCTGCAAAGCAAGTTCTAGACAGCCAGAGCTACACAGAGAGAAACCCTGTCTCAAAAAAGCAAAAACTAATGTCTTAGTTAGGGTTTCTATTGCAACTCTGTAGACCAGGGTGGCCTCGAACTCAGAGATCCGCCTGCCTCTGCCTCCCAAATACTGGGATTAAAAGACTGTGCCACTACTGCCTGGCTGACCACAACTCTCACAAAGGAAAACATTTAATTGTGGTGGCTCACTCACAGTTTCAGAGGTTTAGTCCATTATCATCATGGTAAGACACAGTGGCATGCAGGCAGACATGGTGCTGGAGCTGAGAGTCTTTATATCTTGACTCAGAGGCAACAAGGAAGTAGTTTGAGACTAGACACTGGGTGGTATTTTGAATATATAGCACCTACACAGTCACACACTTCCTCCAACAAGACCAAACCTATTCCAACAAAGCCACCACACCTCCTAATAGTGCCACTTTCTATGAGATTATGGGTGTCAATTATATTCAAACTACCACAACCAAAAAGCAAAGAAAATCCTTCCTCCCTAAGTTGCTTTTGTTTCATTGAAGACAGTATTACAGATGAACTCTTTAACTAATTTTTAAATATTTTATAATAAAGAAAATTTGGAGACTTCCTTCTGGAGAAAATGAAAATAATTATTCTGAGACATAAACTAGGAATTGTGTCTAAAATAACTGCCCTCTCAAGGAAATTTGAGAGACCTTTTTAGTTTTATTTTTGAGACAGATTCTTGCTATTCAGGTTAAGCCAGCCTCAAACTTGTGAGGCTACCTCAACTGAGAAGCATGCACTTCCTCATCTGGCTGCTGAATAATCAGTGCCCTCTCTCACAAACTTGGGTGCATACACATGAGTGTTTGTACGAGCCTGAAATTCAATGTATTTATCCCTTCTGTTTGGAGCTCCTATTAGGAGCCATTGTTTTCTTTATCCATGGCCAATGGGTCTCTTATATGTAAGAGAGTTGATTCTACAGATCGGTATTTTATCTCCAAAATGCTTAATATGTAAATATATAGATATAAATTAAGTTTTTAATTAGGTCATCATGTTATCTCCAAATTGAATAAAATTCATGCATCTGGGGTTTTATCCCCCAACCATGCTGATGTAATAAGCAGTCTTGCCTAACTGAAAAGTTTGAAGAGGAAATTCAGATCCCTGAAGAAAAGGGAAACCTCACACTTTGGCAGTTTTGGCTACAATAGTCCTCAGATTAATGAAATTCATTTTACTCCTCCATCATTAATGTACAATGTAAAGGAAATTAATGTGCCTAAGACACCCGACAGAGCATTGTACTTCTTCCCTAAAGCCAAAGGTCTACTTACTGGAAGCTACAAGGAAACACTGGCAGTTACAGTGCATCCTCCTCTCAGCAAGCGTTATCAACAGCCTTTTGATCCAGGAGATAGCTGCCATTTCTGGCAGAATAAAAAGTGAAAAATTGGCAACAAATTAAAACGATTATACTCACCCTCTGAAACTGTAAGCCTCCAAAAACTCTTTCTTCTATAAGCTGCCTTGGTCATGGTGTCTTAGCATAGCAGAAGAAAAGTAGCCCGGACAGGTACACAGGCTACATTTGTGTAAGAATACTCAGAACCAGCCAGGCAGTGGTGGCGCAGGCCTTTAATCCCAGCACTCAGGAAGTAGAGGTAGGCGAATCTCTGAATCTCTGTGAGTTCAAGGCTAGCCTGGTCTACAAAGTTCCAGGATAGCTAGGACAGCCAGGGCTGTTACACAAAAGAAACCCTGTCTCAAAAACCCTAAAAGAAAAAATAAGAATCCTCAGTGCCTGCAAGGAACACCTGTCCACACCTGCCTTGGCAGTGTGAGATGGGCACTACAGCTGTAGTTTAGGACAAGGACAAGAAGAGGAGATCTCACATGCTCCTTACATATATGGTTCCTGTCTCGTATGGAGGCCCAGGCTGGCCTCAAACCTATACTCCTTCTGCCTCTGTTCCCAGGACTGGGATTGTAAAAGTGTACTTCCAATCTAGGCTTTTGCGCACCCCCACACACCCAAATACTTCTGATGGACACAGGATCAACTATAGCAGAAATGGAATGAATTTGAACGAGCCCGTCAGTGCCCTCACTCCATAAAACATATCCCTGTTTTCTATCACTGAGATACAGCACCCTCTGTACTAAAAAGCAGAAAGAGTGGTTTGCCTACAGGTAGTGGACTCTGGCCGTTCTACTCCAGTAGATGCTCCAGATGCAGAGACACACAGCTTCACTTGCTCTCCTGAGACTGAATCCCACGCCCTGTGCGTACGAGGCAAGCACTGTACCACTGAGCTCTACTCTCTGCTGCTGTGCCTGGATTTCTGAAATGGACCACAAATGCCCAAAGGGCGTATGAAATCCATCATCATGTTCAATAAACCCAACATGACACTTAAACAGAACGAGTCCCAACTGAATGTCTGTCAGTAAAGGAAGAAAATAACATAACCCCGATACCTGGAGAAGCTGACTACTCAATCACTATGTAAGAGAGAGCTTACTGCCGCCCCTTAGGATGCTCTCCCCATTGCTTCAGGCTCAATAGTAATCTCTTTACGACTTCAACGGGATAGAAAGCAAGAAGGTGAAATTGTCAATCCAGGAGAGGATGGGTAAAATGCCAAAAAAAAACAAAAAAAACCAGGCAAAATGAAAGTTTTCCTTTATCTTTGGGGTCTATACATTCCTTCTCTAGAATTTTCTGTGAATCACCTCCAGCACATGACAATAACACAAGCAGAGAAAGTACTGCTTCATGCCTATATCTGTTGGGATTAGAATACAGTCAAACACTTACTAACACTATGTTGCAGGCAAAAATGGATCCCAGGAAGACTGAAAGACGGTTCTGTCAATCAAATAACCAGAGTCTAAAATACAGACATCATCTCCATTCCACAGATGAAGAAACTAAGAGTAAAAAAACCAAATGATTTGCCCAGGTCAAGAAACCAGTAAATGGCAGAGCTGGGACTTGAATTCATGTGTCTATGCAGTAAGTCTTATCAACTGTCCACTGTATCTGAATGACCTAGCTGAATTCAAGGCTGTCTCCCTCACTTCCTTACACACTGCTTTAATTTACTCCCACGTCTAGGTGTGTAAGGCTCCACTATTTACTATGACAGTCACTAGCAGCATAGCTATTTTACGCTTAATTGTTAAAATAAAAAGTCAGGAACTCCTGAATTGGAGTGCACAAGCATGGTAAAACATAAAACATAGAAATACATTTGGCTGGGTGGGATGGCGCATAACAAAAAACACATCCCTTGTAGCCTATGTAGGCTGACCACTGTGAGTGCCATCCTAGCAGGCAGTGTGAGATCTAGTCTCACAAAATTACAAATGGCAGCAAGCTTGAGGACCTGAGCTCCATCCCCGAGCCCCACACACAAAAGGCCAAATGCAGCGGCTCGCACCTGTAATCCCAGCACTCCCACAATGCAATGGGAGGCAGAGATTGGAGTCGCCTGGAAGCTAACAAGCCAGCCAGGATGCAGCCAACCAGAAATAAGAAACAACGTAAGGTGGAAAAAGAGAACTGCCTCCCTTTAAAACCTGTCCTCTGACCTCCACATGTGCACCGTGATACCCACGTATGTCAATAAAAATAAAAAGTACACATCTGAATGTATGTGAATGTATGTGTGAATAGAATGTGTATGTGTGTATATATGTGTTGGGTCTGTGTATATGTGTGTTTAAGAGTTAGTGTGAGTGTATATGTATGTGAGTGTGTATTGTTTTGGTCTTTGTCTTTGTTTCCCACAAAGAACCCACAAAACATGACTATCTAGTAACAGGAACACCTTTACTAGTTATAAGAATCCCCATTTGGCCAGCCTGGTCTACAAAGGGAGTTCCAGGACAGGCTCCAAAGCTACAGAGAAACCCTGTCTCAAAAAAACAAAACAAAACAAAACAAAAAAACAGAATCCCCCTTTGGCGTTCATGCTAATACAGACAGAGCAGCAGGTCCCTGGACAGTCTCTGGATGGGATGGGGATGCACGGGAAGAATCAAGTGATTAGAGGTTGGGACGTTCAGCCCCAGCCATTGAAGTCCTGCTTAGGGAATGGGGGAGCAAGGGAGCCCTGCAGAGATCTGTGTAGTGCTGGGGCTGGGGAGAGTGTGCAAGGCTGGGTAGTCATAGAGAGCACCAACACTGTCACCCCACTCGGCTCAGTCCTACGTGTCCCTTCCATTGTTTGCTACTGAACTCTTCTCATCTCATCACAAACAGCAACAGAAAGGAAACTGTTTTCCTGATTTCTGTGAACTTTTGCTTTGGTGTTTGGGCCTTTGTTTGTTTGAGACAGTCTTACTATGTAGCCTTGGCTGGCCTGGAACTTATTATGCAGCTCAGGCTGACCTCACACTTAGAGATCTGTCTGCCTCTGCCTCCTGAGTGGCATGGGATTAAAGGAGTGCCGCACCATGCTCTGTTCAACAGTTTTTTAAAACAGGGTATCAGATAGCCCAGGCTGCCCTCCAATTTATTATGTAGACAAGGCTGGCCCAAATTTCTGATTCCTCTGCCTTTATTTCCCATGTGCTGGAATTACAGGTATACACCACACCTGGTCTACTCTAGTAAATTACCAAACTTAAGGAGAGGGTCATGTGATGGGGGAGAGTCTTCTGTTTTGTGTTAATTTCATTGGTTAAATAAAGAGACTGCCCTGGCCCTTTGATAGGACAGAAAATTAGGTAGGCGGAGTAGACAGAACAGAATGCTGGGAGAAAGAAGCCGAGTCAGGCAGTCACCATGATTCTCCCACTGGACACAGACGCAGGTTAAGATCTTCCTGGTAAGCCACACCTCGTGGGGCTACACAGATTATTAAAAATGGGTTAATCGAGATGTGAGAGTTAGCCAATAAGAGGCTGGAACTAATGGGCCAGGCAGTGTTCAAAAGAATACAATTTCCGTGTAATTATTTTGGGTATAAAGCTAGCCGTGCATGCGGCCGGGTGCCAGGAACGTAGCCCGCCACTCCTATTACAACAGTCATGGAAATCTCCAAATTAGAACTGGCTGGTCATCTTTAGGAACACCTGAGGGGTGACCATCTTGTGGGACAGAGCCCCTTTAACTATGGGATCTGATACTAATTCAGGGCTGATAAGGTCAGAATTGAACTGAAAGTTGCTGGATATCTTGTTGGTGTACAGAGAAATGCAAAATTAGAAAATTTTGAGAATTTTATGTGTGAGAAAACTAAAGAAAACAGATCTGTAGCATTACCACTAGGACATATAGTGCTCCGAGGAACACTAGAGACCCAAGGTCAGGGCCAGAAAGATGCTTCAGTGGGTAAGGTGCTTGCCACCGAGCCTGGTGCCTGTGTTCAAACCTGGGACCCACAGGGCAGACAGAGAGCATCCCCAGCTGTACTCTGTCTTCCACATAAATGTTATAGCATGTTCCCAAAGCCACATTTGCATACACAGAACAAACAAATGATGCTTAAAAAAAAAAAAAGAGGGAAAACTTGGCAGGCAATGATGGTTCATGACTTTAATCCCAGCACTAGGGAGGCAGAGGCAGGCGGATCTCTGTGAGCTCGAGGCCAGCCTGGTCTACAAGAGCTAGTTCCAAGACGGGCTCCAAAGCTTCAGAGAAAGTCTGTCTTGAAAAACCAAAAAAAAGATCCCAGCACTCGGGAGGCAGAGGCAGGTGGATCTCTGTGAGTTCGAGGCCAGCCTGGTCTACAAAAGCTAGTGCCAGGACAGGCTCCAAAGCCACAGAGAAACCCTGTCTCGAAAAACCAAAAAAAGAAAAAAATGGAAAACTTAGTTTGATCTGGATATTAGGAAGAGGTCTTCAACTCAGCAGTGGTTAAAGAGTTGTCAGAAAATGATTCAAATTAGCATCTCCCCAAACTAAAGCATTACATTCTGATCAGACCACAGCTACCTCATTGCTCAGTCCTTTCACGATGGGACCTAATGATATCCTCCCTTGTGATGCTAGACACACCGTAGGGGAGTCAACTGCTCAAGTTATCCACAAAGCCTACACAAAATGCTAGAGTTAAAGCCCCCAGTTCCCTCCTCATTATCTGGCTCCCTGAGCTCTTGCTGTGACTGCCACAGCTGTCAGACCGACAGATCCACATGTAAGCTGTCAGCCACTATCACAGGCATTATCTGACAAGGAACAGAAACAAGCGAGGTGAAAACTGACTGCTGAAAGGTAGCAGGCTTTTCATCTCCACAAAGTCCCCAAAGTGTCACATAAAGGCTCACATGAAATTGGCACTAGCGGCCATGACAAGTACACTAACAAGAAAATCTGTCTCTAGGCAGACAGAGGTGTGATCCTGGAGGGTGGGGCGAGCTCCACCTCACTAAGTCCCAGGCAGCATAAAACAGGAACTTAATTAGAGCCCGCTGACTGCCAGCTTGAAAAGCACTGGTTAGCCACTTACTGCGAGGATGGGATGCCCAGAACAGTGGGCTCCAAGGCTAACGGCACAGCTTTATGAGCCACAGATCTACACAGCCTTCTGACAGAAAAAAAACTATAAAAGACTCCAAGAAGTGAAAAATCCCTCTCCTGTGCCTTCTTCTCAGCAAGTCAACTACCACAGGAGGGCACTGGCAGGTGTTTGTTCAACAGTCTTCTGAACACACACAATCACTTAAAATACAGAGACATGGGTACATCCTCTTCAAAAGGGTCAGGGAGGGGCACCTCACACAAATACTCTACAGCTGGTTTTGAAAATCCTTAGTAATTTAGAAATCTTGCCACGTCAATAAATTGAGATTGCCTTGTCTCATGTATGCATTTTTGTGGTTTGATTTTTTTGAGACAGGGTCTCTCACTACGTAACCTTGGATGGCCTGTGCTTCATGAATGCTGAGTCAAAGTGTATGCTACCGTGCCCAGCTTTATAGTTTTTACTGGTTTGTTTTTAATACATTGTGGGGACCCACAGATGTGAGTCTGCTCCACCTTGACTAGAAGTCAGAAAGTCTGAGCCTATTTTTGCTTTCAAAGTTACTGACAACAGCCGTGGCTACACAGGAGAGATTCTGACCTAGGGTGTGGTTAGTTAGCATTTCGTGTTAGAGGTAGATTCGCTCCACCAGGAGCAAAGTTGGTGCATTCAAGTCTATTCCTTTTATCACGTTAATTAAGTCTGTGGCCTCCCTCCTCCCCTTTAGGAGTGAAGTATATAAGCCTGTGGAAAATAACCAAAGCAGATTCAGTACCCACTGAAGGCTCCTCCCAATGCTGTTCTGTGTTTCTGCTTCTTATTTCTCTTAGACCTCTGCTCCTTTTGCTTAATATTCTAATCCTCATGCTCCTACTCTGGAACATGAGTTTCACTGAAGCTGGTCTTCGGCAGATGGTGCCCAATGCGGGGCCTTCGACACTACATGTTTTTTACTAATTTTTATGTGTGTGGGGCACTTATGGAGGTCAGAAGACAACTTGCAAGGGTCAATTCTCTACTTCTACCATGCGGATTCAGGATATTGGACTCAAGTCCTCCGGAGGGCTTGGTGGCAGTTGCCTTTACCCACTGAGCCATCTCACTGACCCTGATTTTTGTTTCTGTGACAGGGTCTCGTAGCCCCAGCTGGTTTCAGACCCACTGCAATGGTGGTGTGGCAGTACGTGTGCAGGTGCACAGGTGCATGCAGAGGTCACAGCAGGTCATCAGGGGTCTTACTCTATCACTCTCTGCTGCAGTGCCCTGAGTCAGGGTCTCTCACTGAACAGGTGCCTGTAGTTCAGGCTAGATTGGCTAGCTAGTCTCTGCCCTCCACTGCTAGGTTTACAAGAATGTATGCTGTGCCTGGCTTTTGATGTGGGTTCTGGAGATTTGGGCTCAATTCCTCAGGTTCTCAGTGCCATTTCCTTAGTTCCCTTTTCCTGCTGTTGTTTGTTTTTACAGACAGAGTCTCACTATGGAGTCTTTGGCTGCTCATTAACTTGTGGCATCCCTCCTTCCTCCACTTCCTGGGTGCTAGGATTACAAGCCTGGGCCACTACATACTGCTAAAATGCTTCTCCAGTCTTTAAGAACAAACGTCAATTTAGTGCTCAGTTAGGTGCTCTTGGTAAGCCTGAGACCAAGGCACACGTACAGTGCACCTACACACATACTCATAGGCAGACACTCATGAACACAGAACTCTTTATCCCTACTGCTACACTGAAAATAAGGTAAAGCCAGTGACTATCTGAAAACCGGAAGCCCTACAGTGAGAATGTGGGGGACCACAGTGGAATGAGTGCAATGAAGTGCTGAATTCCCCATTATGGGCTCCCACCTTGCTTCCGACAGCCTGGGATTTTGATAAAGGCTCCATAGTCTGTCACCATAGCAACCTATAAAGACAAAATGAAAAATCAATGTTGCACAACTGAGAACCAATCTTTCCTCTTTATATTTTCGACAGAGGATCTCAGGTAATGCAGGTTGGCCTCCAACTCACTGTGTGGACAAGGCCGAGCATGAAGTTAAACTGTGTTCTTTCCAGAACCTTTTATCCCTCCACCTCAGGCAATCACTGTTTTAGCTTCATCACAACAAAAGGACTCAACAAGATGCTCACTAACATTTCCATATTCACTACAAACACTTCAAAAACCCCTCATGACTGTACAGAGTTGACACTGTCATTCACATACGACAGAGACAAAGCGGATGCACGGAGGGACTACCCCAGCCCAGAAC
This sequence comes from Microtus ochrogaster, assembly GCF_000317375.1. NCBI lineage: Eukaryota > Metazoa > Chordata > Mammalia > Rodentia > Cricetidae > Microtus > Microtus ochrogaster. The sequence continues at coordinate 54,292,485 of NC_022016.1, read as the reverse complement.
TCCTGAGTACCAGCCCTGGAATCTGAACTCATTCTTAATTTTCACCAGAGTTGCTCCTGGATTCCTTCTCGTGATGAAGCTGTAAGGGCCAAAGGCAATGTGACAGCTGCAATGTCTGACGTCCTGTTTTCTCCTGGCGACAATTAGGAATGGGAACACCCTATGTTGCAGGGAGACAAGAGAAAGCGTGAGGGCTTTGCAGTGCAGGTGTGGCTTCTAATCCTAACTTTGCCATTTCCTACCTGGGGCCTAAACTCCATTTGTTCCCAATTGCTGTTATAGGTAGCAAAAGATAAGCATTGTGTACCTGGCACTGGAGTCTAGCACGGGACGCACATTCAACAGTCTGTCACTTTTGATGCCTTGTAACTCAAGATGATGAAGTACAGGAAGACTAAGACTAGCAGAACCAAGCCAGGGGCAGAATTTGGGTCCCTGGAGCCCCAAGTCTCCTGCTTCACCAAACATCAGTATTACTCACTTCAATATTAGATGGTATAAATATTTTTAGAATTTCATTCTCCTCTTTATTTATAATTGTTTATTTATTATATTTTTGGTGTTTTGTTTCAATCCAGGGTCTCAGACTGTAGCCCAGGCTGACCTGAAACTCACGGCAATCCCCAGGCTCAGAATCCCATGTGCTAGAATGTATGCATGAGTCACTATAACTGGCTTTCTGTGTGTTATTGGGGCAGGGTCTCACCCTGTAGCTCTGGCTGGCCTGGAACTCATGATGTAGGCCAGAGATATGCCTGCCTCTGCTTCCTGAGTGCTGGGATTAAAGACATTCATATTTAGAAAAGAAACATCTTATTACTTTTATGTGTATGGTTTAGGTTTTCTATGTCTGTATACCATGTGCTCGCAGAGCCCACAGAAACTAGAAGCAAGTATTACATCCTCTAAAACTGGAGTTACAGATGGTTGTGTGATACCATGATGTGGGTGCTCGGAATCAGACCTGAGTCTTCTGGAAGAGCAGCCAGTGCTCATAACCACTGAGCCATCTCTCCAGCCCGTTGCATTTAAAACAAACAAACACCCACTTATTTTGTGTTATGCATACACATGTGTGCCATATCACGTGTGTATGGAGGTCAGGAAACAACTCTGAGAAGTTCGTTTTCTCCTTCCATCAGTTAATTTTAGGGATCAAACTCTGGTGGTCAGGCTTGGTGTCAAGTGCCGTTACCCACTGAGTTATCTTGCTGGCCCCTCTCTACTCATTTTTACAGGGACAGGATACCTGAACTAATTCTCTATGCTACACCATGAAGGAAGGGTTATAAACCTAAAGTTCTATACTCCTGGGGTATACAGAGGAGGAACAAGCTATGAGAAAGAAAGGATCAAAAAGTTCCAAAACAAAAACAAATAAGCAAACAAAAAAATAGTACAATTACCAAACCATGACAAGGTGGAGCCAGAAGGGCTTTCAGAAAGATATTAAAGGGGCTGGAGAGATGCCCCAGTGTTTCAGAACAGCTGTTGTTCCCAGCACAGCGAGTAACAACCATCTGTAACTTCAGTTCCTGGAGATTTAGTGCCCTCTTCAGGCCTGCAAGGGCACTGCAGGCCTGGGGCACAGAAACATGCAAACCAAGCACCCAGGCACAGTGGCGCACACCTGCAGATCTAACATGAGGAATAGGAGGATGGGGAGTAAGCAGGAGGCAGGAAGACTGCCATGAGTCCAACTTCATGAGCAGGGTGAAATCCCAAAGCAACAAAGACACTAGCTGGCCCCAGCCTGTCATCTTTCAAATGAGATGAGAGAAGACTAGAGATAGAAAGCACTTAACCAAGTCCACAAAGAAATTTGTTCTCTGTGAAAATGGTCCCAGATGAAGTAATTCCCTTTCTAAAAAATTATTTTACATTACTTTAGGAATGGGTGTGTTGCTTGATTTACATGCACTGTACGCATGCCTAGTGCCTAGACAGGTCAAAGCTTTGAGGACACTGTTCACCTAGAACTGGAGCCACAGATGATGATCTGTCACCTCGTAGTCACCACAGAAAGAACCTGTGTCCTCTGTAAGAACGCCAAGTGCTCCTAATCGCTGGACCAACTTTCTAGCCCAAGACTTTCTGTTTTTAATAAAAATAAAAGCAAATGTTTTCTTTCTGTCTCACCTAAGGCACTTTGACATTTGCTCCAGGATACCACAAAACAGGCTGAGCAATCACACACTGCATGGCATTATTAAGGAGCACAGTTATATGAAAAACTTAACAACAACATCTGGAAGTTACGGCTCAAACCACCTTGCTGCTGTAAATTAAGACAAAATAACTTCTCAATCTTGAAGCTCCAGGGCCACATTTTATCGTCGTTAGAGGTAATAACAGACCTTAATTTTCCTCTCCCAAAAGGGAAGGTTAATGGGCTTCAGAACAGATACAGTTAACTCTCGAGTAAGGAAAAGGTATTCTAGCCTACTTCCAGCACCAGGTGCTTCCATCACTGAGTCTCCTAGGGTGCAGTCAGAGATGAAATGAACAGGATGGCACCTGCCTTAGATGAGCATACAGTCTTCCTTGGGTCCCAAGAATCGTCACTCAGATGACTCAGGAGGGCAGAAAGGGGAAATTCAGTAATTATCTCAGCTGAAACTCAGGCCGTGGGTAAAATTAATTTCCATCTTTAGACAAGAGCCTGCACTGGCCTTGAAACTTGTTCTCCTCATAATGTCAATGAGGAACCTGAGGCTCAGAGATCCTGGTCCAAAGTTAGAGAGTAGCACATCTAGGCACACAACAGACATCTTTAACTGTACTCCAGTGACATTCCACCTCACCAACACTAACCACCCTCAAGCATTTCTTTGTGGCAAGTCTAAGACAAACCCTGGCTCCCACTGCTATCCTCATACCCGCACGTTTAATAGACACTGGCAGTGAGGTCTCAGAGGATGAGAAGACAATGGATACTGGCTTCTCCTCCATTCAGTCTGCACACTGCTACCATCCCTACTAAGCCCATAAGACGAATCCTAGAACACAAGCTGGACCAGATTCTTCAAGGACAACTCGTCCTGCCAGCTGGAGGCACAGTCGTATTCCAGTATTTATACAGCAGCTATGTGTGGCAGGTACCAAGCCAGAGTATGAAACAAAAACCAACTTATAAAATACAGATGCCTAACCTGTCTTTTTAAAAGAATCTGGATTCTCACGATAAACCACCACAAGCAGCTAGTGACGTGAAACCACTACTGTGTAAATGCTGTAACGGAAGCACGTGTGTCACAGGGTGTGTGAAACACCCTGACCTGCCACCCACCCACCCACTGAAAACACTGCTCTCTTGCAGCTGCTGCTTCCTCCATGTTTCAGTGCACGCGCACAACCCCGGCAGTGAGCAAACTCAGAAGATTCAAACCCCAGCTTCGTCATTCATTAATCACTGGGTGGTTACTTAGCTTCTAAGAGTCTCTTAGCCTCTAAAAGGAATTTGTTTTACAGAGATATACACATAGAGTGTGTGTACATGCATGTG
>NC_022016.1:54287559-54288100 GCF_000317375.1 Microtus ochrogaster | reverse complement strand
GCCTGGCTTGTTTTTTCTTTTAAGTGATTTGTTCAAGACAGACTTTCATTTTATAGCCCAGGCTGGCTTGAACAGGTATGATTCCCTGCATTTCTCATGGGCTGGGATTACAAGTATGTATAAGGTTGTCTGGATAACCATGTCCTCCTACACCATGTGCTGCTGAAAAAGCAATCAGAACTGTGAAGCCCTTAAGCGTTCTGGGGGTGGAGGGGAGGGAGTAGTCACAAGTTCCCAAGTTCCAAATTGGTCTGGACTAAAGTAACTTCTAGACTGTCTAGTCTGTTGTCAACATAGCACAAACTGGAATTATTTGGGAAGGAACCTCAACTGAGAAAGTGCCCCCCACCAGACTGCCAGTGGGGCATTTTCTTGATTAATGAGTGATATAGGAGGGCCCATTGCACTGTAGGTTCTGGGGCAGGTGGTTCTGAGTTGTTGAAGAAAGCAGGTTAAGCGAGTCATGGGGAGTGAAGCAAAGGCAGTGTCCTTCCCTGCCACTGTTCCCCCAGGCACAGTGGCGCACACCTGCAGATCTAAC
>NC_022016.1:54284642-54286983 GCF_000317375.1 Microtus ochrogaster | reverse complement strand
AAAAAAAAAAAGCACATATGAGGCAAGTGATGTAGGATGTACTTCTCTATGCTGTCTCTCTCATTGGTTGGTGAATAAAGCTGTTTTAGCCAGTGGCCAGGCAGAATAGAGCCAGGTGTGAAATCCAAACAAAGATACAGAGAGAAAGAAGGCAGAGTCAGGGAGACACCATGTAACCACCAAAGGAGTAACATGCCAGGGCATCACTGGTAAGCCATGGCCATGTGGCATTAATACACAGATTAATAGAAATAGGTTAGTTCAATTTTGAGAGCTAGCCAGTGATATGCCTGAGCCATTGGCCAAACAATTGTAATTGATATTAAGCCTCATAGTGTTATTTCATAAGCAGCTAAGGGGACCCAAGAGCAGGAAAGAAACCAGTTCAGGGGGATCAGGGGGATAGAGAAAAACATTCAACTACAATTGGCATCCAATGTGAGCATGTATATCCACATAAAGGCTGAGAAAGTTTTAAAAAGGGCTTCTAGACCCACAAAAATGGGAGTCAAGTGTCGCTTCTTGGTAATTGCATTTCTTCAGATAGGCTTGGTTTGCTGGCCCAAGCAGAGATGCAGCTTCTTTAAGAGACAGGTTTCTGGTTCATGTTGGCAGCACGGACGGCTCTGGCTCATTCTCTTTCAGCAAAACCTGCTACAGAGCACTTAACTGGGGTTTGTTTCTTCAAGATGCTTAATAGCAACATGGACCTGCTGCATTCCTGAGGTGGGGTGGTGAGCATGGCTCCAGAGCTGGTGGTGAACACACCTCTGCCATATTGGATGGGGCGGAGCCAACAGGCAAAGCCGCAGTATTGGTCCTAGCCATGCCCACTTAGCATTTTAAAAAATGCTCTTGATCAGGAAAAGGATTACAGATATGCAATAGAACATATTTAGACAAAAAAGGGGGGCCTCTAAAAGGGCCACAGTGTGTTTGATAAATGTGCATGGGCTTGAAAGAGAGAGGATAAAAGAAAGACAGAGTCAGAGATATAAAAGTAATTTAAAGATGATAAACTAAGATTCTTAAAAGAAAAAGAGTAAAAAAATAATGGGCCATGGATTGTGGAGGCCCATTTAACTTTATGTGTTAAACCAACATAAAGTTATCTTGAACTCAAAATTTGTGTCTCAGGATATGTTGCTTTGGAAAAGAGGTTCTACTTTCGTTTCCAAAGAATATAAGAACCTGTGGATTGCTTCCAGATTAATACGATTTGATAAAACAAGACCCCCTGAAACTGGCCCAGGTGATCCAACACTCACAACAGCTTCAGGACTGCTGGCTGAGATGAACTAACCACACAGGATGCCCCAATTGAGATTTAACCATAATTCTAAATTTTCTCAGGATCCCCATAAGATTAACAACACCCAATCAGCAGCAAGTAGTATAAAAACTATGACCAAATTCCCAAAATATTGTTTATGAATGTTTGTTTTCATTTAAAGGGGGCTGGTTATAAATGATTGATGGTCATAGTCAATCTTTTATTCTAAAGAAAAAAGGGGGATGATATAGAAATGAATACTTTCCATTGGTATGGATTTTGGTTTACTGATACAAATTTAAGATCAATTTTGCTATACTATATGTATATTTCTACTCTTGTTTAAATAATTATGTTTATTTAGTTCATTTAAAAATGTATCAGTCATCTATAATAGTCAAACTTATAGACATGTTAGTTAGGTTTTCTAGATATGCAGAGATATATTTCAGATGGATAGGTAATCTTCAAAAACTCAAAGACCTACAAAATATGGCATTTAAAATGTTTTAAGGATTTAGACTTTTCTCAACAGTGAGACACATGTGCTCCTGGCAGCAGCAATTACTTCAAAGAGGATGATGGGCATCGAAGAAACTCATTATGGAGTTTTCCTTCAGTGGGGCAAGGCTAGCCATTTGGGCAAGAAACTGCTCTTGCCTGCACTGCTTGACTGTATGCTATATAAACTGGATAAGCGGGACCCATGGGAAAGTGAGTGCTAAATTTGAAGATGGGACAGTCCTTCAGGATTCTTGCTTCATGGAAGAGTCTGCCAGACATTCTGCAGGGCACAGAGGAAACTGACTGGCAAACTACAGATACAGATGAGACAGTTTCACATTTCCTGTTTCACTGAGAAGTCTGGTAGACACTCTAGACCTATAGGATAAAGATGGATGCCCCAACATTACAGAATAACTGTAGGTGACTGTCCAGATATTTCTGTCATTTCTAGAGTTTTAAAAGTTGCTTATAATGCACTTCCAGTTTACTTAAGTAACATTATATTCTTCTGGAGTCTTTGGCGGTATTGAAGACTAGATAGTTATAACTATAGCTTTCCTT
>NC_022016.1:54267134-54284243 GCF_000317375.1 Microtus ochrogaster | reverse complement strand
AAGGTCCTGAGTTCAATTCCCAGCAACCACATGGTGGCTCACAACCATCTGTAATGGGGTCTGGTGCCCTCTTCTGGCCTGCAGGCAGACACACAGACAGAATGTTGTATACATAATAAATAAATATTAAAAAAATAAAGTTAAAACCTTCCATTTTTAATTAGACAGAAAAAAGGAAGATGATGTAGGATGTCCTGTATGCTGTGAATATGTGTCTCTCTCATTGGTTGGTGAATAAAGCTGTTTTAGCCAGTGGCCAGGCAGAATAGAGCCAGAAATCCAAACAAAGATACAGAGAGAAAGAAGGCAGAGTCAGGGAGACACCATGTAACCACCAAAGGAGTAACATACCAGGGCATCACTGGTAAGTCACGGCCATGTGGCATTAATACACAGATTAATAGAAAAGGGTTATTTTAGTTTTGAGAGCTAGCCAGTAATATGCCTGAGCCATTGGCCAAACAATTGTAATTGATATTAAACCTCAGAGTGTTATTTTACAAGTGGCTGTAGGAACCCGTGAGCAGGAAAGAAACCAGTTCAGGGGGCCAGCGGGACAGAGAAAACATTCAACCACAGCCAAGTATAGTAATTCATGCTTGTAATTCCAACACACGGAAGGCTGATACAGCAAGACTGCTGTAATTGAGGCCAAGGCTTGCTTGCAAAGTAAGTTTGGGACCAGTCTAGACTATAGAGTGAGACCCTGGATCAAAATCTCAAAATTCACCAAAATCAGGGCTGGCAAATAGCTTAACAGGTACAGTGCTTGCCACCAAGCCTAACATCCTTATTTAAACTTCTAATCCTCCTGCCTTCATCTCCTCAGTGCTAGGATTACAGGGCTGCATCACCACACCCTGTCTTCGTGGTGCTGGGGACAGAACCCAAAGGCGTCCTGCATGCTGGGCAAGTGTTCTACCAACTCAGTCACATTCCTAGCTATGATCTGTTTTTGAAATATTATTCTGGGTGCAGTGTCATGAACAGATTGGAGAGAGGCTGCAACAGAAGTGAGAAATTCCAGTCAGAGCCAAGCAAGAGATAAAGAGCTTGGACTAAGGGGTGGCAAAGGCGTAAATAAGCATGCAGACTGCAGATAAAATTAAGACTCACGGAGGAACTACAGAGAAAATCAAGACCAAGTCAAAGGATGGAAACAAGCACAATGGCCAGATTTCTAGCTTTAGCACCAAATGGATTCCATCTGCTAAAATGGAATAGGACTGGTGAAGAAACCTATTTTGTGGGGTTAAAAAAAGTTAAAATCTAAGTTAGAGATGCTTTCAGGCACCAAAATGAAGGTATCAAGCACACAGAAGTCTGTAACATAGGGAAGGTAGATGTGCACCAGAGGGTCCAGTGGACTTCCCATGCGAAATAGTTCTAGGCGGACAGGAGAATAACCCCGGTGCTTCCCTCCCTCAGTATGTTCCTAACACACTCCAAAACGGAAGTTTCAAAGCGCAAAACATACCTCTCCTTGAAAAATAGTATAGAGTGCAGGCAAGTTTTCCATGGTCTCAGGCCTTCCTGAATTCATCCTTAATATTCTACGGCTCCTCCATTTCTCTTCTGCTAAAGCTAATTCAAACGTCCTTTCAGAAAGAAACAACAATTAGACATCTGTATTAATGAGGGGTTGGGGATATGACTCAACCATTAAAGAGTCTACGACACAGGCACGTGGACCTAAGTTGAGATCCACAGTAAGCCAGGCACAGAGGCACATGACTGTAACCCCAGGGGTAGGGGACAGACAGATGGATCCCAAGAGATTACTCACCAGATAGACTGATGAGCTCTAGGTACAATGGGTGTGGTGGTTTGAATAAAAATGACCCCATAGGCAAATAGGGAGTGGCATTATAGCGGGTATGGTTTTGATGGAGTATGTATGATCTTGTTGGAAGAAGTGTGTCACTGGGGGTAGGCTTCGAGGTTTCAGAAGCTCAAGCCCAGGCTCAGCAGCTCTCCTCTCTCCTGCTGCCTGCAGATCACAATGTAGAATTCTCAATTCCTACTCCAGCACCATGTCTGCTGCATGCTGCCATGCTTCGCACCATGATAATGGACTGAACCTCTCAACCATTAAGCCAGTCCCAAATAAATGTTTTCCTTTATAAGAGTTTCTGCAGTCAAAGTATCTCTTCACAGAAACAGAAACTCAAACTGAGACAGTGGGTGACTGTGTCCCAAAAGGTAAAGAGGCCAGGAATGGTGGTGCGCACCTTTAATCCCAGAAGCAGAGGCAGGTAGATCTCTGTGACCTTGAGGCCAGCACGGTGGTCTACAGAATGAGTTCCGTGATAGCCAGAGATATATAGACACCCGTCTCAAACAAACAACAAGATACGGTGATGAGTAATCAAGGAAGACAAACACTGACCTTTGGCCTCCACACATGCATGTACACCCACATACACACTTGTATGAACATACACATAACACACACACAATAACGAATGGGGCTGGATATGGGGGTTAATGGCAGAGAAATTCCCTAACATGCAGCATGAAACTGTAAGTCATCCTCAGAAACACAAAGAAAGAAATGTGCAAACAGTCCTTTACATGGATAACTTCCAAAAAATAATGCCGTTAGAACACACCATGCACTCTCATCCATATCTCACTATCCTACCTGTGGCATTTGGGAATCTGGATGGCCCTTCTTTCTGACCTGTTACTTAACCAAAGTCATTAAGGTATTGGATTTTCAGGTAAGTAGAGGTTTTGTTTGTTTGGTTGGTTAGCTTATCTAGGATGTTGTCATTGCTTCAATTTTATTTGTATTTATTTGCATGTGGTGTATGGGCATGCCTATGTATTAGTGTGCATGCCCACATGTGTTCACGGAGGCCAGAGATGTCAGGTTCCTGCTCTATCACTCTCCATCTTATTCCCTTGAGACAGGATCTCTCACTGAACCTAGAGCTAGGGTGGCAGTCACCAAGCCCCAGTAAGCCCTGCTTCCTTCCCCTCAGCACAGGATTTATACACTTAAGTAGCCATAGTTGGCTCTTTATGTGGACTTGGGGGTTTTAAACTCAGGCCCTCATCATCACACTTGTACAGCAAGTATCCTTAGCTGCTGAGCCATCTTCCTAGTCTAGTTTTTTTGATTTTTGAGACAAGAGTTTTCCTAACTAGCTCAGGTTGTCCTTGAACTTGTGCACCTGCCTCTGTGGTGCTGGAATTACAAGCCAGAGCTACCACGCTTGGCTTTGATCAGGATAGTTGCTTGTTCATTTATGGTAAGACATAACAAATCTAGAACTCTGCACAGGCTTGACCACTGAACTGCATCCTCCCTAACCCCGTCACCACTATTTTGAGATGAGGTCTCATTACACTGCCCAGGCTACATCTAGATTACTGTTGAGCTCCTGAGATGAAGCAATCTTCCTACCTCAACCTTCCAAATAACTACTACAGGTGTGGGCCATCACACCTGGGTGGCTTCATTCTTTTTATCACTACTGTTGTTATTTGTTTATCAGAGGAAGACTTTTGGAAGAAAGAGTATGTGTGCCTAGATCTGAAAAACATCAGAAAGAAGCCAGTGGTGAGGAATGTTTTTAATCCTAGTATTTGGGAGGCAGAAGTAGATCTCTGAGTTTGAGGCCAGCCCGGTCTATAATAACCCCAAGCCAGCCAAGGTTATACACTGAGACTGTGTCTCAAAAAAACAAAAAACAAAAGCCAGACACGGTGAACACACCTCTACTCCCAACACTTGGGAGACAAAGGTAGATGGATCCCTGAATTTAAGGCCAGCCTGGTCTATAGAGTGAGTTCCAGGACAGCCAGGGCTACACAGAGAAACCATGTCTTGAGAAACAAAACAAAACAAAAGGCACACATGTCAGAACGGTAATAAGAAAAGAACACAGAATGTCTCCAGACAGAGGTTCTATTCTGATCATGCACTTGCATGATGAAAAGCTTCTAAGCTTAGATCGCTAAGCTTAGGCTGAAAACCTAGCAACAAAGCTGGGTGTAATGGTTCCTGCCTGTAATTTTAATAATCCCAGCACTTGGGAGGCCTAAGGCAAAAGACAATCATGAGTTTGAGGCTAGCTTGGGCTACGCAAAGTCTGAGGCCTATGAAGGGGATATAGCTCAATAATAGAGTACTTGCTTAGCATGTCTGAGTACTGAAGTGGGGGGAAAAAGAACAGGAAATCCGAGGATAGCCTGAAATACATAGTGAGACCTTGTCAGAAACAAACACACAAACAAACCTAGCAACGGGAAAGTTTATTTGATCCCAGAGTCTAATGATCTTGGTTAGTATGCTAGACATAAATCTGAAAAACATTCAAGAGAAGCCTTTAATCCCAGCTCTTGGGAGGCAGAGGCAGGGAGCTCTCTGAGTTTGAAGTCAGCTTGGCCTACATACTGAGCTCTAAGCCAATCAAGGTAATACAGTAAAAAAGGAAAATTTATCTCTCTTTTATTTTATGTTATGTTTGTACAGGTGCCACAAAAACTAGAAGAGAGCATCAGATCCCCGGGAGCTGGAGTTTAAATTGGTTATGAGCCACCCAATGTGGGTGCCGGGAACTGAACCCTGGTCCTCTGGAAGAGCAGCAAGAGTTCTGAGCAGCTAAGCTGTTCCCAGACCCTCTATGGGCTTTTTAAACTTAAAATATACACCTTTGGGGGCTGGTGAGATGGCTCGGGCATAAAGTGCTTGCCATGCAATTATGAGAACCTAAGTTTCATCATCCCCAGCACCCAAGCAAAGAAGGTAGGCACAAATATGCAGGCTTGTCATGCCAGCACTCCAGCACCTGCAAGGCAGAGGCAGGAGGGTCCCTGGGGCACAGTGCCTAGTATCTAGGTCAAGCAGTGAGTATCACATGTAGTGAGAAATACTGTCTCAATAAAGCAGACATCAATCTCCATACATACATATGCATGCACACCTGCACACAAAACATGTACACACAAATAAATACATAGGATGGCAGCTAATCTGTCCGTTCTTGAGAAATGACTTATAAACAAGTTATTTTTTAAGTTTTATAGTCAGATTGAATCCCGCCTCTCTTATTTCCAGCTGGGTGGTCTCATCCCCAGACTTGCCCTTCTTCTTACCCAGCATCCCTTGGCTCACATGCCAGGACAGGTGTTAGTAATTTTAACTCTATGGTTCTATTAAGAGACCTTCATTAATCCCTACAACATTTGGAAAACTAATTAGTGAATATAGAATCTGTAATAGCACTGGGACATCTAAAATGAGGGCAGACACAGTAATTCCTCCTGTTTCAAAGTTTCTCTCCACACAGTCATGGAAAGAGCGATACCTGAGGAAACAGAGCTAAGCTGTTTCTGCAGAACTAGGCTGTGAGAGAGTGACGAGGGCTGGAGAGACAGCTTTAGTGGGTAGGAGCACTGGCTGCTCCTCCAGTGGAGCCAGGTTCTATTCCCAGCACCCACTTGCTGGCTCACAGTATGTAAGTCCAGTCCCAGGGGATCTGATGCCTTTTTCTGAAATCTTCAGGCACATGTATGAAGCACATACAAACATTCGGGGAAAACATTCATACACATAAAATGATAATTCTAAAACACAAAAAATTCTAAGTATGAAGAACCATCATCTAAAGCTTTCTTTTCTTTCTGACAAATTCTAAGTAGCCCTGGCTATCCTGGAACTCTATGTAGACCACACTAGCTTCAAACTCACAGCTACCCACTGCCTCTGCCTCCTGAGTGCAGGGATTAAAGGTGTGCAACCCAAACTCTGCCTAAAGCTTGTTGTTTTTTTTTTTTGGGGGGGTGGGAATCTTGTTTCTCTTTTTGCAGTACTAAGGACTGAGCAGAGGTTACATCCCCAGGCCCTGGCTTTGTAGAGCTAGAATCTCACTATGTAAGGGCTAGAGAGGGCTCAGAGGTTGAGAGTACACATTACTCTCTCAGAGGACTTAGGGTTTGGGTTTCTACCACCTACCCGGTGGTGGCTCACAATCATTCATAAGAGACCCAATGCCTTCTCAGACTGCTGCTAGGACCAGGCATTCATGAGGTACAAATACAGATACGTCCGTGCACTCAGGAGGCAAAGGCAGGTGGATCTCTGAGTTCAAGGCCAGCCTGATCTACATAGTGAGTTCCAGGGCAGACAGAGCTACAGAGTGATACCCTATCTGGGGGGGGGGCGGAGAAAAAAGAAATGCCCTAAAAACTTGTCTATGAGGCATTTTCTCAATTGAGATTCCCTCCCTTCAGATGACCTTATCTTCTGTCAAGCTGACATGAAACCAGTCAGAACACTCACACACATAAAATAAAACAAATAAAATTTTAAAAACACCAAAAAGGAAAAAAGACTACCGCCATGTACCCCAGGCTGGCTTCAACTCAAACTCTACTCCCTGTGCTGGTATCCCAGGCATGAAGCATATCTGAGTCCCCGTGCAATGTGGGGAGAGGGACGAAATGTGTCACTCCAGCAGCCTGGTACGGGTTGGAAACCATAGCGTTGCCCAGGCTAGGCTTGGTTTTGTAGCCATGCTCCTGTATCAGCCTCCAGTGCTGGCATTAAGACCATAATCCTCTCTTGTATCCAGTCCATCACCAAATCCTATGTCATTTCCTTCCCAGCTGTCCGAGATACTGTTAAACTGTCTTCAGTCTCATCTCCAGCTTGGTTCTCACTGGCATGGAAGATCAGAACTACTGTGCATTCCCACAACGTGGTCTCCAGTAAACCTCTCCTCATCTCTCCAATCTCAACACCATTAAGGCCGAAGGAATGAACCACCTCCTCCCCCACATTCCGCACCCTGGAGGGGAGACAAAACTTTCGCTGCTTTCCTATTAATTTTAAAGTTAACGCTACAAATTCCTGCAAATCTTCATGACTTCCAGGTTCATCTCGTACCATACCCCCTTCAAGCTTTCTCTCAGCACATTGGCTCTTTGTGATTCTTAGTCATCTTCCCAAATGATAGGGCACCACCGCACAGGCTGTTCTGTGCAGAACGTCCTGCCTTCCTCTCTTCCCCTGTTTAGAAATGTCCCATCAGAGAGGGACAGCTCGGACATCTTTTCCTCCGAAAACCCTTCAGCCTTATTAGTTACTCATAACTAATCGCTCTCTTAAGTCTTCCAATCAGCTGGTGAGATTTGTTTAACATGTTTGCCACACACACCCCAAGAGATCCTAAAGCCCCGAGGTTCGGGACCATGTTTCTTCAGTGTCTCCTCAACGATCTGCACAATAAATATCACTGTACCACTTACGAGAAGGCCCGATACACAAGCATGAATCTTAGATTTCTCAACAAAAATTGTACTTTGGAGGAGCCATCGGATATTTCCTCCAACGCTTTCTGTTTAATTCAGCCCTTAAAAAAGACGGCAGAACCGGTGATATAAACTAAGTCCGCCTCCTCAACCAAACCCGGCACTGAAGCCGGGAGTCGGGCATCAGTCCCGGGGAACGCTAGCACAGCCCTGGACGCAAAAGCGGCGTTGTGCAGAGCAGCTGTTAAGGGACAGCGGCCTTAGGGTTCGAGTCCGGCGGCCAGAGATCTCAAAGCTCCGCTCTAGCCTGCCAAGGGACTACTCTTTCCGGGGATCCCCCCACCCCCATGGCAAGGCCGTCAGCTGAGAAGGACAGGTTCAGGCCTAGCACCTAGTCGCAGTTTCCACACTGGAACAGCCACCCGCCTCGTTCCCCAAACACTCACTCAGCGCCGGCTCCTAGCCCGGGAGCCGCAGCAGCGCCAGGAGTGCCGAACCTGCACAGCGCGTTCCCAACCCACAATGCACGGCGCGCCTAGGAGGGACTCCAGCTCCGCGCTCCAATCCCAGAGTCGAGCCCTCGTGGCGTCACCATGAAGGGACCAATCGCAAGAGCGTATTCAGAGGGCGTTGCAGAAAGAAATATTGGAAGCCGATTGGTTGTTCCTCCCCGGAAGTTCTGGAGGAAGAACTCAGTTGTAACCAATCGCCCGGCGCCTGCGACCGGCGGCGCGGTCAGTGGCGGCTCCGAGGATAGTGGTTACCGCCATGATCGAGCAGCCGAAGCGCAAAGGCCCGGAGCTACCACTGGTTCCTGTCAAGCGGCCGCGGCATGAGTTGCTGTTGGGAGCGGCGGGGTCCGGCCCCGGAGCCGGACAGCAGCAGGCGACTCCGGGGGCTTTGCTACAAGCGGTAAGTGGGAGGCATCCCGACTTGGCCCTCCACTCCTCTCGCCACGGACCGTACCGGCGCTGCGGGAACGGAAAGACATTGAACCTGATGTCTAAGCAGGATTGTAAAGTTGCTCTGTGTTCTGCGTCTGTTTCATATGTGTTTCCTTGTGGGACCCCTGTTTTCAGCCTTTCAGTCACCCTGTGAAGTAGCACTAAACCATTTAAACACTTGTCCTCAAAATCAAGATCCAAACTTCCGCATCCTAAATCTTCAGGGATTCAGCGTCAAATAAACATTCAGAAAAGTTTGCAGAATGGGTGAATGAAACATTCAGAAGAGTTTGTAAAATAGATGAGTGAGTGAGTGAGTGAGTGAGTGAGTGAGTGAGTGAGTGAGTGAGAGGGGAAGCAAGGGAAATGAATGAGACAGGCTCGCTTTGCTACCTGGTAAAATTTACTTTTCTCTTTCTCTGAATTTGCATTATTAACAGTAATTAACATCCGTTGGCTCTTTTTTGGTTTTTTGTTTATTTGTTTGTTTGTTTGAGACAGGGTTTCTCTGTAGCTTTGGAACCTGTCCTGGAACTAGCTCTTGTAGACCAGGCTGGCCTCGAACTCACAGAGATCCACCTACCTCAGCCTCCCGAGTGCTGGGATTAAAGGTGTGCGCCACCACCGCCCAGCCATCCGTTGACTCTTGTGTTAGATGTTTTGCATGTGAAATTTCCATTAATCTTGGTAACAGCCTAAAAGGAACTGTTATTTTGCAAATGGGGAAAAGACTTCTTTGAGTTGGAACCTATACTCCTAACAGCATGTCTTGTAAAATAGTGATCATACTTCCCTATGAGGTTCAGAGAAGAAAATAAATGTGCCTCCTGCCGCAACTCTTTAAAGTCTGCTGGTGTGGTCCTTAAAATATATAAATAAAGTTAGCGGCGTGGGGCTGTAGTTGTATCTTCCCAGAAGGCTGACAAAATTTTGAGCGAAGGAATTGGAGGCCAGGCTGCAACTCTGGGCTGACAATCTTACTTGTCAAATAAGAGTAAGTGTACTACTAATAATCCTGAAATCTCGTTGGTAGATTCCAGTATACTAACTTAGTTTTTAAAATAGCAAGATGTTAACATAGCAAGATCCCCCTGTCTCCAAAGTAAATAAATAAAAAGTTGGACACATAAATTTATAATCACTCAAGAAGCTGAGGCAGGAGGATCAAGGGTTTTAAACCAATATAGGCTATTATAGCAGAACTCTGTTGAAATTAAAAAAAAAAAAAGAACTACGTAACCACAATCCTTACCTCCTAGTCAAACCATCTTTATGTCATCTGGCATCATTGCAGGTGGGGCTCAATTAGTGTTTCTGGTTTTGTCTTTGAATCAAGGCTCAGTAATTAATCCAGTAGCCAGGGGAATCATCACAACATTAAATCACATGATTCTCTGGTGAAAACATTCTGTTGGATTTCTGTTTTGTTCTGAAGTTAAGAAAAAAATGTCAAATTCTCTGTACTAATTCCCCTCTTTACCATGCTCATCGACCAGTTTTCTAGCATGTCATGCTCAAGTAGCACCGACATATGTGTCCTTACATTTTGTTGTTACTGTTGCGTTTGCTGGGGTGTTACTCCAAATGCCCACGTGGTTAGCTGTTGGCTCTTTCAAGTTTTTGTTCAGATACCAGTTTCTCAGTGGGGCTTTCCTGGCCACTGTACTTTCAGTTGAAACACCCTGCTCTGGAACCCATATTACTTCTGTCCATTGCGCACAACGTGAGGTGTTTGACTTGTTTGTTTTGTTTCTCTTCCCTTCACTCTTTTTCCACTAGAATGCAAGGTCCATGGTTTTATTGAGTTCTCTTTCTCCGGTACCTAAACACATTAGATTTATTTTTATCTGTGTGTGTGTGTATATATCTGTATGTGCGTCTATCCCGTGCGTGTGGATTCCCTCATGGACCAGAAGAGATTGTTGGATCCTCTGAACCTGGAGCTACAAGTCACGTGAAAACTGCTTACCGTGGGTGCTGGGAACCGAACCCAGATTCTTTGGAAGAGCAGTAAGTGTTTTTAACCACTGAGCCATCTCTGTGGCCCACATGTACTATTTTTTGAGTAAATATGCTGGATGAGTATGATCGTGGTACATTATTTGCATTTATGGATATTTCATAATGAAACCCATTACTTTGTACAGTTAATACATGATAATAAAAATAAGTTAGTATACTGGAATCTACCAACGAGATTTCAGGATTATTAGTAGTACACTTACTCTTAATTGACAAGTAAGGTTGTCAGCCCAGAGTTGGAAGAATTGCCAAACCTAGTTTTAGTGTCCAGAACGATAATCAGAAACTACTTTTCCAAAGCAAGCATAGCGATACACACTTTAATACCAGCACTCAGGAGGACTGAAAATTTAAGGCTAGCCTGGACTGTATATCAAAACCCTGCTCACACCCCAAAAATCTATTTTGTATAATAAGTTGTACCATGCAGGGTTTTTCAAAGGCTAGTTGGGTAGGCTGGAGTCTGGGAAATGTTCTTCCTGCACTCCCGGAGCTTCATTTCTTTGGGGAAAAAGAAGCATGTCAGCAATGGCACAAGGAAGGTAAGGTCAGGTAGTGATGGGGCTTTGGCAGAGTGCTGTGGGCCTGATGGAAGGCTGGTGGGGAGGTGGCTGCTACTTGAGTGTGAGTGTTAAAGACAGACTTGCCAAGCGGTGGTGGCTCACGCCTTTAATCCCAGCACTCGGGAGGCCGAGACAGGCAGATCTCTGTAAATTCAAGGCCAGCCTGGTCTAGAGAGTGAGTTCCAGGACAGCCAAGACTATAATGAGAAATTGTCTTGAAAAACAACAACAACAAACAGACTCTGGGATGAGTATTTAAAAGGAGTCACTAGGAGGAGAGCTCTATGGGAGACATCTTTTCATGTTAAGATTCTGAGGCATAAATGAGGTCAAGCATGATTCAGCAGTCAACAGTTGACTGTGGAACAGAAGCAGAGTTAGGGAAGAGAGTAGTATGGTGGGCATACACTGGAATGTCCAAGGGATTTTCTAGTGAGAGGCGGGAGTTCTGTGAGCAGAGGTGTCATTCCCTAACCCAAATGAAATGCGCTGCCCCAGCTTTACAGCTTCCTTTGCCTGTGTACAGTGACGGATCACACTTCTCTTTGGTCTAGGGGCCTCCGAGGTGTTCGTCCCTGCAGGCCCCAATCATGCTGCTCTCGGGACACGAAGGAGAAGTGTACTGCTGCAAGTTTCACCCCAATGGATCCACCTTGGCATCGTCAGGATTTGACCGACTCATATGTAAGGCACAGCTTTTGACTCTGGAGTTACTGTTCTCTCTAAATAATGTTTTGTTGTTGTTGTTGTTGTTTTTAACTTTGGGTGCTATGTAAGGCATCAAGCATCAGTCTAAATATGCAAGTTAAATTATAGTGATAGCATGCTAAAACAGTTGTCAAAATATTGAGCAGTCATTCAGGCCAAGCCGTACGTAGGTCCATATGGTAAATAAAAAGAAACATGCTGCTAATTGGAAAGTAGGTTCCTTTGGTTGGAGTTATATAGTCTCTCTCTTCTCCCTCCTCCGTTACTCTTGTGTAGCCCCAGCTGTCCTCAAATTTACTACGTAGTGAGAATAAATTTGGAACTCCTAATCCTCCTGCCTCCGCCTCCCAAGTGTTGGGATTATAGGCCTGAAAGTTAAGAGGAAGGAGAACTTGTCTACTCATAAAAACGTGAGACCTTAATCCATACCCAGGATCCTAGTGTATGAGGGAGAAAGATGGGATCCTCAAGTGGTGACTCACTTAAATCATCTGCTACCAGGTTCTCAGTCACTCATTAGGAATGCCCATGTTTGAAAAAAAAAAACAAGTACAATCTGGAGAGATGGCTCATGGGTTAAGAACATTTTTTAGCAGGGAGTGGCCATGCCTTTTAGTCCCGGCACTCAGGACGCAGAGGTAGGTAGATCTTTGAATTTGAGGCCAGCCTGGTCTACAGAGTGAGTTCCAGAACAATCAGGAAACACAAAACCATGTCTTGAAAAAAAAAAAAAGGAGAAAAGAGCACTGCTGCTCTTCCAGAGGACCTTAGTTCAGTTCCCAGCCCAACATCAAGTGGCTCATAACTCCTATAATACAGGTTCAGGGGATCCAGTGCTCTCTTCAGACCTCTGATGGTGTCTTAGCATGCACACTTCCAGACACATCAATAAATAATAAATCTTTTTAAAAAAATAAATAGAAAAATGAAGCTGAGGTGATATAGCTCAATGATTCCTTTTTCAGGCTGTCTGCAGACTCTGAGCATATAAGAAAAAGTACTAACTTTTTTTAAAATTAAACCTGAGGGTTTTGGAAAGATATTTCAGCAGTTAAGTGCAGTTATTGCTCTTGTAGAGGGCTCAAGTTTGGTTCCCAGTAACTACATGGCAGCTCAAAGCCATCTCTAACTTCAAATCCCCAGGATCCAGCTCCCTCTTCTGGCCTTCATAGGCAGGCATGCATACGATGCATATACATATTTGTAGGCAAAACACTCAAACACATGAAATAAAAATAAACAAATCTTGTCTAATAAGTTAAGGCTGAGAAAACAAAGCTCAGTCAGTTAGGACCGGAGTTCAGTTTGCAGAACTCATAGAGAGCAGGGTAGTAGAAAGCCAGGTAGCGTGGTTGTGCTTTCATCCTGGGTTCCAGGGAGGTAGACAGGTATGGACCCCTGGGGCCCGCCCATCAGCTGGCCAGCCTAGTCTGCTAGGCAAGTTCCTGGCCCTGAAGAGAGTCTGTCTCAAAAGGGAAACGGTAGATGATGCCTGATCAACAGCAGCCACAGCTGTCCTCGCCGTTCCGTACGTGTGCACTCATGCACATACATACCTGAGTGACCGCATGCACACAGCAATTTTAGCTTGGCAAGATTTGGTCTCATTGGTAGAGCCAGTGTTGTTCTATGGTCTTATAATTTCAGAAGTATTTTTCTGATTATTTTATATTAGCCATTCTCTGACTGGTGATGGGTTTTCTTTTCCTCTTAACAGTATTGTGGAATGTCTATGGTGACTGTGATAACTATGCTACATTGAAGGGACACAGTGGCGCAGTGATGGAACTGCATTATAACACAGATGGCAGGTGAGTGTTCTGCATAATGGGTTGACGATGGCTTCCCATACTACTACTTAATGTCTTTACCCTTCAGCTCTGAGTTTCATCTCTTGGGAGATCCAGTCAAAAACTGCTACATTTTGGTGAGGCAGGAGGATCACATTGTCCTCATGGACAATGCAGCAGACCATTGAAAGCTCATCATTTATCTTGTAATATGCCAGTACTCAGACCAGTGGGGTTTTTTGTTTTTATAAGTCGTAAAGCCAATTTTGGGGGAGGGAGGGATATTGCAGGGATAGTAGCATGTGCCAGCTTTCAGGAGGCAGAGGCAGGCAGATCTCTAAGTTCAAGGCCAGCTGCTCTACATAGTGATTTCCAGGGCAGCCAGAGCTACATAGTAAGGTCCTGTCTCATAAAAAAAAAAAAAAAAAGAAAAAAGAAAGAAAAGAAAAGAAAAAAAATTACCTGTTATTGTGTGTGCACGTGATGTTTCTGTGAGAGGGGTACGTATGTAGGGGTCAGGACAGCTTCGTGGAGCTAATTTTCTTTGCTTGCCTTTATATGGATTTTTGAGTCAAGCAGGCAAGTGCCTATATTTGCTAAGAGATCTCACAGGAAAGTAATAAGCTATGTTAAAAAAGCAAACAAAAAAGGCAAGTAGATGGAAAAAGTACCCACATTTTTCCTCTCCAATTACTGCTTGTTATATGCTTTGCTAAAGTCATTTTCTACCAAAATTGTTGAGTTTTAGCATATCCATAATGTAAACTAAGCTTACAATCTTGTCTACTGATTTTTTTTTTGCTTTAACCTACCAAATGTTATAAAAATTAATAATGTGTAATTTTAGGATATATGTGTGTGTGTGTGCTACAGATATTTAGTTACACCAAGTCAATCTTATTGTTACACATTTTGATAACTTTCTTTTTTATGGCACTGAAGATTGAACCAAGCTAATTTTCTTTTTTTCTTTAATTACATTTTAAATAGTGTATGTATGACTACATGTGACACAGTTGTTGAGGTCAACAGCCAGCTTTTGGGGGTCGGTTCTTTCTATATTGTGGGTCATCACAGAGCAGACTTGGCAGTGGACACCTTTACTCTCTGAGCAATCTCATCCTGCCATAATCTTCTTTCTTCTTTTTCAAGGTGTTTTATTGTCACTTGTTTATATCCCTGTATTCTAAGAAATACATTATAGTAATTGTATATGGTATCATTTTAGGGGTGAAGTGCCTGTGTGTGTCCATTTGAGGACAAAGAGGAACATCAGGTGTCCTGCTTTAATCTGTATTTTAGTATCTTGAGACAAGGTCTCTCACTGAGTCTAGAGCTAGGCTGATGAACAGCAAACCCCAATGATCCTCCTGTCTCTGCCCCACCAAAGAGCTGGGGTTACAGGTATGCATGGACATATTCAGTGTTTTACATGGGGCTTTGAACTCTGGTTCTTGTAACAGATAAGCCATCTCCAAAGACTCTGTTTTGTTTTCTTTGAATCTTGGTAATTTATTCAGGCTGAGTTTGAATTTGCCGTCCTCCTGCCTCAGCTCCTGAATAATTGGTATTATAGATATATGGCACTGCACCTGGCTTGTTTTACATTTCTGTTCTCAAATTTTAGTGTTTCATCATTAACATTTTAAATTAAAAAAGCATTACAAGGGACTGTAGGTAGACCAGACTGGGCTCAAACTGCCTCTGCCTCTGCCTCTGCCACCTGAGTCCTGGGATTAAAGGTGTGCACCACCACTGCCCAACAACCATAACAACTCTATAAAGGGAAACGTTTAATTGGGGCTGGCTTACAGTTCAGAGATTTAGTCCATTACTGTTGTGGTGGCCACAGGGGCAGACACGGTGCTGGAGAGCTGTCTGAGAGTTCTACATCTGGATCAGCAGGCAGCAGAAAGAGAGAATGACCCTGAACCTGGTTTGAGCGTATAAAACTTCAAAGCCCACCCCTTGACACACTTACTCCAACAAGGCCACGCCTCCTAATACTGCCATTCCTTATGAACCTGTGGGAACCATTTTCATTCAAATCATCACAGAGCACTTGCTGATCTTACAGAGGATCCAGGTTCAGTTCCCAGTGTCCACATTCTGGCCAGTGGCTCTTAGTAACTTTGGTTGCAGAGCATCCAGTGCTCCCTCTTCTGCCCTCTGAACATCGCACATATATGACACGAACGTATAAGCCCCACGCCTGTTATCAGTTATCATAAAGTAGAATTTTTCTTCAGCATTATAATGGGCACTGTTGCACGTGCTCCAATCTCAGTTCTCGGGCAGTGATGGAGCAGGAGTATCTTGAGTTCAAGACCCGCTTGGTCTACATAACACCACCCTGTCTCAAAGGGAAAAGAGGGCATTATAAGATCAAGTTTAACTTAGAAATCATTCCCAGAGACAGAGCAAAGTGTTGGAATTACTCAGCACTTAAATCTAGAATTTTTACAATCAGCCTCTCCTCCACCTCAGCAGGAAGAACTTAAATACTTCTGTGTGCGAGGGTTTTGTATCCAGGTATATCACAAAGAAGGAAAAGATTGATTGAAAAAGCTGCTATATTGGTTGTGTAGTGTGGGTCAACCTGATAGTGAATCCAGAAGGTGAGTAGAATTGCAACGGCAGGACTAGGGAGGCACCCTGGGTTCATGAACTAAATTCACAGTGCAGCAGACAGTGTTCGAGACAAATCTGACGCATTTTGGCAAGTGAGAAAGAGATTTTTGTCATACCCCCTTTTTTTTTTTCCTTTTTTGAGATTTATCTTGTTTATTTATGTTATTTTGCCTGTGTGTCTGTGTACCACATGCATGTAGTACCTGTGGAGACCAAAAGAGGCATCAGATCCTCTGGAAATAGAGTTAGAGCTCGTTGTGGGCCTTTATCTGGGTGCTGGGACTCACACCCAGGTCCTCTGGAAGAGCAGCCTGTGCTCTTAACCACTGAGCTGTCTCCAGCCCTTAGCGTTTTTCTCATGTCTTTTATGTTCTTCTTCTAGCATGCTCTTCTCAGCATCGACAGATAAGACGGTGGCTGTGTGGGACAGTGAAACAGGCGAGAGGGTGAAGAGGCTGAAGGGACATACGTCCTTTGTGAACTCCTGTTACCCAGCCCGGCGGGGCCCCCAGCTCGTCTGCACTGGCAGCGATGACGGCACAGTTAAGGTAGGTATTGTCTGTGTGTGCTGCAGTTAAGTTGGCATGATGTAAACTCTAGCCTGTCTTTCTACTGATATTGTGCTCTTCTCTTAGTTTTAACTCATTTTCCAAAGCACACTTCAAATTTTACCAGTTGAAATAATGCCCTACAAAATTCTATTAGAACCATAGAATGTACTGCTACTTGGAATTAATGGACGGCGAGGATTTGATTCATGGCTCAGCTACGGATTGTGTGTCTTTGAGCAGTTCAATCTCTGAGCTTCGCTTCCTTAATCTTTTTTTTTTTTTTCGAGACAAGGTTTCTCTGTATAGCCCTGGTTGTCCAAGAACTCCCTTAGTGAACCAGGCTGGCCTCGTGTGCCACCACTACCTGGTGCATTTTCTTAACCTTTCGAATTGTGACCGTAGTATAAGAGCCTCACAAGGTTGCTGTGAAGTCGCAGGTGTCTAAGAAGCTCAGCAAATGCTCTCATTGGCCTAGGATGGGATCTTACAGATCATTTAATGTGATGATTTCAGAGCTATCTGTGTTAAGATCACCTGAAGAACCTACTAAAAACACCCACAGTAGAGCCGGTGTTCTGGCCAACCTTGGCTGTGTAGTGAGACAATCTCAAAAGACAGATAATGGCCGGGCGATGGT
>NC_022016.1:54264722-54265689 GCF_000317375.1 Microtus ochrogaster | reverse complement strand
CAGGGCAGGAACTTGGAGACAGGAGCTGATACTGGGGCCACAGAGGGGTGCTGCTTACTGGCTTGCTCTCCAAACCTTGTTCAGTTTGCTTTGTAGAGAACCCAGGACCATCCACCCACCATGGGCTGGGCCTTCCTCCATCGATCACTAATTAAGAAAATGCCCTACCGACCTGCCTACAGCCTGATCTTATTGAGATATTTTCTCAATTGAGACTCTATCCTCTCCTGTGACTCCAGCTTGTATCAAGTTGACATAAAAACTAACCTGCACAAGGTCTGTATTACCAAGCCCTGGCTTATGTGTTATTGATTTATTTTGTTGGTGCTGGTGCTTAGAACCTGGGACCTCACAAGTGCTAGGGAAGTACACCCAGCTACTTTTTCAATGAAATCTTTAAAAATACTGCTAATAATAAATTGGAGTTGGAGAGACGGCTCAGCAGTTACGAGCACTTGTTACCCTTGCAGAGGACCCAGGTTTGCTTCCCAGCATCCATATGGTGTGCAAACACACATGCAGGCAAAACATCATATACTATATATATATATTTGGAGACAGTATTTCTCAACATATCCCTGGCTATCCTGGAACTAGCTGTGTAGACCAGGCTGGCCTTGAACTCATAGAGATCCACTGAACTCACAGAGATCCACCTGCCTCTGCCTCCCAAGTGCTGCGAATAAAGGCATGCACCACCACTGCTTGGTCAAAATATATTAATCTTAAAAAAATATAATAAATAAAGGTGGTGACTCTGATATGTTTGATTATATGTCTCGACATGTTCTGTGCTGAATGATATTCTATGCCAGATCACTTGGGTTTTGTGAGCTTGGAAGCCTAGGTTAACTATACTGAATGTGGACTCTTAAGGGTGAAATTGTATTAGTGTGTATATGTGTGTGTGCTTGCACGTACATACATAAATGCATGAGTAGTCCAGAAGATGCTGTCCACTCCTCTG
>NC_022016.1:54251731-54263765 GCF_000317375.1 Microtus ochrogaster | reverse complement strand
TGGGAATTGAACCAGTGCCCTTTGGAAGAGCAGCCAGTGTTCTTAACCACTGAGCCATCTCTCCAGCCCCTTCATGTAATTCTTTAAGTTTGAATTTATTTGAAGACGCCAAGCAAACTTTTTTCTGGAAGTGAGTTCTTAGGATAGGGCCTCACTATATAGTAAGGAAGAGGGTCAGAACAGCACGATGAGGAGAGGACCCTCATAAGGCCAACCAAAATGGGGTGAGAGCAATGGAAGGAAGGAAAATACCCACGAAGATAAAGGATTAAAGATAATTTGGAAAATCAGTTATAGGGAGCCTAAGCAACTAAGTAAAAGTATTTAGTATCATAAGATTTCTTACTCTCGTGAAAATGGAGTTTTCAACACAAAAATGGGGAGAAAACTAAACGAGTCTTGTAATGCTGGGTTCAGATAAGAAGAATCGGTGTGAGCTGTCATTTTTGATTTATAAGCTGATAATCTAAACTAAGTCCTTATTTCAGGAAAAACATTTTGGGTAAGTGGCAGAACTTGAGTGATTCAGTGTCTGAACCCTTGGTTGTTGCGGGAGTGGCCATGGGACTAGGGATATACTGCAGTTGGTGTGGGGCTGGCCCACATGTGTTCCCAGCACACCATAAACCAGGTAATCCCTAGCATGCGGGAGATGAACATAGAAGGATCAGAATTGTAGGTCATCATCAGGTACTTGGCCAGTTTGAGGCCAGCCTGGGATACATCAGACTTTGTTTCAAAAACACAAAATCGGGGAGAGGGGATCTGTGTGTTTACAGGCATCTATGTTCTGAAATTTACACATATTGCATAGCTTTATACTGAGAAGGCTTAGAAAACCCTATTTGGGGCTGGAGAGATGGCTCAGAGGTTAAGAGCATTGCCTGCTCTTCCAAAGGTCCTGAGTTCAATTCCCAGCAACCACATGGTGGCTCACAACCATCTGTAATGAGGTCTGGTGCCCTCTTCTGGCCAGCAGGCATACACACACACAGAATATTGTATACATAATAAATAAATATTTTAAAAAAAAAAAAAAAGAAAACCCTATTTGATCTACCGGGAATCACTCAGGGCATCAAGCATGCTAGGGAAGTGCTCAGCTCTAAGCCACATCCCAGCTTCATATCTTGGTCTTTGTTTTTTGAAACAAAGTTTCTCTGTGTCGCCTTGACTGTCCTGGAACTCTCTTGTAGACCAGACTGGCCTGGAACTCAGATCCACCTGCCTCTGCCTTCTGGGTGCTGGGATTAAAGGCAAGTGCCACCACACCTGTATTTTATTTATTTATTTACTTTTAATTATGTCTTGGTCTTTAAATATCATTTGCCACTAAACAATTTACCTGTTTGTTTATGTGCACACCGTGATGAGCATGTGGAGGCCAGAGGACAGCATGGGGGAGTCAGTTCTCTGCTGTCACTCAGGTCATCAGGCTTGCGACCAGTACTCTAGTCACTGAGCCATCTCTCCAACCCCCATCCTGTTTATTTTAAAGCTTATCAACAGGTATGTGGCCTTGTAGGCAAACTCAGCTGTTAGTTTCGTAATTTGATGCCTTAAACTTGGAGTTTGGGTGGGCAAGTTTGAGGTGGGGAATAGCTGAACTGCCGAGCAGTAGCAAGAGCCCCGTGTTTCCGTTGCTTTGACGGTAGGTGTGGGGGTGTTCTGTGTGATTGCTCCTGAGAAGGATGTTACTGATGCTGCCTGTTTTCTTCAGCTCTGGGACATCCGCAAGAAAGCAGCTATCCAGACATTTCAGAACACTTACCAGGTGCTGGCTGTGACCTTCAATGACACAAGCGATCAGATTATCTCTGGTGGAATAGACAATGATATCAAGGTATGGTTGTTTATATTTATATTTACCATTCATGTATCAGAAGCTAATCTTTCTACAAATTTTGAGATTGTACAAGGTTGGCACTTAATGCCAACTAAAAAGAAGATAGTGACCTGAAACTTACTTTTTTTTGTCTTTTTCTGATTACTTCCTAAATCAAAGGTTACATATAAATGTATATCGGCTCATATAAATGCCATCAAGGGCCAGATGGTTAATAGGATATGTGCAATCCGTGGGTAGAGGGGAGCTGTGACAATACAGAATATGGCCAGGTTTGGTGGCATACGACTTTAATCCCAGCACTCTGGAGGCAGAGACAGGCAAATCACTATGAGTTCAAGGCCAGCCTGGTCTATAGAGTCAGTTCCAGGACAGTTGGAGCTACATACAGACCCTTTCTCAAATAAAGAATACAGAATGTAGTTAGGCCCTGACTAGGTATTTGTTTATTCATTTTTAATTACATTTATTTCTGTGAGTGGAGGTCAGAAAAGAATTTGCAATCAGTTCTCTCTTGTCCTATGAGTCCCAGGGATTGAATTCATGCTGTTGGTCTTGGTAGCAAATACATTTATCTGCTGAACCTTCTCACCCAACAGAAGACACTGACAATTGTTTTTAGCTTTTTGCTTTAATGAGACAGGGTTTCTCTGTAGCTTTGGAGCCTGTCCTGGAACTCGCTCTGTAGACCAGGCTGGCCTTTAACTCACAGAGATCCGCCTGCCTCTGCCTCCTGAGTGCTGGGATTGAAGGCCTTCACCAACACCGCCCAGCCAGCTTCATCACTCTTAACAGTTAGTACAGTGCTTTCCAGAGCAGAGGTCGTGCTGCTGACAGCCACCCGCTGCCACCCAGAGCTGCCCTCTGTGCCAAGCCCCATCTCCGATGTCTATCAACCATTGAACTCTTTGTCCAGTAGCTCCTTTTCCAGGATGTTGGGGACATATGAATGTGTAGCTTTTGGGGAACCACATTCTTTTTAATTGTGAGAATTTGATTCTCCTGTCTTCACCACAGGTCAGACAGACCGAAGAAGGGTTCTTACCACAAACAGTCTGGATGCTGCTGCTGGGCCTTCTGTGCATCACAGTGCAATGTAGTCGGAAGGTCTGCCTGGTCCTTGTGTAGTGTAGTTTACTGTCTTCTCAGAGGCATGTATTATCCCTCCTCTTAGGGCGGGGTCTCTGCAGAGAATAAATCCTAGCCATTGTATGTTAATATATACCAGTTTTACTCTGAAATTTGAACTTATCTCAGATATGAGAAACATAAATATAGCCCCATGAATACTACAGTTAAATTTAGCTCTGTATTCTAAAATATTCTTTCCTATGTTTTTGGAAAGTGTCCTGATTCTCATAGCCCTGCGGCCTTCATTTTTCTAAAGTAAGTCTTGGTTTGGAGTTCTCTTGGTTTGTATGTGTAGCTCTGGTTGACCTTGAACTCACAGGTATTCCTCTGCCTCCTGATGCTGAGATTAAAAGTGTGTACCACCACACCTGGCTTGTTTTGTTTGTTTGGGCGGTAGGTTCTCAAACTTAACATCCTTCCATCTTAATTTTCTGAATGCTGGCATTGTAGGCATGTATTTAGACATTCAAAGTGGGGTTTTTTAAGGTGTGTGTGTATATAACATCCTTTAGGAAACAGAAGAGAGTATCTGATCCATTCAAAGTGGGGTTTTGTTTTGTTTTGTTTTGTTCTTAGGGGTGTGTGTGTACCTCCTTTAGGAGGCAGAAGAGGGTGTCTGGTCCCTTGGAGCTGAGTTAATGTTAGTTGTTAGCCAACCACTATGGGTGAACAAGGTTACCGTGCATCAGCTACTCTGGAACAGGAAGTTCTCTTAACCACCAAGCCACTTCTCCAGCCCTAGTATTCAAATTTTCACATCAGTGCATGCACCTAACTCCTTTCTGAATA
Organism: Microtus ochrogaster; assembly: GCF_000317375.1. Lineage (NCBI taxonomy): Eukaryota > Metazoa > Chordata > Mammalia > Rodentia > Cricetidae > Microtus > Microtus ochrogaster. The sequence continues at coordinate 54,259,999 of NC_022016.1, read as the reverse complement.
TTAAAAAATGCCATGCTTTAGAGGACGTCAGATATTTTATTTATTTAGAAAAATTACATGGCAATATTAAATGAAGTTTTTTATAATACCAATGACCTTCACAAAATTGCTAATCTTTTTCCTTTTGACATCCAGACTATTTCTGTTCCTGTTAATGTTTATTTTTACATATTTGCTTAATCGCTTATTATGTAAATTTTTTATATTTTGGCTTTAGAGTTATTTTTAGGAACTGCTCAATAATATTTAGAGCCTGCCATGTACCAGGCATATGCAAAGCATTCCTATTTGTAATCTTTCAGAACGGGAGAGCACTTGCCTAGTGTGCTTGAGGCCCTACGTTCACTCTCCAGCATTACTAAAAGTATAAAAGACAAACGGACAGAAGATATGCTGGTGATGTCATCAATGGTAGCACTCAAAGCTCTGGACTTGAACTTGAACAATGAACAAACAACAAAGGGCAGAACTCCTAGACAGATACTCTTGTGTCTGTCTTCCAGAGGAGGCTCAAAGGGCTCTTTGCATAAATACGCTTTTCATTTTCTTTTTTCTAAACATACATACATACCTACATACATATGTAAGTACATACACATTGTTTCTATATACATATTATAACATAAGATGAAAAATCTTAACTGTTTCCCAGTTTCGTGTTTACTATATATGATCTTGGGCTTTGTTTTCATTTTGTTTTGTTTGTGTCCCTGCTTGGCCTGGCGCTTGCAGCAATCCTGCCTCTGTCTCTAGTGATGTTCTCATATACATACATCACTGTAACTAGCTTTGTCTACTTTTATTTTTAATTTTTAGTTTTGAGACCTCTGGCTTCAAATGCACTATATAGCTAAGGGTATCTTTGAACTTCTAATCTTCCTGCTTCTCCTCCCAAATGCTAAAATTCAGGGGTGCCGTTGGCTCGCTCTCTTTCCTTCCTTCCTTCCTTCCTTCCTTCCTTCCTTCCTTCCTTCCTTCTTTCTTTCTTTCTTTCTTTCTAAGATTTCTAAGACAGGGTTACTTTGTATAGTCCTGGCTACCCTGAAACTCATCCTGTAGACCAGGCTGGCCTCAAACTCGGAGATCTGTCTGCCTCTGCCTCCCGAGTTCTGGGAATAAAGTTATATACCACCACCGCCTGGTCTTTATGATTTTTTTGAGATGGTCTCACAGCCAAGTTAGTCTGGAACTCTGTTATTCAAGCTGACCTCGGGTTTAAAATCCTTCCTCATCTGCCTCCTGAGTACTCAAATTAGACAGACCAGTAAGCCTGTCATCTGGTTTATATAGTTATTTTTCTTTCTTTTTATTTTTTTATTTTTCACTTTATTTGATGTGTATGAGTATTTTGCTTGCATGTGCACATATATGTGCACCACATGTGTGCCAGGTGCCAGCGGTCAGAAGGGGGCACTCGTTCCCCTGCAGCTAGAATTACAGTTGTGAACCACCATGTAAATGCTGGAAACCAAACCCGGATCTTACACAACAACAATAAATACTCTTAATCTCTGTGTCATCTCTCTAGACTCTGATGTGTTTGGCTTATTCATTTGCTTGTTGCTGTGGCCTTATTTGTGCTTGAACTGGCTCTGGACCAGACTGGCCTTGAACCCACAAAGATCTGCCTGCTTCTGCCTCCTGTGTGCTGGGAGCTGAACATAAATGTGTGCGCCACCACACCTGGCATTTCTCTGCTAGTTTTCAGTTTGAATCCTGAGTGCAGTTTTGTGTTTTTACAGGTTTGGGACCTGCGTCAAAACAAGTTAACCTACACCATGAGAGGCCATGCAGATTCTGTAACTGGCTTGAGTTTAAGTTCTGAGGGATCTTATCTCTTGTCCAATGCAATGGACAATACAGGTAACTTTGGAGAACAAAGACGTTCTGGGACTAGTGTCTGTTGACCGTAAAAGTGGGGGTGGGGGTTGTAGCACAGATTCTAATTAGTCTTAATAATAAAAACCTGGAGTCAGATATCGGCATAAAGAAAAATCAGAGAAGGAGCCAGCCACTAGAGAGACTTTACCGCTGAATCCTCAGACCGAAGGGGGCAAGATCCTGCCTCTACAAATCCTCGGACTGAATACTCTGAACTCCTATCTCTTCCCACCTTATATTCCTCTCTCTGCCCAGCCATTTCCCTTCCTGTCTCCATCTCCCAAGTGCTGGGATCCCCTTTATTTGAGTTCTGTTTCTCTTTTAGACAGATTCAATCCTGTGTAGCCCAGGGTGGCCTTGAACTCACAGAGCTCCCTCTGGGTTAAAGGTGTGTGCTGGGCAATGCCTGGCCTCTATGGCTAACTAGTATGACTAGCTCCACATTCTGATCTTCAGAAAGCTGTCAGATCACAGACAAAATATCACCACAGGAGTTAGTATTAAGTAATGTGTATTGGGAAGTGGTGATATAGCTCAGCTAATTAAGCTACCTATGTTCAGACTAGATTATTTGAGTTTGCTCCTAGGACTCCGTACTGAAAGGAAAGAGTCAGCTGGGCGGTGGTGGCACACACCTTTAAGCCAGCACTTGGGAGGCAGAGGCAGGCTGATCTCAGAGTTTGAGGACAGCCAGGGCTACAAAGAGAAACCCTGTCTTGAGGGTGCGGGGGAGGAGAGTAATTCCCATAGTTGTCCTCAGACTTTCATATGCATCGCATAGTACGTGTGCTCCCTCGCTTATTCGCTCCATCTCCTTCCCTCACGTGCACACACTAGATAAATAAATCTGTTAAAAATATTTTGATCAGGAGTCTGGGGGATAAATCAGTGGGAGAGTGCTTGCCTAGCATCATGCAGCCCTGGGCACAATCTCCAGCCACACAGAAGGATTAGAGGGAAGTGTATATTAGACTAGATGAAAGTCCACGACAAAGGGAGGCTGACATTTCACTGTCAGCTAGAAGACAGTTGAGGTGAGGTGATCTAGAATCCAGGACTCTAATCCCAAAGCTCCTGTGTAGTCTGAACGATTGTACACACAGCGTTTCTCCTCCCTGGGATTCAGGCATTCCTATGTAGGTAAAATGGTAAAGGGCTGGATTTTCCCTTGCTGTTGTGCAGTAGTCTTTCTGTACACCATGAAGAAGTGTCACTGTGATTGGTTTAAAAAATGCTAAACAGCCGGGTGATGGTGGCGCACGCCTTTAATCCCAGCACTCAAGAGGCAGAGGCAGGTGGATCTCTGTGAGTTCGAGACCAGCCTGGTCTGCAGAGCTAGTTCCAGGACAGGCTCCGAAGCCACAGAGAAACCCTGTCTCAAAAAAGCAAAAAAAAAAAAGAAAAGAAAAGAAAAAAAACAAGCCTAACATATTAGCCTAGCCTTCTAGCCTTCATGGTTAATAAGAAGTCTCTTTGTTATGATTTGGGAGCTGGCTGGGGGACAGAGAAAGACTCAATACACATAGCACCCGATGTGAGGCACCAAATGAAGCATTTATTTGTTTGTTTGTTTTGTTTTGTTAAGACAGGGTTTCTCTGTGTAACTTTGGAGCCTGTCCTAAAACTCACTCTGTGGACCAGACTGGCCTTGAACTCACAGAGATCCACCTAAAGGCTAGGTGGTGGTGGCAGAGGCCGGCAAATCTCTGAGTTCAAGGACAGCCAGGTCTACACAGAGAAACTCTGTGTTGAAAAAAAAAAAGGAGCTAGAGAGATGACTCAGAAGTTAAGAGAACTGGCTACTCTTCCAGAGGACCCAGGTTCAATTCCCCACATGGCAGCTCACAGCTGTCTGTAACCATCTAGGGAATCTGACACCCTACTAGATATACATGCAGGTAAAACACCAATGTACTAAAAATAAATTTTTTTTTTATTTATTTTTTTTGGTTTTTCGAGACAGGGTTTCTCTGTGGCTTTGGAGCCTATCCTGGAACTAGCTCTGTAGACCAGGCTGGTCTTGAACTCACAGAGATCCGCCTGCCTCTGCCTCTGCTGGGATTAAAGGTGTGCGCCACCATCGCCCGGCCCTAAAAATAAATAATTTTTAAAAAGGAAGAAAAACAAAAGTTTACCTCAGCTGCATATTCAAGGTCAGCCTGGGCTACACAAGACTGCATCCAAAAAAAAAAAAAAGCTGATGTTTTTGTTGTTGTTTTTCTTAGTTTTACAGAACAGGAAGCCAAGACATAGTCTCATTTTAACCTGGCATTACCATTACAAAATTAGATTCAGAGTTTCTGTTTTCCGAGGCAAGAATGTGTGGTAGAACACTCACCTGGCATATGTGAGAGCCTGGATTAAATCCCCAGGACCTTAGGATGGCGACAGTGTTCATATGTCCTGAGGTTGGGGACAGTATTGTATGTCCTGGGGTTGGGGGCCAGTGTTGTGTGCCCTGTGGGTGGGGATGTTCCTATATCCTGGAGGTGGACATGTGGATATCATGAGGAGAGTATCGTGTGTCCTGATTCTCATCGTGGAGGTTTCTTGCTATATTATTCAAGTTTAGACTGTCAGAGCACCTGTCAAATTGAAGGAAAGGTTGAGTCTTTACAGATGCGCATCACAGCAGTCAGTGGTGTTTAGATTCTTATGAGTGGGGAGATGGCTCAGTTAATAAAGGACATATGTAAAATCCAGACATCTATGACCCTAGGAATGGAGCTCACTGGTCAATCGGTGAGTGCTAGACTTAGTGAACGCTGTTTCAAAAAATAAGGTAAAAACTGAGCATGGTTTTCCAGACTCAGGCCAGCTGGCCTTGAGTCTGGAAAAGCATGGGATAAAACCGGACTTGCTGAACATAGCGGACAATGGGGACTGCAGAGAACTCAAGAACAAGGGCAATGGGTTTTTGATCCTACTGCACGTGCTGGCTTTGCGGGGGCCTGGGCGGTTTGGATGCTCAACTTACTAAACCTGTATGGAGGTGGGCGGTCCTTGGACTTCCCACAGGTCGGGGAACCCTGATGGCTCTTCAAGCTGATGAGGGAGAGGGACTTAATCGGGGGAGGGGGAGGGAAATGGGAGGCGGTGGCGGGGAGGAGGCAGAAATCCTCAATAAATAAATAAATTAAAAAAAAATAGGAAAGAAAAAAAAAACTGAGCATGGTAGTTCATACTTTTAATCCCAGCACTTGGGAAGCAGAGGCAGGGTGATCGATCTCTGGGAGTTCAAAATCAGCCTGAGTAATCTACATAGAGAGTCCCAGACCCAGGAGGGCTATAAAATGAGACCCTGTCTCAAAACAGAAAAGAAAGAAAGAAAGAGAAAAAGGTTAGCCACTTGTATCCAAGCATGAATGTGCACTAAGCATGCACGCACATTGCATACACACACACACAAAAATTAGTTTATTTAATGTATATGAATGTTTTGCTTGTGTGTGTATGTATGTGTATATGTGTGTGTGTGTATATATATGAATGAACTGTACATGCTGGTGCCCTCAGGGGCATTGGCTCTCCTGGAACTGGGGTTACAGGTGGTTGGTTGTGAGTCACCATATGGGTTCTGGGAACTGATCCGAGGTCCTGTGCAAGAATTTGTGCTCTTAACCGCTAAGCCATCTCTCAAGCCTCCAAAAAATTTTTTTAGATTAAACAAAATCATTGTCATATTGAGACTTTGCTGGATGTGATTCTGAATTGGCAGAGGAATCATTTGGAAAATGTTTTTTTATTTTGTATGTTTTATAATCTGTCTCACTCTCCCCCCAAAACTGCCTGTGGGGTGTGTGTGTGAAAGGCAGAGAAACACAGGAAGATTTAACTACATCGTTGCAATTTCTATGTCCTTGGCTCTCCCTCCTCTGTGCCCTTAGCTTAATGAGGATGATGATCATTAGTGACCCCACTGGAAGAGTGAGAGTCTTATCTGCCGGGTGGTGGTGGCGCACACCTTTAACCCCAGCACTTGGGAGGCAGAGGCCAGCGGATCTCAGTGAGTTCGAAACCAGCATGGTCTACAGAGTGAGTTGCCAGACAGTCAGGGCTGTTAAACAGAAAAATCCTGTTTCAAAAAAAAAAAAAGGAAGAAGTCAAAAAGAGCCTTAGCAATTAGTATTATGTCATGTTGGACCTCCTTAACCAGGAGACAGTATTTGTTACTGACATGGAAGCTGCTGGCTTGTAGTTGTGTTTGTTGTTTGATTGGCTTGGTTTTGCTTTGTAGTGCGTGTCTGGGATGTTCGGCCCTTTGCTCCCAAAGAAAGATGTGTGAAGATATTTCAAGGAAATGTGCACAACTTTGAGAAGGTGAGTGGCACCTGCCACGGGGTTGGTACCTGTCCATTTGCTCTGAAGAAACATTTATTTAGTGATGCTAAAGGGTGAAGAGTTGTTGGCCCTCTGAGAATGAGTGAAGTCTGATAACCATCATCCTCGAAGCTGCTCTCTCTTCTGCCTCAGCGTCCCTGTGCTCTTCCAGGAGCAGGCTCCGCATCTGCCTCAAAGTTTGTAGGACTTGTGACTTCAATGCCTCCCTCCCTAACAGGGCATCCTGACCTTTTATTCCTTATTCCTTAGGAATCTCAACCCTGTAAATCAGTGTCTGTGGACCCTGACTCCCATTGCTGTTACCAGATACCTGCTGTTAGAGCTGTGGGTCCATACCCATTCCCCTTGTAATCACGATGGCCTGAGTCCAAGAGAATTTTTCTCAAATCCTCAAGTATCTGATCAGCTCTTTTGGAAGCTGCTTTTTTTTAAGCATTGAGATTCTTTTTTTCTTTTTTTTTAAATATGTATTTATTTATTATGTATACAATATTCTGTCTGTGTGTATATCTGTAGGTCAGAAGAGGGCACCAGACCTCATTACAGATGGTTGTGAGCCACCATGTGGTTGCCGGGAATTGAACTCAGGACCTTTGGAAGAGCAGGCAATGCTCTTAACCACTGAGCCATTTCTCCAGCCCCAAGCATTGAGTTTCTTAAAAGAGATTAATGATTTTCTTTTGAGAGTTCACTGAGATTGTTTTACCCTATAAATCAAATCTTATTTTTGTTGGGTTTGGGTTTTTTTTTTCTTCAAGATAAAGCAAAAGAATTTAAAAAAAAAAAACGTTTTAATGAGGATCAAGATAAGTGGAGCAAAGGGAGCCTTTGTTTAAAGACAGAACAAATTTTTGTTGCCAGGTTTGTTCTTAATAACTGTAGGTTAAGCATTTCTGCATCTAGTTTTTTGTGTGGTATAAAATTACAAAGCAGGCTGGAGAATTGACTCAGCAGTTAAGAGCACTGGTTGCTCTTGCAGAGGTTGCAGAGGACCAGGGCTTGACTCCCAGCAAACGCCTGGCAGCTCACAGTTGTCTGTAACTCCATTCCCAGGAGATGTGATGCCCTCTTCTGGCTTCCTCAGTGACCAGGCATACCTCAGGCATACCTGCAGACCAAACACCTAAAATAATACACATAGAATAATGAGATAAGTATTTGAAGAAGAATAAGTAAAATTACAAAGCATGCTGTTCTGAGCAGGGATATATTAGCTGATATTTGTTCTGGGGAGACACTCAAAGCCTAGTAGAAAATTTAAAATCAATTGACTTCTAGTATAGCAAGAGGAGTTTGGCCTATTAACTGTCTTGTACATCCCTCTCCTTACAGAACCTCCTGCGGTGTTCTTGGTCACCTGATGGAAGCAAGATAGCTGCTGGCTCAGCGGACAGGTAAGGGCTCCTGGAGTAAGGTAGAGAATGATGTGGCTGTTCGGGTCTCGCATTTAAAGTGTGGGTGTGAAGACAACAGGCATCTTTACCCATGTGACTAAGGGGCGCCCTGTAAAGCACAGCGTCTGCTTTACTCTCTACAGTACTACTCCTGTAGCGCCGTGCCACTACAGATCTGTACGCGAGCCGGGAATTGGGCCTGGAGATTTAAAAACATGCACAGAGATAGACAGAAAGACAGAAAGAGACACGGGTCACCCTTGATACAAGAAAGCCAACTCAGGGGCAGTTTATATAGTGCTCTGGCCACACGCCTTTGTTTCAGCCCAGCATTTGGTCATAGCTGCCAGTACAGATGATGATTTAGAGCCATATCTGGGCTCAGTGGAAAGTACCAGCATTGCTAAGCAAAATGGGCTGAAGTTTCCGCCAAATTTATAAACCAGAACTTTTTTACTTGTGAATTTAAACTGGTTCAGGGCCTTATGTTGTGAGGGAGAGAAGGGAGAGAATTCACCATCAGATGCTGTTGTTTTTAATTGTCCCTGGTGATGTGTACTTGGGAGGAAATCAGGTGGAGTAGGGAATCTGAGGGCCAAGGACACTGTGGAAACTCTGGAGACTCTGGTAGGGGCATGTAAGCAGGGTTCTG
>NC_022016.1:54249427-54250613 GCF_000317375.1 Microtus ochrogaster | reverse complement strand
AAAAAAAAAAAAAAAGAAATTTGCATTCTCACAGAGTGGAAAGCATTCTTAGTATTTTTGTATCATTTTCTGTAGAGATGGTATGTTTCCCCTTATAATTGTATCTTTTTTTAATTGTTTTAGATTTATTTATCTTTGTTGAAAGATTTTTAAAGCATTTATCTAGCATATCTACCTATATGGGTGTCTTGCCTTCATGAATGTCTGTGGACCACTGGTATGTCGGGTGCCTGCAGAAACCAGAAGAGGATGTTGGATTCCCTAAATCTGGAATTAGAGATGGTTGTAAGCCACATCTGGGTGCTAAGAATCAAGCCCTAGTCCTCTAGAAGAGCAGCCTGTGTTCCTAGCCACTGACCCACATCTCTCCAGCCCCGAATTGTGTCTTTGTTTTGTTTTTCAAGACATGGTTTCTCTGTGTAGCTCTGGCTGTCCTGGAACTCTCTTTGTAGACCAGGCTGACCTGGAACTCGGAGAGAGCCACCTGCCTCTGCCTCTGCCTCTGCCTCCCAAATGCTAGGATTAAAGGGATGATGAGCCACAATGCCCAACACACATTTTCCATTTTCCAGTGTCCTCTCATTCCCTTCCTTCTCACCATTCCTTACATGAGGATGCATGGCTTGGTCAGAAGCAAGGCCTATCCCCTCTGTTGGGCTGGGCAGGATTTCACAGTCCACCTCGACAGTTAGCCTGAAGTAAGCAAGCAGTTCTATTACATAAGTAACCTGGTTTCTACCAAATGTTGACATGCCCAAGTGTGGAGAGGACAAGGAACCCTCTAAATTTAGCATGTAATTGGCATCCATGAAGAGTGAGGACTTAAAGTAAACCCTTGGAGATCCAGGCTTCTGCCAGCTTCTGTGTACTTGAGAGATAATATCCACCTCAGAAACCCGCTTTCCAGCTGAGTCTGGCTTTGGCAGATTTCCCCTTTCTGCCTACAGATAGATCACTTCCTTGTGTGCACTTAACCCTCCACAGTCCTGTTCAGACACTAGCCAGGCTGCTGATTTCATGTGACTCTAGCTTTATAACACATGTACTCATAATAATAACAGCCGTCATTAGTTCTGTGTGCCAGATACTTTGCATATATTCTTATTTTTCTCAGTAAGCTATAAATTCACTTTTTCTCCATCACTATAAAAGAAAAAGGAAGCAGTTGTATTGAATTATCTTGGTT
>NC_022016.1:54240751-54248077 GCF_000317375.1 Microtus ochrogaster | reverse complement strand
TACATTATGACCAGAGTCATATGGTGTCCAAGCTGACCTGCCTTCAGATGACCGTCACTAGCAAGCAGCTGGAGGTGATGGCCGTACTACAGCAAGCATTTGTACCCCATTTACAGAACAGCTGTGGCCTCTGGTACCACCTGCCACATTTCAGGGATTGGTTTCTTTTTTTAAAAAAAAAAAAAAAAAAAAAAAAAAAACTTTATTGTGCTCAGGGGCAGCTTATATAGGGCTCTGGCCACGCCCCAGCTCTTGATATCTTTCAGCTGTAGACTCACCAGAACCCACTCCCCTGCCATCAGGGTCTCGTGTTCAGAGCAGCTGCAGGTTCTTGTAAACAAGTTGTTTACAAGAAATTTGGGGTCTAGTGGTCCGCAGTCCCCAACAGGTAGAGCGTCTGGAACATCTCACAGCATATCCTGGGCTGGCCTGTTCCCATGGCAGGGTTGCAGGTATACATACCGTGCCTAGCTTGTGTGGGTCTTAGAGTAAAAGTATACCTAGGTTTGTGCCTTTCCCCTGACTCTGCGTTTGCAGCCTATTACGAGCAAGCTGTACCAGTAACATGGATATGTTTATGTTTCTATAATTTCAGGATTTGGTTGGTTTTCAGCCACCAGATATTCTTTATTTACTTGGTAGAGTCCTAGTTTCTAAAACCCAGAGTATAGTTCAATAAACAAACATTCCCATTTCACTTCAAAACCCAGTGTCCTCACCGACCTCTAAGGGATCTGCACTTGTCGTTCTGGCCCCTTGCAGGTTTGTGTACGTGTGGGACACTACGAGCAGGAGGATCCTGTATAAGCTGCCTGGCCATGCTGGCTCCATCAATGAAGTGGCGTTCCACCCTGATGAGCCTATCAGTAAGTCCACATCTGCCCTGACTGCTACAGAAGAGAAAGCAGCCTCTCTCCCTGGGACTTGAGGGACAGAGGCAGGCAGGGCTGTTGTGTGAATCCAGTGCTAATTTGGGGTTTGAGGCATTTTGGTGTGGGGTTTTCAGGGATTTGGGGTTTTTGTTTGTTTTTTGTGGGGAGTTGGGGTTTTTGTTGTTGTTGTTTTGGTTTGGTTTGGTTTGGTTTGGTCTGGTGTTTTTGTTTTTCGGGTGGGGAGCTGGCTGTAAGAGAAGGCAGTTGTCAGCATAAAGGGGGATGCCAGTGCTAAAGCAACCTAGGGTTTTCTTTTTTTTTTTTTTAGTTTTTTCGAGACAGGGTTTCTCTGTGGTTTTGGAGCCTGTCCTGGAACTCCCTTTGTAGACCAGGCTGGCCTCGAACTCACAGAGATCCGCCTGCCTCTGCCTCCCGAGTGCTGGGATTAAAGGTGTGCGCCACCACCGCCCGGCTAGGGTTTTCTTATTACACTAAGATTCGGATGAAATTGGAAACGCCCCCGCCTCCAGCCTCCAAACAGTTTTCTCTGTGTAGTCCTGGCTCTTCTGGAGCTCTGTAAACCAGGCTGGCCTCGAACTCAGAGATGTGCCTGCCTCTGCCTTCCAAGGGCTGGGATTAAAGGTGTTCTCCACCACCACCAAGCAAAACTAAAAGTGTGTTTTCTCCAGCTAGGATCTTACTTGGCTTGGCTGGTGTTCATTGTGTAACCCCTGCTGATCTCATACTTGAGGGAATCTTCCTACCTGAGTTTCCCAAATACTGGGCCCTTCGGAGGAACCCAGCACATAAACCACAGGAAGGGATCTCAGGGAAAGTCAGTATGAAACAGTAGTAGTGTTGCAGTTTATTTCAGAAAAGTTTACTCTGCATTTAAGTGGGGTGCTAACAGGCCTAAAGGGAATGCAGGCATCTTCAGGGGGGTTTGCTGCCATCTATAGGCCAATGTTGGAATTGCAGTCCTAGATGGTGGTTGGCTTCAGTTCTCACCTCAGAGAAGGCTGGCTAAAAGACTGAGTTCTTTTGACATTCTCAGTTCAAGTTCTCTCCATAACTTACTCTCTTGGGGTGGCAGGGATGTAGACAAGAATGACTTGTGAATGTGTAGACTAAAATTAGGATAAATTTGATTAGTTAAGCTTTAAATTTAAAGAAAGAACATGTTGCCTTTCTCCAGGAGTATATATAGATTTAAAAAACCAAGCAGAAGGGCTGGGCGGTGGTGGCGCACGCCTTTAATCCCAGAACTCAGGAGGAACCAAAAGCTACAGAGAAACCCTGTCTTGAAAAATCCAAAAAAAAAAAAAAAACCAAGCAGAAACATATTGACTGAGTGGGTGGACACTTGTAATCCCACCCTGGGTTGGTAGAAGCAGGAGGATTCCTAGAGGTTTGCGGCTAGCCAGTCTACATCACAAGCTCTAGGCCAGCCCAGTGAATAAAGAGACTGAGAACCTTGTCTGAGAAAGCCTCAGCCCGAAAACATGCGCATATACCTGCACCTGTGTGTGTCTGACTTAGAAGAGCATGAGGTTCCCATAGCATAGCCATCCTTGGGACTTCAAGGGGGCTTGGACTGAAAAGCCAGGCTGCAATTTCCTGTGTGTGTGTGTAGGAGAATTGAAGCTAAACCCAATTGCTCTTACATGTCACAGTTGTCTCTCGAGCTCCAAGGGTCCCAAGCCTTCACTTCTCCTGTCTTGTTCCTTCCCTAGTCCTCTCAGCATCCAGTGACAAGAGGCTGTATATGGGTGAGATTCAGTGAAGATTGGGGATGGAAGGCTCCCCGGCTGTGTGACCTGAGGCTCATGCTACATTATGACCAGAGTCATATGGTGTCCAAGCTGACCTGCCTTCAGATGACCGTCACTAGCAAGCAGCTGGAGGTGATGGCCGTACTACAGCAACCATTTGTACCCCATTTACAGAACAGCTGTGGCCTCTGGTACCACCTGCCACATTTCAGGGATTGGTTTCTTTTTTTAAAAAAAAAATAAGACTTCTTCAGAGGGACAAACATTGGTTTGAGGTCTCCTGTTTTTTAACCTATGCAGGAGACAGGGAATGTCAGTTGAAATTTGTTGAATTTGTTTTCTGTTTATTTTAAATTGAGTAACTGGCTTGTATGATATTTTTCTTTCTTGTTTGAGTCATTTTGTATTAAAAATTCAAACAGATAACCTTTTTACAAGAACCTTGTGGCTTAAATTTCTTATTTCTTGCTGTCTTTTCTCTGAGGCTTGATTGCTGTAAGTCAGAGGAGAGTATATGTCTGGTAGATACGATCCACCTGCTCTTCAGTGACTCTGTTTACTTGGAGTCCCCCACCCCCTTCTGTTGTAGGTTTCCTCACTATTGTGAAAATGACAAGGTGTGATTATCAGTAGCAGATACTTTCCTGTAATTACAAGTACAGCGTCCAGAAGGTGATGAATGAGGTCCAGAAGGGCCTGGCCCTGGGTCTGTCTGCTCTGCCTCCTGCCCAAAGCCCTTTCCTTAGCAGCAGTCCTGTGCTCGGGGCTCCTGGGGAACCAGAGCTGTGGCAGCCCCAGTCGGGGCCCTTGGCCAGAATGCAGCTTCATGAGCAGCCCAAGTGGGAGATGGGTGTTTTCCTAGGCTTTGACCGTGGCATTTTCTGAGGCTCTTTATGATCCTGGTTATCTGTCTGACTTTGCTGATCTGACAGGGATGTTGAGAAACGCTGTCATGTGCCTTCCACTAAGACAGGTTCCTCCCTCCCTTGGGTCTCTGGTTGACTGTCCAGCACACAGACAGGCACTAATGAGTCCATCTGCCCCAAGGAAGTACAATGTATATTTTTTTAACCTTCTATCTCAAAGCAAAGTCTTCTTATCTTCAATAATTCTGGGCATGTTTGGCTGAGACTTTGGGCTCATGAACTTAAATCATATTTCTCATAAGTCAAAGAGGATGCTGCCGTGGGTTTAGAACATAGTCATTCAACACCACCAAGCCCTGTTATGTGACAGGCAAAGTCATCATTGCTGAGGACAGAGACAGGAAAGATCTTGTCCTTGCCCTCATGAGAAGTGCACAAACCAGTAGAAAATATTGTTGGAAATAAACTACTTTCTTTTTAACTGAGCACATGCCCGAGATTTATTTAACTTATTAATGAAGAAGCCAGCAGGATAGTAAAGCTCTCAGAGCAATTACTTTTAATACAGTGAATGAAGTTTGAGTAAAGCACACTGGAAACACAGGGGGAAGCGATTTATCGTGCCTGTGAGAGAACAAAGAAGCATCCTGGATGCTGTGGTTATGCTTGCGTATGGACAGCAAACGAGGAGGGCTGTCTAAAACCAGACACAAACCTGAGGGGGTAGGGGTGTCTCAGGAGCCAGAGAAGTGTGCTTGGAGACAGGGGCAGCAAATCCCATAGTGTGGAAACTTCGGGTACTTGAGCCTGTAGAGTGAAGTCCCCCAAGGTGTGTTTCACAGACTTGACATACTCTGAGTTTAAAGAATCCCCTCGTCTGATATATTTGGGAAAGATGGCGGGGGGGGGGGGAGCGGTAAACACCGTGAGCCTGGTTTCATTACTTTGAGCCTTTACCATACAGAGTACTGTGTACTGTGCTATCAGGACAGGGCACGCAACTGTAATCCCAGCCCTTGGAATCCAGAGACAGGACATCCTCTGCTATATAGCTAGTTGGAGGCCAGCCTGAGTTCGGGTGCTAGAAACTGAATAAAAATCTAGGTGCAGTGGGACTCATTTGTAATCCCAAACACTGGCACACCGAGATGAGAGCTGGGGATGGGGATTGTCCAGATGCTCACAGGCCAACTAGCCTGAACCCACACAGCGTGACAGACACGAGAAACCCTGCCTCAAAACAGTAACAAAGTGGAAGAAAGGAACTCACTATGCAGGGGCGTGTGTCTTGGAAGGGAATGGTGGCTGTCATCTGGCCTGGCACTAATTAATTACCTATATGGCTATAATGACCTTCTCCAGGAAAAACGTGGTCCCGAATGTCTTCAGCCTGATCTTCATTCCTCAGAAATCACAAGTAGCTTTTTTTTTTTAAATAATTTGTTTTTATTTTACGTACACCAGTGTTTTGCTTGCATGTATGTTTGTGCAAGGGAGTTGGATCCCCTGGAACTAGAGCTATGGATAGGTGTGAGCTGCCATGTGGATGCCGGGATTGAACCTGGGTCCTCTGAAAGAGCAGCCAGTGCTCATAACCACTGAGCCATCTCTCCAGCCTACAACTAGCTTTTTAACACCCCTTTTTAAATGTGATTTTTTAAAAAAGATTTATTTCTTGTGTATAGTGTTCTGCCTGTGTGTGTACCTGCAGACCAGAAGAGGGCACCAGATCTCATTACAGATGGTTGTGAGCCACCACGTGGTTGCTGGGAATTGAACTCAGGTCCTCTGGAAGAGCAGGCAGAGCTCTTAACCTCTGAGCCATCTCTCCAGGTCTTTAATTTTTAGTCTATATGTATGTGTCTGTTTATATGTATGTATGTATGTGCTTCACATGCATGCAGTACCCACAAAGGCCAGAGGAGGGCATCGGATCCTGGGAGAGCTGTAGTTACAGACAGTTGTGAGGTACCTGGTGTGGGTGCTGGGATCCAAACTCAAAGACAGCAAATGCTCTTAGCCGCAGTGCCATCCTCCAGCCCTCTTTCAACACTTATTAACACCAGATCCACATGCCTCAGTCCAGCCCCTTCTTACCCCACTGTGTGTTTGTAAGCATGGTGTGTACGTGTGGGGAACTGTGCTGTGTCACGTGTGAAGGGGACAGGTTAGTGGAGTTGATTGCATCCACCTTTCCATGGGTCACCACTATGCACATGTGGAGGTCAGAGAGTAACCTGGAGTTGGCTCTCTCTGGCCATGTGGATCCCTTGGGTCGAACCCCAATTGTCAGGCTTAGCAACGCCTTTCCCCATGGAGCCATGTCACCAGCCTCTGGCACTGTGCTCTCAAAGGCCTCCCAGTCCCTTGAAGAGTCAGTGGTGACTAAGGGTGGAAGGGCTCCGAGGCTGAGGGTGTTTCCCTCAGCCCTTACGGGGCTGAGTAGGAGCCATTAGCAGGAAATGGCCGTACCACTTAGGATTGAAGAGAACAGAAGCCCTAGCCTGGGAATAAAGATTTAAGCATAAAACATCTCCAGGGGGTGAAAATTGTCTCCTCACTTTGGGAGAGATAGATTGCTCCCGAATGAGTAATGGCATCTCTGGCTTTCAGTTAATTTCCCTTTATGACTTCAGTCTCGGGCACTTAAAGCCAAACTTCTTTTTCACTGGGTGGCTTTTTGTGAGCTGAATTGTGAGGGAGGCGGGTTTTTAAGTCATTTTTTTCTGCACACAAACGCACACCGGCACAATTATTTCTTCTAGCCCGTGGCCCCCGGTACCGTCTGTCCCCAGTGCCCCCACAGCTGGTTTGCAAACACCTCATGAGAGCACGGGTTGCCTCTGTCTTCCTTCCCTACTGCCCCTGGTTGCTCAGAGACAGTTGGCGCTTTCAGGGGAGAGAGAGAAGAGAATCCCCAGTGATGGCAGTGACCTCAGTCAGGGATGAGTCCCCAAAGGGAGACCCAGTCATCCTTTGTCCTGTATAGTCAGATGACAGGCAGAGCTGACTTACCCAGAGCCAGCTGCCAGTTGTTTCTTCACATCAAAGCCACAGAATTTACAAGCCGGGTGAGGCACACATTTAATCCCTACACTTGGGGGCAGAAGCAGGCAGATCTCAGTGAGTTCAAGGCCAGCCTGGTCTACCCAGTGAGTTCTAGAATGGCTAGGGCTACAGAGAAACTCTGTCTGTCGTGAAAAACTGAAAAAAAAAAAATCAAAACAGTATTTGCTAACCAATAGGCCAGAGTCTGCTTCTTCCCAAAAGGGGTGGAGGTGGGGAGGCAGAGGTAAGAAAAGAATTCCTGAGCAATGTGGGCTGTGAGAAGTTGAGCCTTAGGGGAACACTGTCGGAAACTTGGTTTGACAGGACTGTTCCTTCCAGAGAATTTTGGATGGGTTTGCTTTGTTTGATCCCTAGCACCAAGAACCCAAAGTCAAGAGACTTTGATACTGGACAGCTAACATCCTAGGCCAAAGTGTGCTGGACCCTCTTTCTGTGGGACCAAGTAAAGGCCCGTGTTCTCATCAGCTGTCTCTACCTACCTCGCACATATAATGACCTCTGACCGCATCCTGGGTGAACCCCTACCCTCTGTATTGAGCCCTGGGCTGGACCCGACTACGCTTCAGGTATTTTCTCATTCCACTCTGAAGCTCATCTGGACTCTTGCATTATTCTTTTTTTTTTTTTTAAGATTTATTTATTTATTATGTATACAACATTCCTTCCATGTATGTTCGCATGCCAGAAGAGGGCACCAGATCTCATTATAGATGGTTGTGAGCCACCATGTGGTTGCTGGGAATTGAA
>NC_022016.1:54238040-54239511 GCF_000317375.1 Microtus ochrogaster | reverse complement strand
GGAGGGAGGGAGGGAAGGAGAAGGAAGAAAAGAAGCAGCAGCAGCTTAAGGAGAAGGTGATGTTCAACAATCTGTAATTTCTTTGTAATGCTGGTAATTGAACCTCGGACTTCATATGCTAGGCAAGCTCTCAGCTGAAATACATTTCCCAGCCAGCAGCATCCTGGTGGAGCTGCTTTACCTTTGAGAAGCACTGTATTCAGAAAGCGCTGATCTTTTGGATCCTTCCGAGGGCCACTGCAGAGGCTTTTCCTGTTTACTCTATCAGGATCCGCTGGCCTTTGAGGCTCAACGCTGTGCGTTGCATTATCCCATGAAGCAATAAGTTCAAAGAAGGGAAGTTACTTACCCAAGATCATCCCGCTAGTAGTACAAGGGCAGCCGGCTTTTAACCCAGCTGGATCCTTTCCGGACACCGCAGTGTGGATTTTAATGGCTGCTTCTCCTCTTGAATGCACACTGGAATCACCCGGGGAGCCTTTAAAAGCCCAGACTCAGGCTGAGCTCCAGACCAACTGAACTTGAATCTTGGCCATGGGCCTCAGGAAAGCTCCTTAGGCGGCTCCAATGGACAATCAAAGCTGAGAACACTGGTGCTGGCCATCCTGTAACTACACCAGAGGGCAGCATAAAACCGGCAACACCCCCCTACACACACACACAACACCCCATTATCCACTGTCTTGCAAGAAAGCCACTGGCTTCTCCCCTGTGCTACGTGAGCTCTAGAACGTCTATCAAAGCCCCTGGTTGGACATAAATTGAGGAGCTTAGCCATAGAAGTGCATGGTCATCTCTGCCCAGCGGACTATGGAACTTTATGTAAAATAACCCCCTGAAAAGGCCCTGGGTGTTCAAATGCTCTCAGATAGAACTGTTCAGGGAGCCATCTCCGGGCCTTCTCAGTGCTTTTAAGATGGCCTTTCCTGAGAGCCTATGATGGCCATCTCAGGCTCCGACGGACTGCTAAGAACAGACACCTGGTGACAGAAAATGACACGCAGTGGCCAGCCAGCAGGGAACGGGAATCCCATCAGAGAGGGCCTGGCCTGAGCTGACTCCATCTGCTGGCTTTCTGCTCTTGGCCCTGGGACAGCTCTGTGCAGCATGATGAAGGCTCAGCAGCAGTGCGGGGCTGCTGGGAGAGGGCCTCACCTCATCCCTCAATGTCCCTGCTCAGCTGGCCTCAGGGCCTACTTGAGCTGAAAGCCCATGTGTCCTCCCAGGGCTGGTGGGAGAGGAGATTTGTCTCAGCTGTCAGCAGATTCTGTGCCGGAGACTCGGGGCTCCACAGCCCGGAAGAGGTCACTTTCTGCAGCACCACTTAGGATCCTGACCTTCCATCTCTGTACAGCCCTGCCCTGTCCTCCATCCCACCCCACGCCTTTCTTTCTTTCTTCTTCTTTTTTTTAATATGATCCCACTATAGAGCCAGCTACTGAGGTGTAATAATTTGATTGGGTTTGTTTGG
>NC_022016.1:54225994-54237181 GCF_000317375.1 Microtus ochrogaster | reverse complement strand
AACTCACAGAGATCTGCCTGCCTCTGCCTCCCGAGTGCTGGGATTAAAGGCGTGCGCCACCATCGCCCGGCTGTGTATTTATTCTTTATGTGTGCATGTGTGTGTGCTTACACGAAGACAACTTGCAGGAGTCAGATCTCCACTCCCAACATATGGGTACCAAGGTTCAATCTCAGGTTGTCAGGCTTAAAGATGGGTACCTTTTTCTACTCATCTAACTCACCAGCCTCCCCACACCCTTTGAGACAAGGTCACATGTACCCCAGGCTGGTCTCTCATTAGCTGTATAACAGAGGATGCTTTGAATGTCTGATCCTCCTGCCTCCATCTCCAGAGAGCTGGGATTAGAAGCATGCATTGCTGAACCCTGGTTTATGTGATGCTAGGGACTGAACCCAGCACTTTGTATATGCTAAAGCAAACACTTATCAACTGAGCTACAGCCCTGGACCCCATTTAGGGTGCCCCGTAAGGCTGAATCTGTGTAATCCAGATCAGCTCTGAATTTGTGATCATCTTGGCTCCTCCATTGGAGAACTAGGATTAGGGTGATGTTGGTTTCCCCTCTGTATGCTGTGAATACCATTGGTTAATAAAGAACTGTCTTAGGCCTGTGCACAGCAGAATTTAGGTAGGTGGAAAAAACTAAACTGAATGCTGGGAGAAAGGAGGCAGAGTCAGGGAGAAGCCCTATAGCCCCGCAAAAGACAGATGCTGAAATTTTAGCCGGTAAGCCACAGCCATGTGGCAATACACAGATTAATAGAAATGGGTTAAATTAATACGTAAAAGTTACCCAATAAGAAGCTAGAGCTAATGGGCCAAGCAGTGATTTAAATAATATGGTTTCTATGTAATTATTTCTGGGCTTAGCTACCAGGAACCAACAAATGGCCTCTTTACTACATTTGGCACCATTGCTTTGTGGAAAAGTCTGCTGAATACTATGGCCCTGTAGGCTAAAGATGGATGCACCAATGGTACAAAAGAACTTTGGGTGATTGTCCAGGCAGCGAGATATCTCTATCATTTCTAGAATTTTGGAAGTTGCTTACAATGCACTTCCTCTCTCTTTTTTTTTAACATTTATTTATTATGTATACAGTGTTCTGCCTGCATGAGTACCTGCACCCAAGAAGAGGGCACCAGATCTCATTACAGATGGTTGTGAACCACCATGTGGTTGCTGGGAATTGAACTCAGAACCTCTAGAAAAGCAACCAGTGCTCTTAACCTCTAAGCCATCTCTCCAGCCCTAGAGGGGTGTCTTAGGGTTTTATTGCTGTGAAGAGACACCATGACCATGGCAGCGCTTACAAGGAAAACATTGAATTGGGTGGCTTATAGTTTCAGAGGTTTAGTCTGTTATCATCAAGGCGGGACATAGCAGCATGCAGGCAGACATGATACTGGAGAAGCTGAAAATTCTACATCTGGTTGACTAGAAGACAACCAGAAGTGAACTGAGATACTGGGTGTGGCTTGAGCAGATATGAGACCTCAAAGCCCACCCCCACAGTGACACACTTCCTCCATCAAGACCACACCTGTTCCAACAAAGCCACACCTCCTCATACTGCCACTCCCTATGAGATTATGGGGGCCAATGACATTCAAACTCCCACAAGGGATGTACTGGGAGGCTGTATCCAGAGGCATCTTTTGATAGTCACTAAGCATCTTTCTGTCCTCCCAGAGCTGTCCTAGGTGCTAGGGCGGCCCCTGGGTAGTTTCAGAAGAGGGACAGTCATCAGAAAGGTCAAATGATCAGCAGGTTGGAACCTTTAGCCCCACCCACTGTTCTCCCTTGATGTCGGGAGTCAAGGAGTCCTGGAGATGGGGTATCTGCAAAGCCTTGAGCAAAGAGCTCCTTTTGGCTCTTCTAAGTGATGAACACGGACTGAGCAGACCAACCCTATAGAGACAGAAAAGCCCGCACCAAGGACCCCATCAGATCACACCCTAGGTACCTCTTTTTATCTGGCCATTCATTGGAATCCTTTATAATAGACCAGCACATGTAAGTCTAGTACCTGCCAGGATTCTGCAAGTCAACTCTAGCAAATTGTGGCATGTGAGGAGGGGGACATGGGAGCCCCCGTGGACAGCTTGTCCACCAGCAGGACAAAGGATAGCCAGAGGTTTGGGACTGGTCTCTCGCAGGGGTGCTAGCTTGTGAGACTGAGCCCTTCACCAGTGGGGTCTGCGATAGTCCCACGTGGTTCAAGCCATAACTGAATGGAATCGTCAGACATCCAGCTGGTTTAAAGAATTGGTTAGTGACAGAAAATGTCCCAGAAGCTATAATTAGTGAGCAGATTCTGCCCTCCAACATGAGGGAGTTATCGGGCTTAACATTCAGCCAGATCATGAAAGAATGTTCCTAGGGCTTTCAGTTTCTCATCATCAGAGGCCAAGACCCACAGCCCCTGCCTGGCCTTGATTTAGAGCCGGGGAACTTCCCAGTGCCCCTTCCCAGCGTATCTGCCTGTCCTCCCTCCAGGCCTGACCAGGATCCCGCCTTCACACTCAGGAAATGTGGCTGGGCTCTGAGTCATGACTGTCCTTTTCATTGTGAGTCCTGCTCCATCTTTTCCACAGTTTCCCCTAGGCCTCTGTTAGTCATCCCTCATAATACCAACTGCAGGCCCCACCCCCACCCCATGTCCGCCCTAGTTCTGAACCTCTTGCTCTGCTTGTCCAGTTGGGTTGCCTCCTTCTGAGAACCTCAGGCTTCAGAAAGAAAAGGGACCTATGGAGACCCAGGGTTGGAAAGGGACCCAGGTGCTGGCTAATTTTATGTCAACTTTATGTTAATGTCATCTGAGAGGAGGGGACCCCAATGAGAAAATGCCTCCCTAAGATCAGGTTGTTGGCAAACCTGTAGATCATTTTCTTAACTAGTGATTGAGGGGGAGAGCCCAGCCCATTGTGGGTAGGACCTTCCCTGGGTTGGTTGCCCTGGGTTCCGTAAGAAAGCAGGTTGAGAGCAAGCCATGAGGAACAATCTAGTAAGCAGCACCCCTCCAAGGCCTCTGCATCAGCTCCTGCCTCCAGGTTCCCCTCCTGTTGGAGTTCCTGGCCTGACTTCCTTCAGTGTCCTCATAGGGCTCCAAGTCTCCTTCAGGAAACAAAGGCAAAGGATGTTCTTGAACGAGCTATCATGGAGGTAGCGAAGGTTGGGATGCACCAGAGAAGGGACACCGAGGGTGACCAAGGGACACCGAGGGTGACCAAGGGTCAAGGAGTGAAGCCTCAGCTGAAATGCTGAAGAAGAACCGGAGTCCGCTGCACTACAAATGGGGACCCCAGAGTAGAACCATCCTGAGCCTGAGAGATGGCTTTGGGAAAGGACATTTGCCACTGCGTACAAAGACCTGAATTTGAAATCTGGGACCCATATGGGGGAATCTCATTCCCATACATTGTCCTCCTTTGAGAGCCATGAAGGCGCTCTAACATGCATGCACCCAAACACAGATGTGCAACATAAGTAAAGAAAAAAAAGCAACCCTAGAAGCAGGGAGGGGCCAGAGAGAATAGTGGCCAGGATTCAGTAGTGCAGGATGGAGAATAAATGACAGACTTTGAGAGAGGTGGTCAGGCCTCGGGCCTGTGGCGTATGGACATTCAACTGTCCCAGCCTGGCAGGACTGCTCAGAGCAGAGCAGAACCCTGTCACTGTGTGGAGAGAGACACTGTCACTGTGTGGAGAGAGACTGCTTGGGTTCCGTGAGAGTTGACTAACCATCCATATGACGGTCTGAGCACACTGTCAGCTTGGAGGAGGGACCGGACATTGGCTGAAAGGGCTGCAGGGGATCCTGTGGGGTACCAGCACACCTGAGGATTGTCTCTTTTGTGGGAAAACGTCTCTTTGGAGACTGATAAAAGCTGGGAGCCAGTCCCCACATAAAGTCATGCTCTGCGTATCATTTTAGGGATTGCACAGACTCCAGAAAGCCTAGCTAGTCTTGGAAACGGCTGGACACAGCTGTTATTCCCTAACAATGACTGAGAAAATCCCCACTGCTGTCCTAGCTGCTTCTTTTGAGAGTGTGTGTGGGAGGGGGAGCCATTCTGAGTTTGGGGGATGGTTGCCTCAGGGAATAACCTGCAAGGCCTTTTGTTCTGGTGTTTGTTGACTAAGCAAGGGCTGAAATCCAAGGCTTCATGCACGCTTGTCTTGCGTGTTTTAAAACGTTTAGTTGGACATAGTGGCTTATTAATGTAATCCCAGGATTTGGGAGGCTGAGGCAGGAGGATCTCCTAAAAGCTACCCTGGGAACCTATCTGGTCCCTGAGCTATGAGGACTCATGGGAACTGAAGAGTGCTTCAAGAATCTCTGGCTTCCAGAAACCCCGGATACACCAGAAGAAGAAAGTGGGAATGAAGAAAATGTATCCAGGAAACCAGGAGGGCTGGCAAACTGGGTTTAGAACGCAGATGGAAACAGAGGACAAAGTTGGAACCCCAGTGCTCTTCTGGCAGGGTGGCTCCGGCTCACTCAGCAAACCAGGCTAAGGGCTAACGCTAGGTTCACATGACTGCCTGCGAGGGACTTTTTTCCTACTTTGCTCGTGAGCCCCCGCCCCGGGGGGGTTGGGTCCAGAGAGGTAATGTGATCTGCCCAAGGTGACACAACCAGCGAACAGCAGCGTCGAGGCTACCCAGAGCTGCCAGCTCGCAGGACCCGCACTCTTTCACTTCGCTCCACGCCCCTCCCCTCCCCCGCCCCCTCGCTCTTCCGCCCCTCCCTTGTCTCCCTCCCGGGTGGCGCCCGAGCCACGTGGTGGGCAGGGAAGCGGCAGCCGCCGAGCGCCCGGGCGGCTGCCCCAGCTGGGCAGTGCTGCACCGCTCCGCGCTCGGTGCCTGCGGGGGCCGCTGCGCGCTGGCCGGCGCCGCAGGCGGGAGGTGTACCGACGGCCGGCCGCAGACAAAGGAGACGCCGCGGAGCCCGAGCGGACCCCGCGCACCATGCACTCGGGGCGCGGGCGGCCGGCCGCGGCTCTGGGGATCCGGCCCTAGTCGCCGGCCCCGCCGCCCCGGGGCGCCATCGGGACGACGCGGCCCCGCGCGGCGCGAGGAGGAGCCATGGGCAAGTGCAGCGGGCGCTGCACGCTGGTCGCCTTCTGCTGCCTGCAGCTGGTGAGCGGGGCGGGGTGGGGCCGCAGCCGCGCGTGGACACCACCCGGGGTGCGGGGTGGCCGGGCGGAGCCTGCCCCGCGCGGGCCGGCTTGTCCCTTTGTGTGCGCTCTTCGCCTCAGCCCCGCGCTCGCGCGCACGGTCCAGCGCGCCTGGGCTGCACGCCTCGGCTCGTACTGTGCGCGTGGACTCCCGCTGGGGCTGCGCCCCAGGACTGTGGCTCCCTTGGGTTTGGGGGGTGTGTCCGAGGCTGGTCTGTGCACTCGGCGAGGTCTCTGACCGCATGTTCCCCTTCAAATGGCTGGTTCCGTGGGTACCCCAGTTCCCTGGGCTCCGCCCCTGTGAGTATCTCTCACAAAGTCTCTTTCTGCTCCTGTGTGTGTCTCTGGAATGTTTTTAGATTTCTGGCCATTTTTGTTTCCTGTTTGTATGGTGGGACCTGGGACTCTTAAGAGCCTCAGCCGTCCTTTGTGCTTCTTTTTTGCGTCCCGGAGCCCTCCTGACTGGATGGCCAGAGATAGAGAGCTGCCTCCGTGAGGAGGGTCACCAGGAATTGATGTATCTTGAGCCAACCTGATTTGGCAGGCATGGGACCCACTCTGTGGCTTTGATCTGGCCACCGAGTCCCCCAACGTCCCAGGAGCCATCTGTTCCATCAGCAACGGGGTGGGGTCAGGTAAAGAGTGCCCTGGTCCCATTGGATGGGGACACTTAAGTGTCCTGGGAAGAATCAGATCATCTGGGGACTCTGTGCTGGTCCCATTTTGGGGAAATGAAGTGTTTGACTGGGGAGGAGGGGGGCAGCAGAGTGAATCTGGAGGCTAAGAGTAGCTGAGGTCCTGGCCTGTGAACTGGGAAGGTGACAGAAGAGAGGCAAGGGTCTCCTGCCTCCCTTGGACCTGGGCTCCAACACCTATGGGCTTTACTCCTCCTTTTGGCAGTGGCAGGTAGGAACTGCAGACAGCACTCGGGTCTAAGGAGGAGTCAGGTATGCCTCTGCCTCACTCCTGTGGGTCCCTGCATCTGGGGCTGCTTTCTGACCTGCATGTGCCTCCTGCCCGCCCCAGGTGCAGAGGGTGATGGAGGGGCTTTGAGAGGGGTGTGTAGGTGACCCTTGTCCTCTCATTTTCCTCTTGAGAAAGCAGCCCTAAGCCTGCCATCCACAGCATTGTCCTCTTGGGCTCTGTTAGAACCTCCTCTACCCCAAGATTGGTGGCCCAGTGTCTGCCCCTCACAAGGCCACCCGGTCTGTCAGACGTCCATTCTCAAGGACGGCAGAGGGGGTTAATGGCCACCAGATAGGCTGAAAACTTCAAAAGGGCAGAAATAGCTCATTTTGTTCTTGTTAAATCCCCAGCAGCTGGATGGACTTTGACACCTCATTAATATTTGTAAACTAAATGAAGAAACGGTTATTTGGCAAATCTGGGCTCACAATATAAACATTCTTCTGTATCTTTTTTGTTTTGTTTTGTCTTGTTTTTCGAAACTGGGTTTCTCTGTGTAACCACCCTGGCTGTCCTGGAACTCACTCTGTAGACCAGGCTGGGCTGGAACTCACAGAGATCCTCCTGCCTCTGCCTCCCAAGTGCTGGGTTAAAGGCGTGCACCACCACTGCCCAGCTCCTGTATCCATGTTGAGAAACACAAAATGCCAAGAAGTCTTCAGACTTTTTTTTTTTGGTTTTTTGAGACAGGGTTTCTCTGTGGCTTTGGAGCCTGTCCTGGAACTAGCTCTGTAGACCAGGCTGGTCTCGAACTCACAGAGATCCGCCTGCCTCTGCCTCCCGAGTGCTGGGATTAAAGGCATGCGCCACCATCGCCCGGCTGTCTTCAGACTTTTCAGAGGATTCCTTTTCTTTAAAAAATTTTTGGAGGCTTGTTAAAATTAATTGTGTGCATGCATGCATATGTGTGTGTGTGTTGTGCATGCATGCATGTGTGTGTTGTGCATGCATGCATGTGTGTGTGTGTGTTGTGCATGCGCACGTGCACATGTGCATCAGTGCATAGGTACTCAAGGCGTCCTGAAGAGGGCCATGGTGCCCTGGAGCTGGACATACAGGTGGGGAATGCTGGGACCCAAACTCAGGTCCTCTGCCAGAACAGTGCCCTCTTAACTGCTGAGCCACCCTCCAGCCCTAAGGATCCCTTTCTGGTTTTGTTTGCTTGTTGTGTTTGTTTGTTTGAGACATGTTCTAAATCTGCAGTCCAGGCTGGTCTTGAACTCTCAGCCCCCTCTGATGGATTACAGGATGGCTAGCTTAAATTTTAAACTGCATTTTTCTGTCTGTTTTGCTTATTTCAAGACAGGGTCTCACTCTATATAGCTCTAGCTGTCCTGTTACTTACGAGGTAGACCAGACTGGCCTTGAACTCAGGGATCCGCCTGCCTCGGCCTCCCAAGTGCTGGGATTAAAAGTGTTTGCCACCACCACCCAACTTTAAACTACATTTTTTAAACTTAAGAAATGATGTGCATATATTAAGAAGTGAATAAGTAAGTGCTCAGAGAGTGGAAAGCAGGGCAAGTTTTCCTCTCTCTCTGCCTGATGCCCTCCCATAGGTAAGCAGCTTGTCAATGCTTACTCTCCAGAACTGTTGTTAACTCACTGGGGCCAGCTACTCTTGTGAGTGCCTTTCCCTGAGTTAACGCATGTATTAACCTTCATTGTGATGCAATGATCTAATTTGCTTAGATGGATCCAGGCACGGGACCAGCCTCCTCTTTTGCCTTAGCTATATCATAAGTAGCTCTGGCCTTGGCACACTGGGGTACCTAGAGAGGTGCTCACCCATCTAGGGAAGCAGAAGTGGTACAAGGGGTCTCCCAGCCCCCAAGGTTTCCCAACCAAAGTGATGCCCATTCTTTCACCAACACTGAGATGCCTTAGATGGGACCTGGGTGGGATTCCACTTCTCTCACGCCCTGCCTGGTTGGCTTGGGCAGCTTGTGGGGGCTATGTGAGACAATTTAGACAGCTCTGGGGGAGTTGGGGGGACTTGAAAATTGGTCTCCTGGCTCTGTTGCTCTGTCTGAGCTGATTGCAGAGAGGGTCCCTCCAGCTGTCACTCACTAACCCCCTAGAGCCCCTGCAGCCTGGCAGCTTCCAGAATGTGCTCACAGGATGGTGAATGTGCCAGCCTGAGGGGAGAAGGAGGCTCAGCTTTCTCATCCAAAGGACCGAGGTATTAAAGAGGCAGTTAGTTATTTTTCAGCTGAAAGCCTAAGGAAAGAAAGGATCGTTTTCTTCTTCCAGAGTTGAGGCATTGTAACAAAGCAAGCCAGTTCCAAACCCTTCTCTGGGGGGAGCTGTTTTGTTTGGGGCATAGGGGTGGAACACAAGGGATGGAGCGTTAGAGGAAGCAGACCGGAACTGTCATTGAGGGGAACAAGTTAAGGTGATAATCGAGGCTCTGGACTTCGAAAAGAGTCCTCTGAGTTCCAGATCTCTCTGTCACATAGTCATTTCCTGGCTGTGTGTTTTGGATGAGTGTCTCTGTCTCTCTCTTTCTCTCTCTCTCTTTTTTTTTTTCAGTTTTAATTTCTTTATTTAGTGTATGTGTGCGCAGATGCCATGGCATGCGTGTCGCTTGCAAGAGTTGGTTCTCTCCTCCCACCACTGGCTCCAGTGATCACACTCAGGTTGGCAGGCTTGGCAGCAAGCACCTTTACTTTCTGAGCCATGGTGCTCGCCTGTTGTTGATTTCCTTATTGTTGTTGTTTCTGGTTTTGTTCTTTTGTTGTTTACTGTTGTTTTTAATTTAGAGACAGAGTTTCTCTATGTAGCCCTGGCTGTCCTGGACCAGACTAACTTTGAACTCAGAGATTTGTCTGCCTCTGCCTCCCAAGTGCTGGGATTACAGGCGTGCGCCACCATGCCCTACCTCCCTTCTCCAAAGCTCAGCTTTGTTGTCTCTCATGTATAAACAGTTCCCGAGGGTGTAGGTGCACAAGAGTGCACATGCATATGAAATATGAAGGCCAGTTGTTGATGTCAGTGTTTCCCCCAGCCCCTTCCACCATTTTTACCTTACAGTGATCCTAGATTTCACTGATCTGCTTATCTCGCAGGCCAGCAAACACCGACGGTCCCCCCTGTCCCCGCCTCACACACAGCTGCCCCCAACTTTCTTAGGTGGGTGCAGGGGGTTAAACGGGTCCTTATGCTTGTGTGTCAAGCACTGGATTGACAGAGCTGTCTCCTGGCCCCCAAGTTCCTGATTCTTAGGGTTATAGGGTTTGCCTCCTCCGAGCTGTGACTAAAGCATATGGGGGGGGGGGTGTCTTGTGCCTTCCTTTACAGGAAGTGGCAGGTACTGGGACCCTGAGCTGAGGGGTGGGAGGACTGGCTTCTACCCAGCTCCACCCTCAACGTCCTGCACATTTGTGCATCTGTTTCACCTGTTTTGCTTTGTTTTGTTTTGTTTTTTTTCCCCCATCTGTGAAGTACAGAGAACCTGAAAGTTGGTTCCTGGGATCCCAGCTCTGCCTGCCTGGGCTCTGAGAGGACACCTGAGCTGGTATGGAGGTTTTGTCGTTTCCTCTGTTCGTAGACCCTCTCTGGCCCTTCGGTTTCCTAGGTTCTAATTACTGTGACATGTTGACGTTATTAATTCCTTTCTCACCCTGATTTTCGCTCATTTGCATATTTTCTCTCTCTTCTCACCTCCTTCCCAAGCTCTCACGGCCACTCTGTTCTGGTGAGGGGATGAACCAGGGACATTTGCCCCAGGGACTCATCATGGGTTTCTTCATCGCCATCATTATCGCTCCCGTTTCAGGAGGCCTGTGCTAAGCACTTTGTATGCATTACCCCATTTAACCAAATGAGCTTACATATGTAAAGTGCTTGGCAGAGTGCCTGGCACATGTTAAACGATCAATAAACGCTAGCCGGCCTCCTGCCTCTGCCCTTCGCATTGTCTTAATTCCACACTCGGGATGGATGGCTTTATGATCCCCTTTTTCAGATGAGGAAATTGAGGTGGCCAGGGTGAAGAGGTTTGCCCAGGGTCACCAAGCTAGTTGGTTGGCAGAACCTGAATGCCTGCCCCCTTGAAAAATGTCTTAATGTCATACAGTTCCAGCTTTGAGTTTCTTCATCTCACGTGAGGTGTTAATGGTATCGCGTATTGTGTCCCCATTATGAACTGGCACGGACTTCCTACTGTGGTGGTTCTTGTGGCAACTCTGTGTGACCTTGGACGGATGCATTCTCTGCATTCTCTACGGGCCCCAGGTTCTCGTCTCCGCCTCACAGAGCGATAGAAAGGCTTTTCTTAGCCAGGTATCAGGCACATAGTAGGTAATCAGAAAAAAAAAATGGTGGAATCGTCCTCCCCACCCCCTTTTGGAAAGCTCTTTGCTTTCTGGAAGGTGTTGGGTGAATGAGG
This sequence comes from Microtus ochrogaster, assembly GCF_000317375.1. Taxonomy (NCBI): domain Eukaryota; kingdom Metazoa; phylum Chordata; class Mammalia; order Rodentia; family Cricetidae; genus Microtus; species Microtus ochrogaster. The sequence goes on along the minus strand of NC_022016.1, from coordinate 54,226,638 downwards.
GGGAAATAACTCGGCTTCCAGCTGAGCCGAGAGTAATGGCGTGAAACGTGGTCAAGCTGATGGATGTCGTTATTAGTGATGGTGATGGTGAGGACGGAGGGAGGTGGCTCTGGGGGCCTGTGCGCCACAGCAGCCACAGCTGCAAGCTTCTGGCTCGTTCTCAGGCACCGACTCTTCACCTGGGGCTTGCGGTCCTAGGGGTGTGAAAGTGTCCTGGTCACTTTTGTTCTTCAGCTCCCTGTGGACAGAATGAAGCTGGGAGATCTGCTCCCTTGAGCAGGACTCTGGGGCCAGCGATGGCCCCTTTGCAGGGTGGGTGGGACTGTGAATGGTGGGAATGAGAATTGTGATCAGGGGGCATTGCTGCCCCCCTTCTCACCTAAGAAGTAGAGCAGCCCTTCTGCTGCATGGCAGTCTGGGGACATGGTGGGGTGGTGTCCTGACAGTGTCAGGCATGAACCTGGCTGGGAAGGCGCTCCCCACAGCTGGCTGCTGTTTAGACTGGTCACTCGGCCCCATCTCCGCCTAGATCGGAGGTTTTACTGATCAAGGTCATTCCTATAAAAGATCCATGTTTATCCAAGTTTGTCATAATCCTCTTCATTATTATGGAGAGAGAGGTGGGGTTTCTCTGAGTAGCCCTG
>NC_022016.1:54220555-54225094 GCF_000317375.1 Microtus ochrogaster | reverse complement strand
TGCCTCCCGAGTGCTGGGATCAAAGGCGTGTGCCTTTAAAGACCTGGTCTTGTGTAGCCCAGGCTGGTCTCAAATTCCTGATCCTCTTGCTTCACTGTTCCAAATATTGGGATTATAGGAATACACCATGCCCAAGACTTCATTTCCTTATGTGGAATGTGTGGGGCTGGGTGGGGAATAATCCCGTCTTTCTATGTGGGGTCTGCTTTGAGCCTGGCATTGTGCATGCCTGCCTCTTGATGTTTTCTGGTTTAGTCACGACTTCATAAATAGTAGATAAATGACAGCCTCTATAACTTGGCACTCAAGAGACTGGGGCAGGGGTTGCAGAGAGTTTGAGACCAGTCTGCTTTATACAGTGAATTCCAGGCCAGCCCAGGCTATGAAATGAGACCCTGTCTTAAAACAAGCAAACAGAAAGCAGCATACACGGGAGCCAGGAGTGATGGCCCATGCCTTTATCTCAGTACTTGGGTAGGAGGGGCAAGCTGATCTCTGTGAGTCCCGGGCCAGCCTGGACTACAGAGAGAGTCCCAAGACAGCCAGTGCAGCATAGTGAGACCCTGTCTCAAAAAATAAAACAAAATCTACAAAAAACTGGAGCTGGTGATGCATATCTCTGATGGTAGCACTCGGGAGGCAGAGGCAGGAGGATCTCTGTGAGTCTGAGACCTGCTGGTCTACAGAGCAAGTTCCAGGGCTCCAGAATGAAACCATGGTTCAAAAAGGAAATGAAACAACAATAAAATAAGAGGCCAATAATATTGCTCAGCTGGCAACAGCACTTTGCTAAGCAAGCCTGGCAGCTTAAGTTCAATTCCCAGGACCCACATGGCAGCGTAGGGAGAGAAATCAAGTCCACAAGTTGTCTTCTGACATCCATGTGTGTCTCATGGCACATAAGCCTCTCTCATCATGTATACATACACAAAAGAAAATTAATTTAATTTTCTTTTGTGTGTACTTGTTTTGCCTTTGTGTATGTCTGTGTGTCATGTGTGTGCCTGGTACCCACAGAAGCCAGAGGATGGCCTCAGACTCCCTGAACTGGAGTTATGGGGCAGTTGTGAGCCACCATTTGGGTGTTGGGAATCGAATTCAGGTCCTCTGGAAGAGCAGTCAGTGCTCTTAACTACTGAGCTGTTTCTCCATCCCCTACGATAGTAATAGCTTCGCGGGGCGGGGGAGGGGCAAGTGAAACAGTTCAACTGGTAAAGGCGCTTGCTGCCAAGCCTGATGTCCTCCATATATGAAGCCTTGGGTTCAGTCCCGGCGCCACATACACTGATGTGGTAGTACGTGCACACAGACTTCAGGAAGTTGAGGTAGACCAGAAGTCCAGGTTATCTTTGGCTACACAGTGGGTCTGAGGTCTGAGGCCAGCCTGGACTGCATAATATCCTGATATATATGTCAATCAGGATGCGGCTCCAAGCCATGGAGTAGAGCTGATTGTCTTGTCCCTGGCTTTCCCTGCCCTAACCTAGAGAGCAACAGGGGTTATTCTGAGACTGACTGAGAGCTTTGAATGTCAACACACACCTCCCTTCTGGGGACATTCATTTCTGCCAGCGGGGTAGGAAACTGAACACAGAGGTTTGGGATGAACTTGGTGGTGTGTTTCTTTTCTCTCTCTCTCTCTCTCTCTCTCTCTCTCTCTCTCTCTCTCTTCCTCCCTCCCTCTCTCTCTCTCTTTCTTTCTTTCTTTCTTTCTTTCTTTCTTACTTATGGTTTTTCAAGACAGGGTTTCTCTGTAGCTTCGGAGTCTGTCCTGGAACTAGCTCTTGTAGACCAGGCTGGCTTTGAACTCACAGAGATCCGCCTGCCTCTGCCTCCCAGTGGCAGGTTTCTAGTTTGCTGGCCCTGCATCTCAAAAAAGCTGATAGACGTAAGGGGTACAGGTGTGGATTGGGGGAACTCTAGCTCAAGGTCTACCTGGGCTGAGTTCCAGTCCTGCCTTTTTGTAGTCCAGTGGCCTTGGGCAAGACAATCTCTCTGAGCTTCCACCTGCACTATTCTAAGCTGAGGTACTCATAACCTGCCTGCACATTGTTGGGAAATCCCCTTGAGTGCAGAGCATTGGAGCCAAAAGGTTCTGCTAGATGCTCTGGGACGGGACAGGAAAAGCCTGTCTCCTTCCTCAACAGCGGAGGAGCAGGGTGGAGCAACAGTTCTGTTTAGTCATGTGGACTTGCTGCTCCTGGATCTGTAAAATGGGAGGATGACAGCTGCCATCTCAAAGGACTGTAAGAGTATTTACCTGGGCTGGCTCATCATGGGGTTTGAAATACACCCTCATCTGTGACCTTGAGTCCAGGATCCTGATACTCACAGTACAACTTTCTAGACTTCATTTTCCCAGTCTGTGAAATGGGAAATTGGAGGAGGTATTGAACTCCATCAGGATTTTCAAACTCTACAGAGGCCCAGCTATGAAGAATCACTGTGGGTTCAAGGGCAGTCTAGGCTACATGAGATCTAGGGCAGTCTGAGCTATAGACCCTGCCTCAACTTCATCCTGCGGCACTTCCATAAGCCACTGGCCATCTGGATTGGGGCTGATAACTGGGTGGCAAGTTACCTATCTGCAGTGGTGACTAGGTTCATAGGTAGGCTGGGTGACTTTCTGGATCTGTAATAAATCTGAAGATGACCCAGGTTTCTGGAGCCACCAGATGGTGGGTCTTGAGAGGACAGTGCCAGTAGCGTAAAACGCTGTAACAAAAAGTGTATTCTTCAGACTCTCTCCCTGAGCCCGTGCCTTCCTGATTTCTCCTTAAGTCTGGGCCTGGTGGAGTTCTGGACCCTGGAAGCAGAGAAATGAGAGTGTGTGCACATTTTACTCCCTGCCTGAGAAGAGACAACCTGAGTTTCTCAGAGTCCGGGTTGCTCCTAAGTCTTCTTTCTTTGCTTTGGGGAGGGGGGCAAGTTCTGGAGCCCCAGCCTGAACCAGATATGTGGGTTTTCAATTACACAATTAAATGCACAATTAGGCATAATTACCAATGCTCTGAGCCCGAGACTGCTCATAACAGGCATGTAATCTACTGCAGCCTCTGTTTATACTACTCAACGCGGTCCCTAATGATGCCGAGATGCCTTCACACTGCACTGTTGCCATGGAGATGAGCCTGCCGCCACCATGCAAAGCTGACAAATGGTACTGTGGTCCTGGGCCCTTGGATTGTTTCCATGGCCTCTGCAGCCACCTTGGAAGTGGAGGAGCTAGCTAGGTGGGTCAGGAGGGCAGGTCGGTCCTTCCTGTCCTCCGACACTGTGCAAGCCAGTCTCGGGTCCACCAGGAAGGCCCTGAATGGTCCCTGAGTCACTAGGGAACTTCGGGTCCCCTAGAGTCCTTCAGCCATGAGCAGGATGACTCAGTCTTGTGGAAATCTATTTCAGCTTCTCCAAGTCGTTGGAGAGGTCAAGATGTGGACATTCTTGCTGTTCCTGGCTTTTCAGAGTATCTGACTCTGACCTTAGACACCTCCCATCCCTCTCTGGGACTCTGTTTCCTCACATATGAAATGAACCACGAGGTCTCTCCATAGGACACACCTCGGGTTGTAACTGCTCTACCTGCTAAAACCCACGTATCTTCCCTCTGCTCCTGCATAAGGACCCATGCGTGATGGACAGCTGCCATCCCTCTTTACAGAAACAGCATCCAAGGACTACTGCAGTCTCGCCAGGCAGGGCTGGGATCTAGGGCTTCACCAGGGTCATGCCAAGACCATGTCCTTCTCCCAGCTGAGGACTCCAAGAATGGGCAGAACCGCAGTGCAGCATCCACCTGGTGCCCAAAGTCAGGGTTCCACATTGTGATTTCTTTCTTTTAATGTGTATATGAGTGTTTTGTCTACCTGTATGTCTGCTACATGCATACAGTGTCTGCAGAGGCCAGAAGAGGGCTCAGATCCCCTGGAATTAGAACAGACTGTTGTAAGCCCCTGTGTGGGTGCTGGGAACTGAGCCCAAGTCCTCTGGAAAAGCAGCCAGTGCTCTTAACCTCTGAGGTATCTCTCCAGCCCCTTACACTGTGGCTCTTAGTAAAAGTAAAGATGGGTTTAAAAGATTTCCTTCCACTGGTGTGTGCTAAGGATCCCTGCCATCCCCACCTGGTTGCAGCTGCTCAGGAGGGAAGGTGGCCCGGGTCCTCAGACCCAGCACTATGCTGTAATCCTGAAAACAGTTTGAATCTAGTTATCTACCCAGCAGATCCGACCTAGATCAGTACAAGCAGAGTCTGTTAATTGTTTTGAGATGGGGTCTCTTGTAGTCTGCCTGCCTACAAGTTGGTAGCCAACGGTGACCTCGAACTCTTGATTTTCCTGCTCCCATATCCCAGGTGCTGGGGTTACAGGTGTGCACCACCACACCTGGCTTTTGGTTTTGCTCCGTTTTTCTGTAATTGAGAATTTTATTGTGTATTTCTTGTTATTATGATGTGTGTGTATATGTGAACCAGAGGGCGCGTGTGGAAGTCAGAGGACCACTTTGTGGAACCGGTTCTCTCCTCTCCTCATTATGTGGGTTCAC